>NC_136730.1:44057068-44372068 GCF_936440315.1 Barbus barbus | reverse complement strand
TGTGATTAGTAGCTGTGCTTTTAAGGAGGAGGCCGTGAATCTCATTAAAATGTCATATTTCACCCTAATATCATAAGAAATACAAGACAGTATTTTGCATACCAGAAATAAAGGTTATTTGTAAGACTGATAGGTTAGTAAAAGGATTTTTTTTTTTTTTTTGCATTGTGACATTTCATCAATAACAATTTAAAACTGTATACAGTCATGGCCAAAAATATTGGCACCCTTGATAAATATGATCAAAGAAGGCTGTGAAAATTAATCTGCATTGTTAATGCCGTAAGAGCCGGGCGTGAAAACGTTGTGAATTTGAAGATCAAGGTAAATTTTACTTAATTTGTCTTCTGTAAAACATGTAAGCATCTTCTGTAGCTTCTGAAGGGCAGTACGAAATGAAAAAATATATTTAGGCAAAACAAGAAAAATGTAGGCTACTCATCTTCATTCTGGCTCTTAATGCATGGCTTTTCCTTCTGGAGCAACAGTGAGCGTTTGAACTTTCAATTAACTTATAAAAGTGCAAATGAGTCCCTCAGTTGTCCTCAGTGTGAAAATCATAGAGTCATTGTTAGAAAGGGTTCAAATACACAAAAATGCTGGAAAACCAAAGAATTTGTGGGACCTGAAGGATTTTTCTGAAGAACAGCAGGCAGTTTAACTGTTCAGGACAAACGATTGACTCGTGAACAACTATCAATAAAAAAAATATAAAAAAAACACAGCTGTGGATCGTTCAGGGAAGTGTATGTAAACTTTTGAACGGGTCATTTTTATAAATTCAACTATTATTTTCTCTTGTGGACTACATGTAAACATATTTTATGTGAACTATCTTATTCAGTTCAGTACTAAATAGCATGCAATAACATGCATTTTGTATGATCCCTCTTATTTTGCTAACATAATTAACATTTTGAAGATTCTGAAAGGTGTATGTAAAGTTTTAATTTCAACTATATATAATGCTTAATATATAAAATGTTGGATATAATGCAACATTTACTTCTGGCCAGTGAATCAAGTCTGATTTTTGGGCCTTCATATTAAAAAGTTTGGGCATCTTTGATATACATGGAAGGGTTTTATAACCTTAAGTTTACATCAAAGCTGTGAACTATGATTTTTGTCAACTCCTATATGCAAGCAAACAGACGATCAAGCATGAACTAAAGTTGCATCCACCTACTATTTTCCTTTTGAAACATTTTTTTTTGTGCAATTCACTTTCAAAATGCTCCAGCTCTTACCTAGCCTGTTGTCCAGTACTCCGAAATCCAGCGTATACTTGACCACGTGGTAGTTATTCCACACATAGAGCAGATTGTCTCTGGGATTGTAATCCACGGCAGCGATGTACTGGTACGAGTTGGGGAAGGGGATGTCCAGGTAGCCGTCTTTGCTCAGCTCCGTGTTGTAGATGTAGTCGATTTTATTCCCGGTGGCTTCGCTATCGTCGTCTTCGTAGACGCTCTTGACGACGTACAGGATCCCACAGATCATGAAGGCGTTGGAAGCGGAGCGTTTGTCGTAGGCCGTATCCCAGGTTCCCTCGACACGTAACGTATATGGGTTGAGCTGGCTGATCACGATCCGTCCGTTGTTTTGCTCCGTAGCGTAAATCACCCAAAGACCGTTCTCGTCCACCGCCAAATCGATATCCGACTTGCCACCCCAGCGATACGGCGAAGTGTCGTGATAGTTTGCGCTAGCGATGATAGCCTCGCCGCTCTTGATGCGGGTGCGCAAATCGAACTTGACGATATTCCTGGTTCGCTCCTTGTTGAAGAACAGTGCTCCATCGTAGACGACGAACCCGGTGCCGTCCACCCGATGGGGGAGCTTGTAGGTCGTGGTGGGTCGTCCTGCGATGAAGTCCTCTTTGCTGGAGTATTCGGTGAGGGTGTCCGTGCGATACGGCGTCCAGGGCATGTAATAGATCTTATCTGAGGCCTGGAGGGGGTCTTTGCACCAAGCTCCCGACTGGTGGTCCGACTCGAACAGATGCTCGCTCTGATAAACGCCACGCAAGAGCCCTGGGCACAAGAAAACTACAGACAAACACAGAGAGAAAGACAAGTGAGCGCTGGTTTGAAAGCACTTTCATTTGATAAGACGGACAGCGGCCCACTGCTGGGCACGCGATCACATGATACACCACCAGTGTTTTTAAAGAATCCTCTTCTACTCACCAAGCCTGCATATATATATATATATATACATACAGTGGTGTGAAAAATATTTTTTATTTTATTGCATGTTTGTCACACTTTAATGTTTCAGATCAAACAAATTTATGTGGGTTTGGATTTTGTTTTCCCTTCATAATAAAAAACTTCATTTAAAAACTGCATGTTGTGTTTACTTGTGCTATCTTTAATTAATATTTAAATTTGTTTGATAATCTGAAACATTAAAGTGTGACAAACATGCAAAAAATAAAAAATCAGGGAGGGGGCCAACACTTTTTCACACCACTGTATATATATATATATATTTTTTGGGGGGGGGGGAATAGAATTCTAGAAATAGAATTCTAGAAACTAATACTTTTATTAAGCAAGGATGCTGTAAATTGATCAAAAGTGATGATAAAAACATTTATAATGTTACAAACAATTTATATTACAGATAAATGCTGTTTTTCTGAACTTTCTAGTCATCAAAACATGAAAAAAGTTCTACTCAGCTGTTTTCAAGATATTAATAATAAAATATGTTTTGAGCAGAAAATCTGAATATTAGAATGATTTCTGAAGGATCGTGTGACACTGAAGACAGGAGTAATGATGCTGAAAATACAGCTTTGAAATCACAGCAATAAATTACATTTTTAAATATTCAAATAGAAAACAGTTATTTTGAATAGTAAAAATATTTCAAAATTGTACTGTTTTTTCAGTACTTTGGATTAAGGCTCGGTGAGCAGAAGAAATTTTGACTGGTAGTTTGTGTTAGAAATGTGTTTCTGAGTCGACGTGATGCATTTGGGCTGCTTTCAGTGATCCATTACGTATGCTGATAAACGCAGATTATGGAGATTATGGAGAATGAAATGTTATTTGGATGACAATCCTTCACTATACTTTTACATATCAGAAACATCGATACTCTTGTATTTCAGCTCAATAAGATTGTGCCGTGTCACTTTTGCTAGACAATAAGTGATACTTACACAATGCGACGCATTACATCTGCCGCATATTATGGTATTGTTGTGATTCTGGCCAAGAAGCATTCATTTAATATTGAAGACGCTGCCTGACTGACGTTAAACTACCTGTGCTGAGTTATAGACTAGTGTGCATCCGGAAAGCACTATAGTCAGAGGACAGACAGACAGATAATGCTTATTTGCAGCTATTTGAATTAAAAAGTACATTATTAGTAGTAACTTTAAGTTAAATTCAGATGTTGCTAAACTGCAACATTTATATAATGCTTACACAGAAAAGAGTGGTGCAAGATTTAATTTGAAATCATTTTCACTCAGAAATTGAAGAAAATCAAAACACACTGAAAGACTAATGCAGTATTTTCATGTAAAGCATACTCCAGAAATCTGTTTTATTTATTTGTTTGTTTGAAGAACCTTTCTGTTTCTTTCTGTTTCTCTTTCTGTTGATTATAAAAAGGTAAGAAAGACATGGTTCGTTAAAGAACCTTTGACTGAATGGTTCATTGTGGAACCAAAAAAGGCTCTTAGCATCACTGTGAAGAACCTTTTAAGCACCTTTATATTTAAGAGTGTAATTAAGGTTAACAATCCATAGAATTTGGGCAAAATGTTTAAAGTCTTTATATATTCTAAAGCTATGTAGCCAAGTGTGGGGAAATAGTATGGAACTGAAGATTATTCTCTGAAGATTTTGCCTTCACACCAAGTTTGACATCCATGACAGCAAATGTCACTGGTTCAAGTTTGAATATTCACATGAGATTTAAGAAGATTTTCAGACTCTCAGGACTTTAGAAGACTTAGAATACAGTGCAGAATCATTTCAACTATGTATATTATTGTATATTTAATTATGTTTATTTCATTTGATTTTTATTTTGTGTGTGTGTGTGTGTTTGTGTGTGTGTGTGTGTGTGTGTGTGTGTGTTTGTGTGTGTGTGTGTGTGTGTTTGTGTTATTTTGGGCGCTCGCCATCCGTGGTGACTACATAACAGCAGTGTGAACCAGGGTCAGAAATTACACTTTCCATTAAGGGACAATATCTGACCTCTTAATTACTTAATCAGCTACTTAAATCAGTCTATATAGAATGCTATAGATTAGCAGTTCTCAACATATAGAACCCACTGGTTTCCAACATGATATTGGAAAGCTTCCTATCCATACCATTTATGCTGCTTCTGCTTTATATATTGAATTCATTTTACATATTACTTTTCGAATCACAAAAATGAATCTTGGTGATTTTATTCAATGTTTTGTGTGTGTGTGTGTGTGTGTGTGCGCGCATTTCCCAGAACTGTATTATTTAAATAAAAAAACAATAGTTAAAAATTAGTGCTATCAAATTATTAATTGTGATTAATTGCATCCAAAATAAAAGGTTTTTTTAAGTCATCCCGAGGCCCCCTGTTGAGAATCACTGCTATAGATGATTTCCAATTAACTTTTAGCAACATCGATGCATTTTTTGCATTCAATGATGCATTGGTTATCTGGAATTTGGGGGTGCAGCTTTACCCCAATCCCATGTTCATTTCCAATTTCTTCAGAATGTCTTCTTTTGTGTCCCACAGGAAGCCAGAAATTCACAAGGGTTTGGAAAAACATCAGTTTTGAGTAAATAACGTTCCTCTTTAGGAGTGATATGTGCATCTACTCCAGGAGCGACAAACTTTATTCCTGGAGCGCCAAACTATCCAGCAGAGTTGAGCTCAGCCCTAATTAAACACACCTGAAGCGGCTAATCGAGATCTTCAGGGTCACCAGGAGCTTGCAGACAGGTGTGTTGGATCAGGCTGAAGCTGAACTCTTTCCCTCAAGTAGACGGATCGGACGCATGGAGAAAGATTTCATTTCCACCTAAAGTTGGCATTTAAAATTTTGATAAGAGGCGGCTTATTAATGACAGCTGGTCAAAGGGGCCAGAGGCCACGGAGACATAATAATGAGCTTATATTTATTACAATCCGAACGGATTCCATGCCGATGCTAAGATATTGTCAATTTGTGTCAACGTGATTTATTGCGTCTGCACACACAAAACTAATAATAAGCGTATTTTGCTCCATTCAGCTTCGCTCTAAGCAGCCGTGCAGCATCAGAACAGAAAGATTGTTTCTTTCCAGGGCTTTCGCCTCGAGAAATTGATTACAGCCCAAGCCTGACGGCGATCCATACACTTATCCAGATTAGGTTAGTAATATATAAACTCATTCCAATTAATTTCCTGCGAGGGTCAAATCTGTTGATACCACAGACAGTGTAAAGTACTGAGACGTGTCATATTTATGATTGCGGAAACGCTCCGAATGGTCAATAAATTAAAGCCAAACGCTACCGTTCTTACAGCTGGAAGCTTTCATCATATCTGGCTGTTTCGTCCACTTTCATGTTCCAGCGGTTGATTTTATGAAAACAATAAAAAGCACTCTAAAACGGTCTTGTTAAAATGTTTTACTTTCAGCTTTTATTTTTACTGCAAATGCCTTTTATGCAGATTTCACTGCGTTACCCTTTACTTTCAATGCTAAACTATGAAAATCCATCATAAGAATATAATACACGTGTTATTAAATAATACTTGAATGCTAAATAGGGCAAAATGGCCCGTTTCAATAAGTATTGAATGAAAATTATTTGTGTGAAGATTAATAATACTTTATTATAATTATTATAAGAATTTATTCACTAATACAGCTTTATCAAGTTACTTTATTTATTTATTTCCAAATTATTGGAAAATATATCATTATTTTCCAAATAATGCAAGAAGAGTTTAGATATATTTAAAATATATAACATATTAACTGAATAGAGTAAAATAAACAAGTTGTGTGGAAAGGAGATCATTGATCATTTCTTATTATTATTATGGTAAATTATTCATTTCTGAAGCTTTATCTAAAGTCTTACCTCTTTTTTTAACCAAATGATGCAATGGAAATATTTAAAATATTTAATATAATGTGTAATGTATAGTGAAGTCAGGTCAAGTCACCTTTATTTATATAGCGCTTTTACAGATTGTGTCAAAGCACTTAACAGTATAAACAAAACAGAGTAAAATAAACCATTAATATTTATTTTTTGTGAAGATAATTAATAAGTATTCAAATAATTTCATAACTAAAGCTTTATCTTGTTATTTCTTACTTTTGTTTTTACCAAATTACTTATTTTTGGCAAATTATGCAAGAATAGTAGTATAGAATTGTATAATGTAACATATTCAGAAGTATATAATATAACGTATTTAATGTGATGGATGCGGCTGAGGAAATTACATTTCTGTAATGACGGTCTAGAGGAAAAACGATGCATTTATGCTCACATTCTTAGACAAAATAAGCCAGTGAGTTTGGAAAGTTTTTCCTAAAGAAATTTAATTCCCAAAAGTCCACGGGGCCAAAAGTGGCCATAGTTGAAGAAACTCATTTCGCTGCTTGATATTGTGAAAAATAAAGCTTCCTCTGGCTCTGTGACTCAACGCAGCAGCTCCATTAGTTAGTCTGAGCATCTCTTAGAGAGAAAATGCTATGCCGCTGAACGCTCACACAGGTGTTAGAAAGGTTAATGAAGAGGGCCGTTATAATGCAGCAGCGTTTAAAGCGAAGCCCCAAACACCAGAGCAATTGAGATCAGAGCGCTCTAATGATGCTACAACACACACATCCAGGCTTCACAGAGTGTCTCTAATGAAAGCACAGACTCTGGGCGGAGGAAAGGCTTTAAGGAATAGTTCAGCCTAAAATATAACTCGGTCTTCGTTTACTCAGTCCAAAGCCAGTCCATAGTGTTGTTTTTGATCCGTGAAGCACTAAAGGAGACGTTTGGCAGAATGTTCATGCTTCTCTTTTCCTTTTTATAAAACTAAACTGGAGTATTTGCACCAGTTGGTTAATTGTCTATTAGGTCTGCAGCTAATGCAACAAAATCATATTTGTAATCACTATTTTTGTCTTATTTTCCAGCAACATCATTTTCTTTTGCTCAATCTGACAAGGAGGTAAGAACAATAAATTCAAATTCAAAATATATTATTTACTCACTGTATTCCTTGAAAACAAGTTTTAATACATTATGAAAATTTGCTTTAGTAAATTTAACAAGATAAATGCATTAAATCATTGTTTATTTACTGATTAATTGGTCTATTAGTCTATTATAGCTTTCCTGTAGCTCAAATAGTAGAGCATGGCGCTAGCAACGCTAAGGTCATGGGTTCGATTCCCAGGGAAAGCAAGAGCTGATAAAATGTAAAAACGGTAACTTGAATGCAATGTAAGTTGCTTTGGATAAAAGCGTCTGCTAAATGCATGAATGTAAATGTAAAATGTATTAGTCTATTATCTGTGTGTGTATGTATATATATATACATAATGTGTGTGTGTGTGTATATATATATATATATATATATATATTTAAATTTATTTTAGGACAGCAAAAAAAAGAGCTCACGCTGCACAGCATATTAAGCAAAAGATAAACACTGACCAGCCAACTAGTGACTTCTGGATAACTAATCGAAATGAATAGAAAACAGTGAGCCCAGTTCACAGTGACCTTGTCTGTCAAGCTTCAAAACCAACAACAAACACCATAAAAATAGTTAATATGACCGCAATACACGTTTTCTGCGGTCATAAAGTCTCTTTGAGTGACAAATTTAAGTCGGCAGGAACTAAAACTCTCCCTATACCCCTCAAACAACACATCTTATCTGTAAATATCAGCTTGTTTCTCATGCAAAGCTTTTGTTTGGCATCAGAAAAACAAAAAGACAAACACTTTTCATACACCACACAAGTCATGGATGATGTTTTATTGTTGTTTTGGGAGCTTGACAACACTTGAAAAAGCACAAGGAGCAAATTCTGCAAAATCTATTCCACAGAATAAATCACTGGGTTTGGAGTAAATGATAAGGGGTTTCATTTGATAAACTATTGCTTTCAATATGAGTCCAGATGAAGTGGGCGAGAGGAAAACACCAGGAAGAGATGAAACGAGGAAGAAGAGGGAGTCTGTCTATGAGACTGATCATACGGCATGACTCTGTGTTTTAATGCTCATCTCTGTGACCGCAGCGTTACGTCTCTGATCTCAGATCAGCTGCTCTTATACAGCAGCTCCACATCCAACAGCAGATCGCAGGAGTAAAATAACAACATGCAGCTAACCACATAATCATGCAGGATAGGATAATAAAGAGCCAAATAAACAGGCTTATCAACATTTAAAAGGTCAGAGAAAACACTCCCCATGTAATTTGTGTTGTTAATCTCAAAGGCTGTACATATCCGTATTATTACCATTTAAAATAGCTGTTCTATTGTTATATATTTCAAAATGTAATTTATTCCTGTGATGCAAAGCTTTATTATTATTATTATTATTATTATTAATGTTATTATTAAATCACTGTCAGTGTTTTTTTTTTTTTCAGGATTCTTTTGATTACTTCAAAACAGCATTTATTTGAAAACCTTTAAAATATAAATAAATTGAATGAAAATAAAAGTATTAATTTCTTATAAATAAATAAATCGTTAAATAGAAATCTTTAAATAAAATAAATAAATGAAAAATCTCTGACCCTAAACTTATGAATGGTAGCATGATAATAAAATAAAATCCCAAAACTCCACTTCTTAAAAAACCCACTCTTAACCCAACTCTTTTAGGGAACTATAGATCGGTTTCCCTTCTTCCTTTCATTGCAAAAACACTTGAACGAGTTGTGTTCAACCAAGTCGCTGTCTTTCTCACACAGCACAACCTCCTGGACAGTAACAAATCTGGCTTCAGAAGTGGACATTCGACCGAAAATGCCTTGCTTTCTGTTGTTGAAGCCCTAAGACTTGCAAAAGCGGCTTCCAAATCTTCATTACTTATCTTGCTGGATCTGTCTGCTGCTTTTGACACAGTCAACGATCAGATCCTCTTGTCAACCCTATTGAGAAAGGGCATCTCAGGAACCGCACTCCAGTGGTTTGAGTCTTACCTCTCTGATAGGTCCTTCAAAGTATCTTGGAGAGGTGAGGTATCCAAGTCGCAACACCTAGCTACTGGGGTGCCTCAGGGCTCAGTTCTTGGACCAATTCTCTTTTCTGTCTACATGGCATCACTAGGTTCTGTCATTCAGAAACATGGCTTTTCATATCACTACTATGCTGATGACACTCAACTCTACCTCTCATTCCATCCTGATGATCCGACAATAGCTGCTCGCATCTCAGCGTGTCTAACAGACATTTCTTGCTGGATGATAGACCATCCCCTTCAACTCAACCTAGCTAAGACAGAACTGCTTGTTGTTTCAGCTAACCCATCGCTTCATCACAATCTCACCTTCCAGTTAGGCTCTCCTTCGAAAACAGCAAGAAACCTTGGAGTTGTGATTGATGATAAGCTGAATTGCTCAGACCACATTGCTAAAACTGCCCGGTCCTGCAGATTTGCATTATACAATATTAAGAAGATCAGGCCCTTTCTCTCGGAACATGCAACACAACTCCTTGTTCAGGCTCTTGTTCTGTCCAGACTTGACTATTGTAATGCTCCCTTGGCAGGTCTTCCAGCCAATTCTATTAAACCTCTACAATTAATCCAAAATGCCGCTGCAAGATTAATCTTTAATGAGCCGAAAAGAATGTATGTCACGCCTCTGTTCATCAATTTGCACTGGCTACCAATAGCTGCTCGCATTAAATTCAAGGCATTAATGTTTGCCTACAAAACCACCACTGGCTCTGCACCCCTTTACCTAAATTCATATGCCCTTATATGCCCTCTAGAAGCTTGCGTTCTTCAAGTGAACGACGCATTATTGTACCATCCCAAAGACACACAAAAACACTTTCACAGACTTTTTCATTAACTGTTCCCATCTGGTGGAATGACCTGCCCAACTCAATCAGAGCAGCCGAATCCTTACCCATCTTCAAGAAATGGCTAAAAACTCATCTGTTCCATCTTTACTTAACCCTCTAACTCTAGCACTCTCTATTCTAATTTTATTTTATCTATATGTCTTTTTATTTAAAAAAAATTAATTAAATTATATATAATTATATGTACTGCATTAGGCTAACCAAGACTTGTAATAGCGCTTGCACGTTGTTGCTCGTTTGTTGGTTTTGATTGCTTCTTATGTCCTCATTTGTAAGTCGCTTTGGATAAAAGCGTCTGCTAAATGACTAAATAAATTAAAATAAAATAAATAAATAAATACAATTCAGTGTATTTTGGTGCAAATTCATCTACTGTTTGGTAGAAGCTGGTCAAATTAGACAGATGCCAATATGGATGAGATGTGTTATGAAAATAAATGTGTTTTGAAGTTTTTTATTTATGAATTACTGACTGCTGAGAGCATGAAACTATCAAAATTCAAGAGACTGTTAGAAAACAAAATAGTACATTTTCCTTTTCAGCCTGCCAAATTAATGTTTTTGAATATTTTTATGCATGTGCATGTGATTCTGGTTCAGTTTTGCACAATAAACAATTTTGCCACTTGGTTTCCAGTATAAAATCTAAATGCTGAAGCAAAAGCAGTAGAAAAATAAAAACAATCAGACCTGATATATTCAGCCTTGAGAGGTGTGTGTGTGTGTCGTCTGATGATGATGTGTGTGCATCTGTGTGGGTGTGTGTGTGTGTACGCCCCTTTGAGTTCTGATGGTAAACTGCCCTTGCGGTCCGGTGCCCCCGGTCTGGGATTTCTGCCAAGGGAAGGGGTGTTCAATATGCGGTCCGGTTTCTACTGAGCGGAACATTAGAGCCCTGCATTTCAGCCCAACTATTTTACGCCTCTAGGGCCGGCCTTCGATCGAGCCAATTTTCACGTCATAGTTCAGACGCGGGCCGGGCCTCGGGCCTGTTTTAGGCTTCTCCTTATTTTTAGATTTTAGACATCCATCAATTAGTGATGAAAAAAATTGCCGCGACCGTGAAGAGTGGCTCGACGGTGTTTAGAGTCCCGCAGCAGCAGCGAGCCGTCAGCACAGCAGAAGAGTTCTGCGTTCAAATGCACGCAATAAAGCTGATCCTGACTCGCCTCATCTCCTCATTAGACGTGACATTTATATTTACATTCATGCATTTAGCAGACGCTTTTATCCAAAGCGACTTACATTGCATTCAAGTTACAGTTTTTACATTTTATCAGCTCTTGCTTTCCCTGGGAATCGAACCCATGACCTTGGCCCCTCCGTCAGAGGGACATTTAAATTTCTACGCACGCTATTTGTTCCAGTTTTACTTTCAATTTCGAACATGTTCAGCAAGGAGGGGAGAGGATGGAAAGGGCCAGGGGTGCATGGCCCACGAACCCGCATCTGCTCGCAAATCCTACTTTGATAGGCTATACTGCATCAAGTCAGAGGCTGATTGATCTGCTCAAATCGAACGCAACTTTATGCACTCCGCAGATGGTGCGCCCATGCTCCTCCAATTAATCATCCATTAACGGTTTAAATAAGTTTGTTAAGAAAACTGAGGGGGCGCTAATTCTTTCTGAGGGGGCAATGCCTCTCACGGGACACTGCACTTATTCGAAGTCATAAAAGTACATTATTTGCATGCGCTTTAATGCCTTGCCGGTTAAATGTTTAATTCATATTCATTTATATTTTATTTTAGGCTGAACACAAAAGAAGATATTTTGAAGAATCTGGGTAACCAAACAGTTGCTGGTCCACATTGACTTTGATAGTAGGAAATAAAATCCTATGTAAGTCACTGGGGACCAGGAACTGTTTGGTTTTCCACATTCATAAATAGCATCTATGTTTAGCAAAAAGAGGAAACTCATTCAGGTTTAAAACAACTTTTGAGTGATTAAATGATAATACAAAATGTAAAAAATAATGCTCAAACAACTTGCAAAATAGAAAAACCAACATGATAAAGAATCGTGATAAAATTGAGAATCGTGATATAAAAAAATAAAAAAATAAAAAACGTGATATATTTTGCCATATTGCCAAGGGGGACGAACCCTTGCAACACCATTTCACCCCTGCCCCTCCAGAGGTCTGTGCACGCCACTGTGTATGTGTATGTGTGGTCTGATGATTATAATGTGTGTGTGTGTGTGTGTGTGTGTGTGTGTGTGTCGTCTGATAATGATGATAATGTGTGTGTGTGTGTGTGTGTGTGTGTGTGTGTGTGTGTGTGTGTGTGTGTGTGTGTGTGTGTGTGTGTGAGAGAGTGAGATGGTGTCACCCTGAAGGTTAGCGGCACTATCATCATAATGATGTCATTTAAAATGCTGACAGCTCATTGGCTGGGTTATTGATCGGGCTTCACTGGATGTTTTAAATGGGAATTAGATTATGAATATCATTACTGTTAAAGTGCTAACGGGGCTTTGCGAGCACTTAGCCAATACACTGATGCTGGAAGATCTAATTAGCTGGCGGATGAAAAAGAATACATTATATGTATAGTCATGAACAGACAAACTCGACACGCATGTGAAGCAAATTCTACAGCATTTGACAAAAAAATTATAAAGGTTTGGTTATAATTTCATTAAAAATACATTCATGTTTCCATCTTTGTCTGTGATATTACCACATAATTAGCAATGCTGCATATCAGTTTTTCAATGTGCAATTTTAATGCAATTATACTTAACTTTACGTGTAAACTCATGCAAATGTCTCAGTTTATGATCTTTTCATGTTAAAAGAAGATTGTTTAAACAGAAACAAATAAGTGCTTGATTTGACTCGCACACAAACCTCGCTTTTGTCTGATTCAGTTTATTGAATCAGTTCATTTAAACTGATTCTTAAAATCCTTTCTCAAGAGTTTCTCCAGAAGGCCATTCATTGCATTTCATGATATTTTTAGCTAAATAAATATATTTTAAAAAGTGCTGTTTATTTATAATTTCTATTCCGCTATGTGAATAGAAGTGTTTGTTTGTTTTATTACAATTACTGTCACTGTCAAGTGTTAGCTCATTTGCATTAGTTTTCATGTGTAATGCTGTCTGCCTAATTAAGTTTTTTTGCGTGCCTGATAAATGTTACATACTGTAATATTAATTAATTATAATTGCATTAAATGCAATTATAAAATGCCATAAAATACATTGCCCCTTAATTTGTTTAAATACTCCATAAAATCCAATTCAGATTTGGAGGTATTTGTGTGTGTGTGTGTGTGTGTGTGGCTTTTATTTGTGTAGTTTTGTGCTTTTTAGTCCATTCCTGCTTTAAGGTAATCTATAATGCATGCATTTATTTATTAATTGCATGAATGAATGAATGAATGTATTTTATTTTACATTTTAAAGATGCATATGTGTTCAAATATTTATTGTGTTTGTTTGGTTGTTTGCAAAACATAAAACAATATTAAATGATATCTTGCAGCAGATATACACCTTTAAAATGTATAGTTTTTCCACAAAATTGATGGCATCACATTGCACTCATCTTCATCCAATAAAATGCTGTTTTTCTGTTGTTTGAGCAGCACATGAGAAGAGCATTATAACACTTATGAACTGAAATGAAGCTAAAGACCACGAGAAAACTTGAGCCCACCACAACACCATCTCCACCACATACATAACATTTCCTCCAATCAAATATAATATTAACAGACACACAGAGTGCCACAGTGGTGTCTTTAAATATCACAAAGAAGCCAGTGTCAAAATAACCTCTCAGGCATGAATAAATGTATGATGGTTTACTTGAGAAAATGTTAAACATGTTGGCAGAAAGCTATACGGGGTGAAAGAAACACGTCTTTACCTTTCTGTTCCACCTCTATTTTAGGCATGGAGGAGAAAAACAGAGACAAAGAGAAAAAATCAGAGCAATGAAATAATCAACATGCTCCTCTTCTCCAGAACAACCTGAGGAACAAGCATCTGCTCTTGTGTCACAATGAAGTCGAGTGCAAACTGTGTGATTTCCGCCCGTTATTTCTGATCAACGTCTGTCTGACTGTATGATGAACATATCAGCTCTGAGTTTGGTCCAAACTCACAGCGTTTACTCAAACTCAAGCGAGCAGATAAACAAAACGTGTTTAAGACGGAAAAACTCACACAACGTGCACCCGACTAAATACAAGAGATAAAACATGTTTGTGAAGAAGCAAACCTTCCTGCAGAGACCTGTGGAGAAACACAAGAGCTCAGATTATTGTGTGTGTGTGTGTGTGAAAGAGAGAGAGAGAGAGAGAGACAGAGAGAGAAATAAAACTAGTTGAAGCAGTAAATGATTAAGACAGTTGTGAGATATAACAGGGAATTCAGCAATGACAGACATTAAATCAAACAGCGAGACATAATGACACGTCACATCATTTATCACATAAATCGGTTTATGAAAAACATTCATACAGTAATTTGTGTGTGTGTGTGTGTGTGGTGTTGACATAACTACAGTTTGAGGACAAACAAAAAACTCACTTTCGGGATGTCTTCTTTTGGTTATGCTATGCTAAAATAAAAATCATTTTAAATGCTTATACAGATCATTTTATATTATACGATTGTTTTAATTAAACAAACACACATTTATAACGTCTTTCTAAAGATTTTTTCTCTTTTTTTTTCAGTTCGACTCTTACGAGGACACATTAAATTGATACAAAGTGGATTTGGCTAGCGTCCAAACAGAACAAATCACATCTCAACAAAACCTTATGAGCCGTGCATTTCAAATAAATGTATGTTTATATCTAACTGACCAGTGGCGTGTCCACAAGGGTGCCACCCTAAAAATGAGCTTTTCCACCCCGAAGCAGAGAATGGGATGGAAGTGCAGTGATAGCGGAGCAGCGTGATTCTGACTGGAGTGGAGATCTTTTGAAAGTTGTAGAATTGTGTTTTTTGCTCCACTACCGCTCAATCCCCAGCACAATAGCCGTCCTAAACTAGTACTGCCTACAAGGATTGAAGCATGCACACACATACAGATCTATAACGTATCACTCACACACATAAACACAAAAATAAACACACTGCCCTGTGATTTAGCAATAAATTTGCTTAGAAAAATTATAGCCTAGCTAAAATTGCATTGTGCTTTTAAGTAATCAAAACCCACAGCTTCACTATTAGTAGAGAGACGTAGACAGGCAGGACTAATTCACACGCAATCGCACTCTCACAAATACATTCAAATAAATGTCATTTTACTGTGCTTCTCTATCTGTATTTGATTTAATAACTTATAAAATAACTGACAAAAAACACTGTTTTTTCATCCTTCCAAACAAAATCTGTGCTTCAAAAAAATCACTCAATCCAATGATCAGATATGCTCAAGGGTTCTACATTTATCTTTTATCCAGAGCAAACTGCATTGCATTTAACATACAGGCCTACATTTTTCGATCGAACCCCTGATTCTGATGAGCTACATTTGACAAATGTCTTTAATAAAATAATTCATCAAAATATTATTTGTTAAAAATAAAGAAGGTTTTTGTTGTTGTTTATAATTTAAATGACCTCAACATATGATAATCAATCAGGACTGCTCAACTAGTCACATTAGGAGAAAAGCAAAACTTTTCAGACTCTTCATAATTCGGTACAAAACACTGCTGAACTTTGATAAAAAGTTGTTTTTTTTTTATGTTATAATATATTTTTTTCATGTCTAATTATAAATCCAACAGCATAAAATGTGAAAATAACTACACTGAACAAAATTATAAACACAGCACTTTTGTTTTTGCCCCCATTTTTCATGAGCTGAGCTCAAAGATCTTAGACTTTTTCTATGTACACAAAAGGCTTATTTCTCTCAAATTTTGTTCACAAATCTGTCTAAATCTGTGTTAGTGAGCACTTCTCCTTTGCTGAGGTAATCCATCCACCTCACAGGTGTGGCATATCAAGATGCTGATTAGACAGCATGATTATTGCACAGGTGTGCCTTAGGCTGGCCACAATAAAAGGCCACTCTAAAATGTGCTGTTTTATCACACAGATGCCACAGATGTCGCAAGTTTTGAGGGAGCAAATGGCATGCTGACTGCAGGAATGTCCACCAGAGCTATTGCCCGTGAATTGAATCTTCATTTCTCTACCATAAGTTGTCTCCAAAGGCATTTCAGAGAATTTGGCAGTACATCCAACCAGCCTCACAACCGCAGACCACGTGTAACCACACCAGCCCAGGACCTCCACATCCAGCATCTTCACCTCCAACATCGTCTGAGACCAGCCACCTGGACAGCTGCTGTCTCAGGGAAGCTCATCTGCATGCTCGTCGTCCTCATCGGGGTCTCGACCTGACTGAAGTTCGTCATCGTAACCGATTTGAGTGGGAAAATGCTCACATTCGATGGCGTCTGGCACTTTGGAGAGGTGTTCTCTTCACAGATGAATCATGGTTTTCACTGTACAGGGCAGATGGCAGACAGCGTGTATGGTGTCGTGTGGGTGAGCGATTTGCTGATGTCAACGTTGTGGATCGAGTGGCCCATGGTGGCGGTGGGGTTATGGTATGGGCAGGCATATGTTATGGACCACGAACACAAGTGCATTTTACTGATAGCATTTTGAATGCACAGAGATACCGTGTCGAGATGCTGAGGCCCATTGTTGTGCCATTCATCCACGACCATCACCTCATGTTACAGCATGATAATGCACGGCCCCAGGTTGCCAGATGTGTATAACGCATGTCTGATGCCTTAAATAGCATCTGTACAGGCAGCTCTGCAGGGCAACTGATTCTGATTGGTTCACGTTGGCATGTGGGCGGAGCTTATTGTTGTGAGCCATCAGAAAAGCCCTAAAACTCAAAGGTCACCAAAGTGAGGACCAGCAGGTTGCCATCAGAGGTGGGTAGAGTAACCAAAAACTGTACTCGAGTAAAAGTAAAAGTACTTGAAGAAATATTTACTCAAGTAAAAAATATTTATTACTGCCTGCCATGTTTTTAATACCTATCCTTTCTGAATATGTTCTTTTGTATGTATGTTATGACTAAATTGTTGATACACACATGCAAATATGTTTATTTTTGTGAATTGTGGGGACTCTCCATAGGCGTAATGGTTTTTATACTGTACAAACCCTATTTTTCTATCGCCTTACACCAACTTTATACCTAACATTACCCCTTACGGGTAACTTTGTGCATTTTTACTTTCTCAACAAAACTAATCCTGGATGATTTATAAGTGTTTTGAAAAATGGGGACAATAATAATGGTCCTCATAAATCACCTTCTCCTTGTAATACCTATGTCATTATACAAATTTGTGTCCTCATATGTCACACACACACTTTTGTTGTGCATTGTCCCTGTATAAACAAATTAAATAAACTAAACCAAACTAAACGAAACTCTGCTGCTGTTGGTCGGCCCCCCAGTTATGGCTGTGGCCTGGGTCCAGTTTGGCTCCTCCCTGGTTCCTCCCTCCTCCGTCTCCCACATGGACTCTGCCTGCTGGCCCCCTCCCGGGTGTCCGTCCTCGTCCTGAGCCTCCTCCCAAGTTTCCACCCATTCCTCCCTCTGTTGTATCTATGGTGGGAGGACGCACCTTCCGGGAGGGGGCGAAATGTCAGAATTGGACCCGTTTTGTCATGTGTTTCAGTTCCTGTTTGCCTTATTTGGTCTTGTTCCTGTCCTTGTTAGTTTGATTATAATCCCATGCACCTGTGTTTCCCTAATTACCCAGTGTATTTTAGTTCCTGTGTGTTCATTCCTCCCCTGACGGGTCTATTCGTTGAGTTTGTGCGTTTGCTCCTGTTTCCATGTTGGATTCTCCCTTGTGTTTCGTCAGTAAAGACGGTTTAAGATTACGCGTGCCTCCTGCGTTCTCCCTGCAGTGACCAACTGTGACATTATAAGTATTAGCATTAGCATAAGGCAGTATCTACATGACAATTAAGCACATTTCCCATCAAGTAAAATAGATAGATAGATGGATGGACTGTTTCTGTGTTCAGTCATGAAAGTGTCTCTCTTTAAGTCACTTAAGTGACCTTTTATTTAATTAATATGATATCTGCAAGCACAGTTTTTTTTTTTTTTTTAACACACGTTTAAGATTTGAAGTACACTACAAGTACACATTCACTACAATTAGTGCACTTCTTTTTCACAAGGTGTGAGATTGACAGTGTTATTTTCAGCAATACTTTTTATTTAGCATATTGAGCGCTGAAATGTTCTCCTCTCCCACCGCCTGTCAAACCGACTCTTCTCATCATCCAATCAATCCCAGGCGGATAAAATCAAGATCTTCAAATATCCAGCTTTTCTGTAAAATATATCATATTATGGAAATAAAATGTGAATGGCATTTCACACTGATTTAGAGTCAGTGCTAAACGGCTGATTAGAGAAGTGTTTAGTCTCCTGATTACAGTGAAACGCTTCATTAAGAGCAGGAAAACAGCCACATTAACGGCCGTTTTCTGCTTGTCAGATGAAGTTCAAACCAGCAGCAGCCTTAAACTGGCATTAAAGCGCTTTCCCTGTTTGACCTCTGAGGAGCCGCGGCCGCTGAATTATGAATGAATGGAAATGTGTGTGTAGCTGATAAGAGTAAACATATTACAGCATGTCAACACAGCTGATTTAACAACTACAGGCTGCAGGTGTTTCTCACACACACACACTCAAGTGTCCAGGTGTCTTCCAGCTACCTCAATTTAACCATGTCAACACGTCAATCACCAAGAAATCACACTACAACTAGTGTGTCAATACATGGCAATCATATCTGACTTACAGAGAGCGAGAGAGACGGACAGAGGAGAGGGTCATGACAGCTGTCAACAACATGACCAGGATACAGTTCAGCCCAACATCAGACCAAATCAAGTCAAATCCAAGAAATAAGACATTACATATTGCTTAAAGTAACTAACTAACCAACTATTTATTTATTTATTTAACACTTAATTGCTTGTTAATTACAATTAAATGCAAAAAGTTGTATAGTTTAAATTTATATTAAATACAATTAGCTCAACTTTAGAGTGATTTTTTTTTTTTCAGCATTTTTTTCCATGCTACATCTTTATTTATAATTTCAAAATTACATTGTTGGTGGAAATCACAATACAATATACATATTTAATAATAATAATAATAACAACAATAATATTAAACATTATATATAATACTGACTGTTTATTATTGTTGTTGTTGTCATTATTATTATTATTATTTGCATTAAGGCATTATATTCATGACAATTAAGTAAATTTCTTCCCAAGTAAATAAATAAATAATAATAATTATTATTATTATTATTACAACTACTGTAATGCAAACAAATAATGGTGTATATTTTCATTATAAAGTACTTTTTTACAGTATGCTGAGTTAAAATAAATACCAAATGCATTTAAATATTTGATGCAAATGTTAATAAAAATCACAAGCATAACTAAAAAAAAAAAAAATGTTAAAAGACACCTAAAAGTAACACATTTTGATGTATGGAGGTATTTTGTATGCTTTTGTTCATTTCTGTAGTTCAAATGAAAGAACTTGACGCTGACAACAACAAGGTCATGGTTTATTTTCACCCACACAAACTGAAAATGCAGCTTGAATGGTTATATACATGGCTTCAGATAAGCGTCTGCCTGACGCAGAAAGTCATTTGTGCTTTATTCTTATTTTGGGCTGAAACATGACCCTGACGACGGTGAGATGCACCCGTATAAGACACGCAAGGCCTGACAGCACTTAAAAATCTCCAAATGAATGGCTGTGGCGACGGCGGTGATTGTGTTTGATTGCTGCAGTGTGTCTGGAGGGTTTGTGAGTGTGCGTGTTAAAGGGAAATTAAGTGCTTTGGGACTGTGATTTCCACCCAACTGCAGGATCAACAATTAATGCTTGACACTGGCTCTTTACAAAGTCAAACACACAAACACAGAATATAGACAACGACTGCAGCAGATGATCTGGAGCACACGCTAGTATTAGCAGGAACACACTATTGAAGCGGTTTTTAATTAAATTATAATGTATTATAGTTCACATTTATATATGTATATATTATTCATATCAATTAGCTTAACTTTAGAGTGATTTTTGACCCCCTTAAGTACTGATGAATGCACCGACATGCATTAATTATAAACTAAAATATACTTTAATGTCATTTCTATTGAAACTTGTACGTCATGTATTTAAACAAATGATATTCAATTTAAATGTAAGACTGAATAACACGCTAGAGTTAAAATTATAATCAAGTGCTTTAAATGTGCTTTAGTATGTTAGTCAACACAACTTCAAAACATTGTTTCCAGCTTAAATATGAGTCCATAATAATGCTTCCTGCAGTGAAAAAGGTCATCTCTTGTTGTCTCTCACATCAAAATCCACCCACATATTGGTTTAGAGCTGTTTTGATCTGTGCAGATTTCTCTCCTGATTCAGAACAGACCACTTTTTCACGGGAGGAAGCGTTATTATGGATTCATATTTTAGTTAAAAACATCTTAATGATGGATTTGTTTCAGCTTTTGGGTTCACAAGATGTTAACTGATGGACAGGAGTGGTGTGGATTATTGTGATGTTTTTATCAGCTGTTTGGACTCTCATTCTGACGGCACCCATTCACTGCAGAGCATCCATTGCTGAGACACTGATGCAGAGACACATTTCTACAAATCTGATGAAGAAAAACTCAATACATCCTGAATGATCTGAGGGTATGCACATTTTAATTTTTGGGTGAACTATCACTTTAAAAACTATTTTGCTGGACAACCAAATGAATAAATATCTAGCTAAAGTCTGAGCTAAAGAGAGTGAGTTGGCATAAACATAACCGGTCAATCTCACTCTTCACACTTGATCAAAACCACACAGAAAGAGCAGTCAGGTGTATGAAATCCCCTCACACACACACACACACACACACACACACTCATGTTGGCAGGCCGTGTGTAACAGCAGGTGTGAGTGTGAGGTGTTGCTGCGTGAATAATCTCTCTGAATCAAAACTGAAATCCTCTGAAGCGGCCTGGTAATGGCGAAAGCGAACTAGCCTAACGAGGTTACAGCGATCTGACGTAAACACTGATAATCCTGCTGCTGCGCATCACCATGAAACGCCACAAAACAGCCTCTGAAAATTGTGTTTTCCTCTTCTTTCCTGCAAATGATCAGCGTTTTATCTTTTAACCAAAAGAGTTAAAATTATATATTAGTAAATACATTTAAAATGTTACAGAAGATTTCTCTTTAAAATAAATGCTGTTTTTTTTTTACTTTCTATTCATCGGTGAATCCTGAAAATTAAAATGTATTACAGTTCCCACAAAAATATTGTGCAGCACAACTGTTTTCAACACTGATAATAATAATGCTCACAATGTTACTGTATTTTTGATCAAATAAATGCAGCCTTGGTGAGCAGAACATATTATATATTATTAAAATATGATAATATTGAATTCACGTGTCATTTTTTTAGCAGTAAATATTAACAAATTAAAAATGTAATAAAACTTGTGCAATTAAGCTGTCAGTAGTGACAAGGTAGTTCCTAGGTAGGGTTTTTTTTCTTACAATATCTTGAGTAAGAGACTTAAATAGTTGAGCTTGATGAATGCAGTCAATACTGAAATTTAAAATTATCATTCAAAATGGAAGAAAATAGAATTTGATTGTTTACTTATTGAACTGAAAGAGTGTAAATACTCCCTGAGTATCATAACATGAGAATGTGAAATGTTGGGAGATCCGCAAAATCGTATATTTTTTTGTAATTAAAACTATTATTATTATTATTATTGATATAATTAATTATTTCAGTAAATGTAAAAAGAAAGATAAACTAGACCAAACGCACCATTTTAAGGAACAAACAGCAACAAAACCAGGATTTGAGTTTGTAATGCATTAAAATAAGTTAATGAGTTGTTGTGTCTCTGCTGCCGTTCTGGCCCCGTTTCCTCTTCTGGGTGAGAAATCAGACAAGCAGATGAAACATGGGACTCATTAGGCCCTCGATGATTTAATTACTGACCTAAAAACAACCCAAATTAATAAACCCACAAGGCTATGGTTTCAGGCTCTGTACATCCATAATCTGATACTGATATTTTCTGCGTCCTCTGTGGACGCTTGGATGGAAAAGCTTTGAGAAGAGCCAAGTCGTTTGGAAAGGAGATGGAGATGATTTCGACGAGCTGCAATCTGTTTTCCAGCGCAGCAGCGGCGGTCTTCAGCGCTGTCCACATTGATTATCTTCTGTGATTTTTGGGGTGAAAGCCCAGCGGACGCTTCTTTGGATGCTCTGATTTCTCCAGATCACCCTGAAGCCCTCGCAGGTCGCAGGAGGACCGATGAACACGGCCAGGAACACGCCGGTCTCTTGGCTCTGGCTTTAATCGGATTCAAAGCCACCCGATACCTGTAATCACCTGCGTATGATAAACACCTGATGGCGTCCAGATACTGCCAGCACTGATTAACAGGCCATTCAGCATCAGGGTAATTAACAAGCGCTGACTGGTTTCACAGCAGCAGCTGAAGAGAGCCAACATCAGCAAACCACTGGATCCTGTGCCCGGATCACTGTTATATTTGATACTTTATGATTAAGTTTTAATTTTAACTGACATTTCACTAATTTTTTTGTGTTTATAATATATATATATATATATATATATTTTTTTTAAAGAAGTTTCTTCTGCTCATCAAAAACTGTTATTTTTTTAAATATTATTGCAATTTAAAATAGCAGTTTTCTATTGTAATATACTTTAAAATGTAATTTATGCTATATTTAATTTAAGCAGTACTTTCAGCATCATTACTCCAGTCTTCAGCGTCACATGATCCTTTAGAAATCATAATAATATACTGATGTATAATCAATGTTGGAAACCGTTGTGGGGAGCAGTTGGGGGTTCGGTGCCTTGCTCAAGGGTCTCACCTCAGTCGTGGTATTGAGGGTGGAGAGAGCGCTGGACATTCACTCCCTCCACCTACAATCCCTGCCGGCCCGAGACTCGAACCTGCAACCTTTGGATCACGAGTCCAACTCTCTAACCATTAGGCCACGACTTCCCCTGAGATAGATAGATGGATGGATGGATAGATGGATAGATGGATAGATGGATAGATATTTTAATTTAAATGTTTTTAAATAGTCTGTATTCATTTTATTTTAGTTTGAGTTATTTTAGTATATACAGTAAAAATAAATTAAATTGAATGAAAATAGCTTAATACATGTAGGGTTTTTATATTTCATTTATTTCAGTTAACATTTTGTGTATTTTAAAATTTACTTCAGATATTTTTAGCTTAACTAATAAACTATATTTACATTTTTGTATATTTTATTTCAGCTGATATTTTATTTATTTTTACTAGCTTGAAAAATATAGTACATTTAAATGTATACTAAATGTACCAAACTAAATTTATATTTATTTATATAGTTTAATAACTCAGATAATTATATATAAGCTTCTGTATATTGCATTTATTTCAGTTAACATTAATTTTATTTGACATATTTTACCAGCTTTAATATAAGTTATTTAATATTTTACTTCAGTTAGCATGTTTTATTTTACATATTTTTACTAGCTAAATAATATAACAAGTTTTGTATATTTGATTTGATTTGTTAATTATTTCATTTCAAGTAATGTTTTTATTTATTTATTTCTAATGGTTTTAGTTTTAGTGAACCATAATAACTCACAAGCTCTGATTGGATGCCAGTGTTGTGTTGCCCCGGTAACCCTGCGACAGGTAAACGAGTGCAGACTGAGCACAGGTGCTGTTTGTTAAAGCGGATGATGGCGAATCATTTGGCGAGACGACAGAACATTACACGTGAACAGCACAGAGCGAGATCAGCTAATGCATTACAGAAAGACACAGGTGCAGAAAAACCTGCCAGAACAATCAGCTCTCCTCCTCCATACAGCCCTCCTTCTCTGTTCAGACCAAACGAGCACAATGCATGCTGGGACGCCTCTCCTCGTCCCGCTCCTGCTGAAACCACGTTATTGGGATCTGGATTTAAAGGCAGCAGTAATTAAGCGCTAATGAAATATCTGTGCTACACCTGAACAGAGCAGCGGCTGGATATCTCGTTCAACGAAGAACAGCTTCTGCTCTCAGATTTAAGTGATACCGGTGGTTTATTAGTTTAGTTTAGCAACGCACATTAATAAACGTGGCTGTGAATGTGCCAGAATTAGCCAAAGAGCCTATTTTTCATCTAGACCCTTGACAGAATGTTAAAAAGTCACCCTAAAAACAAAACAGAGCATCTTTTATTACAACCAATAAAGAAGAAGAGATAAGTTGAATGCTTAAAAAATACAAATACTTGATTGCACATAAATAAATAAATGTGCAATGTGGTTAAATGTGCAAGGATGTTTTAGAAAGGAAAATATGAAAAAAATGTATCAGGGAGAATCATTCAATGAATAATAATTTATTGCTATTATGTGCATAGTATGTATAATCAATAAAAAAAGTAATGGAGTCTGATGAGTGTTAAATGTATATTAAAATGTAATATAAACTAATTACAAGTACATAATTTTTTGGAATCTGATTACATGCAATCACCAGTGTTGGGCAGTAACTAGCTACATGTGACGCAATTACGTAATTTCATTACAAAATTAATCTACCTGTAATCTGTTACAAAAATTGTGTAATTACTGTTACTTATGAAAATGTTAATGAATACAAAGGAGGTTACATCTGAATATTTAATTGATTTATTTTCCAAATTGCAGTGACGGCTCTAAAATACGTGACACTGGGCTAGTGTGTATGTGCAGTTAGATGATGGGGTGTGTGTGTGTGCGCGTGTGTATGTGTGAAGAATTCAAGGTCAAAGCTGAACTAGATAATAATGGCAGCCTGAGCTCCAGACATCAACAGAAGTGTCCATCACTCAGGGTCAGCCCGAGCACAAACTCACCTTCATTGACCCGGTGTGTGTGTTTGATGTGTAGAGAGAGAGACACCGGCTGTCGGTCACACACTCACTGGTGGTCTTTCTCTATGAATACTAACACACGTCAAACACACAATACCCACCACCGTCCTGCGCGGCAAAATATCAGCAAAAATCTCTTCCTGACCAGCATCTCTCTTCTAGACTTTCTCTGAGGAGTGAAACTTTTATCAAACTGAGACCAGAAGTTAAACTTCACTACAAGACAGTGAATGTCATAAATACATGTCTTCATTGTATATTTGAATTAGCTAAAAAAACCCCGCCTCCAGATTCATCTGACCTCAGAAGCCCCGCCCACTAGGGTTCAGGAGCTCCACCCACTTCCATTCTGTCATTCGACACTGAACACGGCTGAAAATTCAGCATTGCATCCCAGGAATAAATTACATTTTAAATCACATTCACATGGAATACGGTTATTTTAAATTGTAATAATATTTCTAGTTTTTACAGTATTTTTGATCAAATAAATGTAGCCTTGGTGAACATAAGCAAGGTATTGCCTGCTGTATTTGTCCTTGCTGTGAGTTTAGTAGCTCTGCCCTCTTTTCACTCTCCATTAATGAGTTCATTCATCTCGTTTTTTTTTTCTCCGGTATCTGGTCCTCTCTTCATCAAGCCGATCTTCAGCTCACTTTCAACCCTTCTTCCCTCTCCTCTCATGCAACCGCAGAATGACAGATTTAATATGCGCTGAGGTGCATTTGTCACTGATAATATTATTATAAACAGGCAACATGTCTCTCCTGCATAAACACATGTGAATGCACTCTGACAGTGACAAATAAACGCTCTCTCTCAAACGTCCTCTGGATAACGCCGATTAAATTACACAAGTGAGACTGTGAGGACTCAAGCCATCAGACGACTCGTCCCGTTTGTGTTCTGTTAATTGGCTCTTTGATATTCATGGGATCATTTCGCAAAAAGTGAGCATTCCGTCATTCTGACTTATACTGGCACGTCATTCCAAAAACATCTTCCACAGAGACTTCTGAAGAATCTTCCTGCTGCTGCAACAGTTCAGAACTTCATCTATCAAACTCTAAACAGAACAAAACCGCTATCAAAGTTGAGTTACAATCGATGCCTTCTGAGTCTAGTTCCTGCTAGAGGAAAAGACTTTACAGGATGGAGAAACTGTCACATGTGTACAGTGTTATGTTGTACATGCCACACTGAAAATATATTTGTTTGTTTGTTTATTTGTGGTTGTTAAAAAGTGTAATTTAATTTTTTTTTAATTGTAGCATGTTTATTTATTTGTATATTTACCAATTTATTTATTTACAGAATTGTTTTTATTTAATTATTTTAATTATTTTTTTTTATTATTGTACATTTTTATGTTACTATTCAATTTTAAATTTCCCAAACAGAATTCTTCATGAAGTAATATCAGGGATATAAAAGCGAATTACTCGTCGCTTTTGCTCAGCAAAGCTTCATTTATTTGGTCAAAAATACAGGAAAAACAGCAACATTATGATATATTATTGCAAAAATAACTTTTCTATGGGAATAAATAGTAATGATGCAGTGCTGAATTTTCAGCATCATTACTCCAGTCTTCAGTGTCACATGATCTTCAGAAATCATTCTAATATTCAGATTTACTGCTCAACAAACATTTCTGATTATTATCAATGTTGAAAACAGTTGTGCTGCTTCATATTTTTGTGGAAACCGTGACACATTTTATTTTTCAGGATTCACAGATGAATAAAATTTCAAAAGAACAGCAATTTTTTTAAATATAAATATTTTGTAACATTTTAAATGTCTTTACTGTCACTTCTGATCAATTTAATGTGTGTTTGCTGAATCTAAATATTAATTTCTTATTGACCCTGAACTTTTGAACAGTAGTGAGGAAGCTGCAGGAAGCGAGAAACAGTCATTGTTTCCTCTGCAGCAATTAAACTCAATTCAGTGAACAGTGACACTAGCTTGGCGCTCATTTATCAGTAAAGACGAACACAAGCGTAAGGAAAAGCCAACAGAGTAAACAGCGCAGGTATTCCTGCAGGCAGATGGATGCGACACTGTGCTCTCATAACTAAAGATATAGAAGAGCCGATCTATCATGGCCAAACGCTATCATTAGCTATCTGGCAACTTACTCATTTTGACAAAGTGCAGCGCTTACGTACTTTATCACAGAGCTCCCAGTAACCAAAGTCATCATGCAAACTTTCACACACACACACACACACACACAGATAGGGACGGATGAGTTCAAATGAAGGAGAGACTTTAAACTGCAGGAGAAAGAAGAATAAATCAGTTCTCTGAGCTGCAGGAGGAAGATGTTGTGTGTGTTTGTGTTGAAGTGCTTTCATCAGACAGCGATCACAGACAGACGTGTTGATGAGAAACGCATACGTACTGTACGGGACGCACTCATACTGCACTTCCAGGTATTTGTATGTCCCGGGACAGGGGTCGGGAAACGCATCCGGTCCAGCCACGACGGCACACTGCGTCCGGTTATTACACCTGAAAACACACACACAGAGGGGAGAAAGATCATTAGCAGTGTGTTACTATTGCATAATCAGGGTTTGGAGCTTGTTGGCAAAAAGTACACCGTTTGAGCTTAAAACATGCATTGTTTTTTAAGATTTTTGGACAAACTGAACCACATGTTCAATGACCAGAATGTCATGTAGATGTAAGCATGGTTTATTTTTTACTTTTAACTATCCAGAAACATGCACAGCATCCATCAACCTCCAGAATACCGTAGTCTCAACAAGTGATGTGCTGAAATCCTTAACAAGCAGATTTACAGGAACACCAGTACTTTCTTTCAGAATCTACACTCTAAAACACGCCCAATGTACTGTTTTAATATGAAGGATTTTTTTCATTCATATTTTGAATTATGTATTGCATTCTAGCATTGTAGGATGTACAAGTAATTTTCGGCAAAATTACCAGTTTTTAATTTTGTTTAATCTTAGATTGTAGCTAAAACTATGGCATTTTAATTTTATTATCACAACAAATGTAGTGTTTTAATTGTATTTTAATCATACGTTAAATGACTTCAGGTTAAAATCAATCTCATTTACTTCTTAATAAATGTCTCCATTTTATTGTGATGCATTAGTGAACTCTAGTCATCATTTTTCATCAAAAATGTACTTTATAATTCAGTCTTTTTTGGAGCCTGCAACATTTGGACCCCAGTGGCTTTCATTGGATACACACACACACACACACACACACACACACACACACACACACACACAAGAAACTGCTGAAATATTCATCAAATATCTTATTTTGTGCACCATAAAATAAATAATTGGAACAACATAAGAGTGACTCAAGTGTGCTTAACTGTACTGAATGTGTACTACAAATCTTAAAAGTATGTTTTAATAAACTGTACTTAGATAACATTATATTATTACATTAACATATTATAACTATAACAGATAATATTAATGAAAAGGCCACTTAAGTGCCTTACAGTAAAGAAAAATACTTTCATGACTGTGTCTAAAAACACTTTTAAAAAGTGGCCTTTGAAATAATATCAAATTAAAGTTTTACTTTAAAGTGCATTAAATCATTGTTTTAATAATCTTTTATCATGTTTAAAAAAGTGCACTTTTTTGTTGTGTTGACTAACACACTAAAGCACATTTAAGTTATCGATTATCATTTTAACTGTAGTGTGTTATTTGATATTACTTTTAAAGTGAATATATTTTAAATGTACTAAATTGCAACTTCATATGTTTAAACACAAGACATACACGTTTCAAAGACAATAGTAGTAATTACGAAATTACAAAGATGTAAGTCCTACTTAAGCAGGTCAAAAACACTCTCAACTAATTGTATTTAATATATGTTTAAACTGTAATACATTTTCATTTAATTGTAATTAACATGCGATCAAATATCTGAAATCATTGTATTCAGTTCACATTTAAGTATTATTTCTGTAGTTATCATCTGGAGTTGTTTGAAACTGATTCCACTCTGTATTATAGCATGTTTCTTTGTCGATATCACAACACAGCTATATATACTGCAGTATTAACGCTGCAGCAGAATCTGTGGCACATGACACTTTGGTCACGTGTTTTATACCATCATATCACTCGACCCAATCATAAATTATCAACCATGACCTGCCTCACATTATTTCCTGCTGAATATTCAGTTTCTGGGGGAAATACGCCACATTACAGATTCAAATCGAGTTGTAAAGAATCATGGCGATCATTTAAAGATGAAATCTTCCATGAGGCTCAATGTCAGAGTAATGTCAGCGGATCAGCGTGTGATGAACGCCCAGCACCTGAGACACTCGCGGCTGATTGAACCGTTAGCATGTGGCTAATGAGGGGGAACAAATGCTTTCTGAGTGCTGGGGTGTGTGTGTGTGTGTGTGCTTCTGTACGAAGCGTATCAGTGTGTATGTGAATGTGACTAATATTTAGAGGACAAAAGCACCCATGTGCAAAATCAGCCTGAACATATTTACTGCCATTTCATTATGCACACACACCTTTACTCAGCTGTCTAAACGAGGAATCCCAGCACACCGCTTAAGCTGATTACAATCAAACCAGACCAGAACCTGACAAGAAAACTTTCTGCTACTTCACATTCAAAATTAGCCAAAAAGATGTAAATAATTATGTAACATCACATATATGTTAAAAGACAGCATATATAATAATTATGATTAAATCAAACCATAGCCTTACAAGGAGACTTTCTGCAATTTGAAATGTAAAATGCATAAAAATAAACATTATGTGTGTATATATAATTAACAAAATAATATGCACAAAAGTAAAACATGTAAATAATTAGTTAGCAAACACACACAAACATATAATTTTGATTAAAAAAACAATCGTACAAGAAAATAAAAATCAGTTTTAGATTAATAAACTTATGAAAAATTATATGGAAAATTTTCAGAATGTAAATATTATGTAATATATCAGATATAATATACATGTTTTAAAAAGCATATAGTATAATTAATTACCAAACCATAACCTTACAAGGAAAATTGTAATATACATATTATATAATTAATAAAAAATATTTTGCAAAAAAATTTAAATAAGTATGTAACATATCACACATTATACATATATTATTTGTAAGTCGCTATGGATAAAAGCATCTGCTAAATGACTCAATGTAAATGTATTTATTTATTTTTATATGGTATATAATTATGATTAAACCAAACCATAATCTTACAAGAAAACTTTGTCCAAATTAGATTTAAAATTTGTAATAATAAACATTATAAATGTACTTTTAGAAACATAAGTAAAATAATATGCAAATCACAAATATTCAAATAATGATGTAATATCACATATAATATACAAACATTAAAAAGTATATAGTATAATTATAAAGCAAATATGAAAAAAATAGTTTCTGCAATTTTAGATTTAGAATTTGGAATATTAAACATTATATATCTACATATAATTATATAACTAATGTAAAATGTGCAAAACAAAAGTAATAAAATAAATAAATGTGTAACATCACACATAATATACATATAATTAAATAAAATATTAAATAAATGTAAAACTGGAAAACTTTATAATCTTATAGTCAAGCAATTGCTAAATGTTCTGTTGTCGTGACAACGGATTAAACTTGTATAAAAAGCCAGTGACGATGCAGGACCGTCCCATGAGAAAACACACACATCCCAGCACACATCCCTCAACTCAACATGGGGGAACTATTCCTCAGAGTTTAAGAGGATTGATCTGCTCAGAATTCATCCGTCCGTCCGTCCGACACAAACAAACACTACCTGTTCGCCGCGGGTCAGGTGAGGTCGAGCGCAGCGTTTAATCAGATTCCAGCATGGGCCGGAGGGGATTTGTTTTAGATTAGAGTAAATTATGCAACACAATGAGGATTACACTGCAAATCCCGGATCCCAGGCATCTGAATCCACACGGACAAGTGCGTTTGACTGCGTCGATGGGATATTTTCCAAACGATGCTCTGAAACTCAAACGCAAACATCTCCAGGACAAAACCGCGCTTGCGAGGAAATGAGAACGACGGAAATCAATGGCAGAACGCCGTGATATTGATTAAAGCTACAGTCATGTGTCTGCAAACATCCTAATTATCAAACCACCGTCGACTCGTTAGCTCCAACGAACCGCTTTCCGCTCCTGAACACAGCACTGCTTCTCAAAAGACACCAGTCAATAAATCACTGTGGATCGGGGAAGAGAATCGTAATGTTCTGCTTTAGCCTCGTCCGATAATGCTTTCAGCCTTCGACTGAATCACTCAGGTTTACCTGCACAGGTCCAAAATAACACGTGAGAGTAAAAGTGTCTTCGATTATATTCAATCAAATTGAGCTACATGCAAGTAAACTGGAAATTAGGACTTTTATTATGAATTAAACTAGGAAAGTAAGTTTTATAGTTTAATAGTCAACTTATTTTCGGGTCATCATCGTCATAACAGCAATGTAAACACTGCCACAGACACGAAGATATATCTTCATTTCATCACACTGAATGCTCACTCAAAACTGACGTAGTCATCACATTTTCAGACCATTTCAAGTTTAATTTTGAAGTGACACAAAAGAGTGATATCTAAGCAGGAGAGTTGTTTACTTACTTTATAATTAGTCAATAACGCCATCATTTTCTTCATTAAGGCCCAGAGCTTGCACAAAAACAAGAGGCGGGATTTATCGCAGGAACCAATCACATCAATCATAACCGATCATATCCAATTATAGCGCGATGGGGGCGGGGCCTCCTCTCACGTGACTTTCCCCCATTCATCTCAATGAGCCTCCAGAAAAGCCACCGCACGCTTTAGGGGCTCTGTTTTAAGTCTATGGGCCGAGGGGAGGCAAGCCTCCGCTATAACTTTACCTGCGGGTGTCGCTGTTTGACAGCGTTACTTTATAAAAAAACAAGTGACGTTTATACTTTTAATGCCATATTTAGTAATATTTGCAATTTTTGTTTGTAATATTGATTATTTTATCGATTATTTCCTCGGAGGAAATGCCCCTGATTATTTATTTTGTTATGTGTCAATTGTTTATAATAATCTCATTGTTATAAATTGCTATAAATGTTTATTTCAATTAAATGTTTATTTTAGTTAATTGTTATAAAAATACTTATTTTGTTTATTTTATTGTATTACAGCAGAGGTCATTGGGTCATTGTCTTTTTTTTCATTTTTGATGTGAGGTAAAGATCAATCAATCAATCAATAAACAACAACAACAATGATAATAATAATAAGAAGAAGAAGATTATTTGTTTTTTATTGTTTATAACAATTTCATTGTTTAAATGTTTATTTTAATTAATTGTTTATTTTGATTAATTGTTATACTTTATTTATTTAAGTAGAGGACCTTCGTTCATTGTCTCATTGTCTTTATCATATTTTTGATGTGAGGAAAAGTCCAAATAAACAAATAAAAAGTGGGATATTTTTGTTTGTTTTTTTATGTGTCAGTTGTTTATAATAATCTCATTGTTATAAATTGCTATAAATATTTACTTCAATTAAATGTTTATTTTAGTTAATTGTTATAAAAAATATGTATGTAGTTGTTTGTTTGTTTGTTTCTTTATTTATTTGGTGTATGTATTACAGCTGAAGTCATTGGGTCATTGTCTTTATTTTCACTTTTGATGTGAGGTAAAGTCCTCATCAATCAATCAATCAATCCCCTAACACGCTTTGTATAAAGTACAGTTGCATTGCTTCTACGTGCTCTCAGTTCCTAAATTCGTTTTAATTGTCTGAATTGTTTAAATAAATGTGTTTTTCATTGCATTGCATATAGTCATGTTTGTTTTTATTTTTCTTGGCAGGCCCACGCAAACAAGCCACTCACTGATGGCTATTCAGAAAGCAAGCGCTGAAGTCAAATGTCTGCGAGCGTTGCTATCGCCGGTCCGTCAGCCGCTGACATTTAAAAAAGGGCCAGTTAGTGTTTCCATCTGCCAGACACCACACACTTGATAATGTTTAGGAAAATATGAGTGCTGATATGTCAGCCGCCTGGATTTGTTGACGTTAAGAGCCGTTTTTTCATGTCAGAGTGGAAATCCATCGCTTGTAATTTTTCAATTTGGCACAGAGGACAGACACATTACAAGACGACTATACAAATGTGTGTGTGTGCCACAAAACCACTACAATTTCAGTTTCTAGTGAGACAGAGAGAATAGAATAAGTGAGGATATTTATGTTTGTGAACAAATTCGTCACAAAGCAGAAACGAATCAGAATCAGAATGAGCTTTATTGGCCAAGTATGTTTACTCATACGAGGAATGTGTTATAGAGACAGAAGCTCCACAGTGCTATAAAATATACAGTTGCCTCTAAACCTGAACGTTGCCTTTGTGGAAAAAACAAGCACACTTTTAAGAAGACCATTTTAAAAGAGTAACAATACTATAATTTAAAATAATAAACTTAGGTTTGAACTGAATGCAATGTTTTCAGACACTTAAGTGAATGTTAATTGCAATTAAAAAAAAATTATTATAGATAGATAATTAGACATTAAATGCAATTAGCCAAACTTTGCTTAAGTAGGACTTAAGTACGTCTTTATATGTAATTTCATAATGCCTTCTATTGTGTTTGAAATGTGGTTAAAGTACTACTGAATGTACTGACAAGCATTTATGATCAACTAAAATACACTAAAAAACTATCACGTATTTACAGCAAATATATTTGTAATGAAATTGTAATTTAGTACATAATATATAAACTTTAAATGCAAATCGAATAGCACACTACAGTTAAAACTGGAAAATTATAAATTAAAAATATGTTAGTTAACACACAAAAATACTTTTTTTTTTTTATCACGACAAAAATATTATTAAACCATTATGATTTAAATTTTTAAAGATCTGTAAAATGTAAAATACTTTAAAGAAAAACTCACTGGCGCACAAGTCTCTTTAAGTTGCCTTTTACTTTTATATCTGCAATCAGTTTTCTAAAAGTATACATTTAAGATTTAAAGTACGACAAATAATAATAATACAATTATTTAAAAAGCATGATAAAGTGAAACTTTTCATTTGACATTATCACAAAGTTAACTTTTTAAAAGTGTATTTAAGTGCGTTCAGAAACAGTAATGAAAGTGTCTCTCTTTAAGTCAATTTTTTAATTATTTTATTTATGGTTTTAAAGTTTTGTTAAACACAGAAAGAAAAAAAAGAACGGACAAGCAGAAATAAAAAAGAATAAATTAAAAAATAATAATAAATTGACTGCCGTAGATCGCAATGTATACAAAGCAATTATTTAAGATAAATAAATCAATATTTTTGCCAAAAACCTCTAAATATTCACATAAATAACTCTAAACCTACATAATAAACTTTATCCCAACACAATAACTCCAACTCATAACCCAACAATAGAATTGTTAAATCTCAATCCTACACAATACACCCTAAACGGGGTGTGTGCTTCATTTCCATTCGTTATATTTCCCTGCTGAGTGACAGATCACCATCTCCTGCCTTCCAACCGTCTGACTGCCAAACACCTCCAAACACACACACACACACACACGTCTGCATATACATATAAGTGTCTAATGCATCTCTGGCTGCGGCAGACTAGACTCATGCTGCGATGTGCTCCAAAAATAATAAAGCGGCCTCTGTTGAGCAAACAGACACCCACACACACACACACACAGTACATAAAATGAAAATATATTACAAGACCATTTCCCTTAAAATGACAGTAATTCCCCAAAACACACACCAACAATATGCACAACATTACAGCATTTTGTGTCAAATATTTGTTCTCAGATATCATTTCCACAAGTCTAAACGGTTCGAGATTCACCAGCCTCGCTTTATTTCCAGACATACAGTGTAGTGAGGCAGTGTGTGTGTGTGTGTGTGTGTGTGTGTGTGTGTTTTCTCTCTCTGGGCGCTTGGCAAAATGAACCTTGTGGGCTTTAGGGGTCCTTTAATTCATTCTGCGGTGGAGCAGGTCCAGTCCTGAGGGTCTGGATGATAAACATACGCATTTATTGCTGTTGTCTGTGAGAGACACACACAGATGGACAAATATACAACAATAACACTCACCGCCCTTCACTTTACTGTGCACAGATTACAAACACTGAAATATTCAGAGCTGGGCAACACATGGACCAAATAACACATATGTATTTTTAGGCTCAGTGGCAAAACATTATATAAATATCTCTATATTTATACAAAAAAAGTGCTGAATGTTCAGTTGTGCAATATAACTAAAGGCGGTCGGCTACCTTTAGTTACATCAAGCCTTTTGATTTTTTCATAAAGTCGAGTAAATGAAGTAAAGGTAAATGTCAGCAGGGCTGAAAAACTTAAACATTCCCAAAATTATAATCATATTTAATTGCTAATAACATTATTTCAGTATTTCATAACCTAAGAATATTTACCATTGAATTCTCATCGACAAATTGTGACCAGACCTTTTTTTTTTTTTAAATGGAAAATGACCAAAAATCACCATCAAAATTTATTTTATTAGAGTACATTTTACAAGAAAACAACAGTGTTATTTTAGTATCACTGAAATAGTATTAAAGTTTCTATTTTGAATCAGTTTTTATTTTTAATTTTCCCGTTTTCATTTTAGTTAAAGTTTTAGTAATTTTGTGGTGTTTTTGTCATTTTGTGTTGTTGTTGTTTTCATATATTTCATATATACAGTTTTTATAAATATTATTTCAGTTTTAGTTTTATTTTAGTAGATAGTTTATTTTATTTCAAGTAACAATTTTTATTTCTTATTTATGTTTAGTTTCAGTTTTAGTTTGATTTAACTGTAATAACCATGGAAAATAGTATTTCAGTCTCTCTCATTTACAATTTAATATTTAATTCAATGTTACTACCAACTTTTGTACTTATTTGTAAAATGTAATAGCAATTTCTGAGTAAAAATAAATAATTTTTATAATTCATTCATTCACTCCAGCACAAATTAAGAAAAGTTCAAAACACTCTCGCATGTTGAAATGTATTACAATTTAAATAATATATCCTTGTTTTGCATTATAGTATTGAGAATTTGGGGATGAAATATGCTTGACTGTTTTGCAAGAAACACTTATGGGGTTCTAAAGCAGGCTTATGAATGGAATATATAATTTCCTATATCTGTCTTGTGTGAAATATAACTAGGCACATGTTCAGGTTTCCTAAGCATTGCTCTTGATCTTCAGCAATTACAATTACACATTTCCCTTCACCTGCTTTATCAGAGCACCTCGAAACTTCAATTAAATGTCATGTAGTATGAAATGACTGAATTGGTAATTGGTAATTGCACAGAGAGAAGCTGTGTGATTCAAATACACTCATTAAACAAACATGACGCTCTGAGCGGGAAGAGCGAGCGCAGGGAGATTTGATTTGAAAAAGAAATGTTCGTCTTTGTTTAGAAGAACGGAGAGTGAAAGGAATGGTAATGCATGAGAAAGAAATGTTTTACATTTAAATAAGACTCTCTATCAAACGCAGGTGTGGCTGCTTCATCTGATCAAACTGTCTGCCGTCTTCACTAAAGCTCTGTGTTTAGACACACACACACACACACACACACACACACACACACACTTAAAGGCCCTGTTCACACTGCACACCAGTCTAATTTCAACTCGATTGTTTCTGAACTCAAAACCCTCAAATACTGATAATGAAACCAAAGAAAACCACCATAAAATTAATCTTAACTTAAATCTGTCCTTGTGCTGTTCTGGCAGAGATCTGTTACTTTGTCCCATGCCAAATTTAATTGTTTTTATTTTGTTTTGTTGGAAAAATGATTTTTTTTTTAATCTGAAATGTTTAATGTGATGGTAGCAACTATGGTCTAATGCACAAAAATAAAGAAATAAGTATTTCACATTTTAAAAAATGCTCATAAATACTACATTTACTGAAAATATTATTTATTAAAGTTTTTATAAAAAGGGTAGCATCACGATCAAAATAGAGAAATTCTAAGCTATTGAAAGTTAGAAAATGACACTTAAAGTTAAATACTAAACAAATGCATCTATTATAATCCTAATAGTGATCTTTTTAAAATTAGAAATGGTAATAAAATTAAATAAAAATCATAAAATTAAATAAAAATTATTAAATAAAAATTAGCATATTAAAAAAGTAAGCAAGTAAGTAATTAAGTAAAAATCAGCCCATAGGAAACATAAAAGGAAGGAAGGAAGCTAAAAAAAAACAAAAAGTTGGTAAAATGAGCAACTGGTAAAAAAATTAGCCTAGGAAACAAAAGTAAATTAATAACTAAATAATAGGTAAGTAAGTAAGTATATATCAGCCTAGGAAATATGAAAGTAAACCATTAAAAAAAATAAGTAAGTATGTAAGTAAAAATCACCCAAGGAAACGTAATCGTTTCTTTAACAACAGCATTGCTCACATACAGTATTTAATGATCAAAGCACTCACCCATTCACTATTATTCACTACATGGTAAATGTGACAGTTCACTACAGTATATGGAGAAACAGCAGACAAACACAAGTGCACTTCTACACAGACTGCATCTACAGTGACAAGATGTAGGTCGCAAATGGTGAAAAAGAAATATAATAATTAAATATGGACAATTGAGACTGAGATGCTTTTCCAAAAGTCTGATTGCAATCTGACAAATCAGCTCAGAATGTGAAGAAGAAGAAGAAAATGGTTTGGATGGGATTTGTCCAAATAAAGAGACTAAAAGGATTTGAGTCAGAAACAGTAAAAAATGCTGGAGATGGACGATTATAAAGAATGGCCAATAAAGCTTAAAACTCCCACCACTGCTGCTAACACACACACACACATGCATATGGCTGAAAACATGCACAGAATGAAGCCTTATTAAGCGACTTGAATCACAAAGTCACAGCGGCATAAATTACCATATGCGCTTGTCAAACCAAGTCCAATTAAAGGAGAGGCGGCAACAGACACGAGAATGCAAATTCCCAGAGGATGAGCCAGAAATTTCCCTGAATTTCTCCACAAGAGACTCACACAAACTTTTACAACACACACACACACACACAGAGCTGATAATGACCTGTCAGTCAACATTCACGATTTATGATCTGTGTCACTCTGGCTGTGCTCAGAACAGCAAATGAACATACTACTCATACTACTTCAGCAGCAAACAGTATAAAGTATGCATGTGTACAGTAGATATTGTGAATTTGCGTAAGCGTCAAGCCACATTTATTTCTATAGCATTTCATACAATACAATTTCAAAGCATATTCACATTAATGAAAACAAATTACAGCATTAAAGTCGCAAAGTTCTTTACTTATCAAACAACTACAATTTCAGCTATAAAGCAGCTCTAAACAGACAGCTCAGTTTAATTCAGTCTTTAGTTCATTTTTGCTCTTCGCTTCACAAAATACAGCATCCCATAATGCAAGATGTTCAGCTTGACTGTCCATTTCATTGTGACAAATTAACCTACTGTAATTATAGCAGCATTGTTTTTAATATCATTCAATATATTATACATATCAATATAATAATATAACATATTATAAATGCTGTAATATTTAATCATTTAACAATGATTTTAATAGCATACAAAAAAATTAGTTTGAAGCATTTTGTAGTATATTCTATTATAGTATCTTATTATAGTATCTAGTATCATGTATTTATGTGTTTAAAAAATTCGGTCCCACTTTATATTAGGTGGCCTTAACTACTACGTACTTACATTTAAATTAATATTTTGATACAATGTACTTATTGTGTACATACATGTATTTACATTGTACTTATATTTTAAAAAATACCTATATGTAGTTACATCTGTAATTAATTTCTGTAATTACATTTATAATTACACTGTTGACCCATGCCTTACGCCTTAACCCACCCTTAAACCCACCCATACCACCAAACCCTTACCCATATCGCACCTTACAATATGACCACAATAAGTTCATTGTACTTATTTTTGATGTAAATACATAGTAGTTAAGGCCACCTAATATAAAGTGTGACCAAAAATTCAAATTAATTTTGTGTAAAAATGTCCTTGCTTATATATTATATTACTAATAAACACATACACACACATATGTCTGTCTGTCTATGTGTGTGTGTGTGTGTACTTGGTATTTATCACATTATGGGGACCAAATAAATGTCCTAACAAGAATAGTAATACCAGTAAATTTTGACCTTGTGGTGACATTTTTAGATCCCCATAAGGAAACAAGCTTATAAATAATACAGAACAAACTTTTTGAAAATCTAAAAATGCAGAAAGTTTCCTGTGATGGATAGGTTTAGGTGTAGGGCTTATCAGTTATTCATAACTGATAAGAATAAAAACTAAGAAGAAACATAGTCTTTCGGATGAGACGTTAAACCGAGGTCTTGACTCTCTGTGGTCATTAAAAATCCCATGGCACTTCTCGTAAAGAGTAGGGGTGTAACCCCGGTGTCCTGGCCAAATTCCCTCCACTGGCCTCTATCATGCCTCCTAATAATCCCCATACACTTGATTGGCTCTATGACTCTCTCTCCTCTCCACCTGTAGCTGGTGTGTGGTGAGCGCACTGGCGCCGTTGTCCTGTGGCTGCCGTCGCATCATCCAAGTGGATGCTGCACACTGGTGGTGGTTGAGGAGAGACCCCCCCACATGATTGTAAAGCGCTTTGGGTGTACAGCAATACACAATAAAGCGCTATATAAATGCATCATTCATTCATTCATTCATTCATAGTTACTTCAAAGAAAAAACATCAAATTCAAACAAAATTTGAAATGGAACGCAGGGAATTCCTGGATTGTTCGATTTTTCCCTGTAAATTTTACAGGAACTTACCGTTAACCATTTAACAGGTTTTTACTGTAGCATTTTCACAGTATTTTACCGTTAAAATCATGGTCATTGTATACAGTGTACACTATAAAAACCATTATGCCTATGGAATGTCCCCATAAAACATGTTAACACAACATGACCGTGTGTGCGTTAATTAGTAATAAAATGTAATAAATTATGTATATTTTATATAGTTTATCTAAATAAATATATATTTACACACACATACACTCATTAAATGATTCGACTGTCAAACGCAAACATTTTTAGACAAAATTAATTTGAAAATGCATAAATAACTAAATATATTTATTTCCATATTTGTGTAACATTTGCATGAAATGCATTAAAGTCTTGTGAAAAGTCGATGAACATACTACAGTCTGCTGTTGTGTATTCATTAAGTAATAAGCTAGTAATTCATGTATTAGAGCTAGTATTTGGTTGGGCTCATATGCATTGTCTCCTCAGTGCTGGTGTAACAGCATCACCATCAGCTCCTGTGACTCGCTGAAGTTCAGCAGGTTTAGCAGCAGGAACGAGTGCAGTGTCTGCCAGACGACGGCAATGAATTATAGCGCCACTGAAAGCCACCAGGGACCCGTTTAGCAGACGTACAGTACCTGGCAGCATCGCTTAAAATTTAGAGTGTGAGCGAGATGGCCGAGGAATAAACCCCCATCAAATTCAATTACGCTGAAGCAATTTCCCCACTGCCACTAAAACTGATATTTTCAAGCGCAGTGCATTGAGACCAAACCTCAAGGTTTTTGCTGCGCAGATATTACTGCGACGGCGAGGTAAAACTGCTTACACGCAACATCTCTGCGAACAATCACCACCCAAAACACACAGACCATGCTGCTCCGTTAAATTCATGTTAGGATCAAACAGAGAGCTGCTATGTGACTGATCACAGTTATTTAGATGTCTTTTATCAATTATTATGGCAAGATGTGTGGTAAGATTGATTATGAACTGTATTTTAACAATATTTGTAAATGGAAATAAAACAATACAACAAATTTTCAATCACTTTTCAATGATCAGCTATTCCATTTCAGAACTCAGCCAATCATCATATAGAGAAAGAGGGCTTTCAAACGGGACAAAAACACAACAATCAATGAACAACCAAGCTTTTTTTTTTTATTACAGAGAGCAAATTTGTAACTTTTCTTAGCAAAAAAGCAAAATAATTAATTAAGCAAAAATTAAAAGTGATTAAATTAAATTATTACGAACCTGATCCTTGATTGCATCCATCAATTTATTAATTTCATGAATCTATCCATCCATCTATATTTATATAAATCAATGCTTTTATTTAGCAAGAACTGATCAAATGCACTTTGTTGGATCACAAAGAGGAAATTGGTCAATTCAAAAATAATAAAATTATCCAAGAGTGACAGGTAATCAGGTAATATAAATAATTTAATAAACTTCTGTTCACAACATCTGTCGATATTACATATTTTATGATGCCGTACAGCACAATTAATCTTCCCTGATGGCTGTGTTAATTGTTTTGACAGCTGAATTTATTTTAATAATTTAGATGAACTTATTCATTATTTGTCCTAATGAAATTCATCCGTAGTGTAAATGTGTTGAATTTCTTTAAATTATATTTTAGCGTTAGCATTGCATTTTTTTCTTCTCATTTAGCATCCTGTGAGGTGTGGCCTATTCGTATTCATATTATACTTCTTAACATGCTTAAATTATACTGTAAATAAAAATTAAGTGCTTTTTCTATTAAAACCTCACAAATGCAGTCAATATTAGTTTTTTAAGTGTGTCCCAGTGTGTGTGTGTGTTAGCTTTGCTGAAATGCATTAGTATCGGCCACACACTCCTTCATTTCCCTCCAGTGCCCTCGCGTTAATGGCCCGCCGATCTTCCGTCCGCTTTCAGTCGGAGTGAGATTTTACAGCGCTGTGGAGAGCGGCTGTTTGCTCTGACTGATATTTACAATTTCAATAACCTCTAAATAAATGTTTCACATCCAAATGTCAACTTAAATTGATATTTGTAGCTTCCATTTGCAGCTAGACGTGCGGAGCACCTGTACGCCGCGAGTCACATTTACAAACGCCCAGCTCTCATTGGACGGCGGTTGCCGTGGAAACTCATTATGACAGCACTCGTTCAGAAGCGACGACAGGCTTGTCAACAGATTGTATGATGTCATAGTTTCTGAAAGAGTTGCACATTAATACGTCTGTAATATGTCGGTGTGTAAACGCAGCCCTCTGGATCATAAAAAACAACAAAATATCCCTTGAATCTATTCATACAGAAGCGGCGGGTCAGGAGGGCCTACTTGAAAAATGATTTATGGAGATCAGCAGGAATCGCTTCTTGCCAATAAACGACGTCTGCAGGGAAACACAATTCAAGAGCCCGAAGGCAAATGTTTAGATTTTCTTGTGCGTATGAGTTTTATGGCTGAATGTGCTAAATAGGTCATAAAAGGTCCTGTGTTGCCTTGCTAAACAGATGCATCTTGTGGATTTATTTGATATATAGATCTGCTTACCTGCTGAACTCTCTCTCACACACACACACACACACACACACATACACACACAGTGTGGGCGGTTTTGACTGTATATACTGTGCAATGGTCGAAATGTCAGGTTTTTAATTATTGAGCCAGACTGCTTTATGTTATTTACATATGCAAAGAAGAAATGTGAGATTATAGAGCTGACCGTGTGTCAAACTTGTTATTAAAATGAGTTGAGCTGTTTACAACTGTAAAACAACACTGCAATGAGCAGCTGCACAGTAAATTCACTGTAGTTTATTTTTTTATACTTTAATAATTTATGTATTAATCAAAAATATTAAATTAAGTATAATAAAATGCGATTTTTTTTTCAGAAAGGATCCTTAAATTGATTAAAAGCGACAGTAAAGACATTTATCATGTTACAAAAGATTTCCATTCCAAATAAATGCTGTTCTTTTGAACTTTATATTCATCAAAGAATCATGGGGAAAAAAAAAATCACTGTTTCTACAAAAATATTGAGCAGCACAACTGTGTTCAACACTGATTATAATCAGAAATGTTTCTTGAGCAGTAAATCAGTATATTATTATGATTTCTGAAGATCATGTGAGACTGAAGACTGGAGAAATGATGCTGAAAATACAGCTTTAATCAGAAATAAATTACATTTTAACATTCACACAAAAAAAGCTATTTGAAATTGTAATAATATTTCACAATATTACTGATTTTACTGTATTTCTAATCAAATAAATGCAGCCTTGGTGAGCAGAAGAGACTCCTGCTTTCTTTCAGACCCCAAACTTTTGGACGGTGGTGTATTCATCATTTTCAAATTTAATTAATCACAATTAATAATGCACCTAACATGATTAATTGTGATTAATCACAGCTAACCGTGGGGTTAATTAGGTACATTTTTAAATCCATTCATAGCCTTGGACTGAATATATTGGTCACGCTAACCAGTCATATTCTTGTTATGAGAAACCCAGCTTTTCCAGACTAATTATCATTGGTTTATCCAGACATATATTTATAATGTCGCTACTCAAACAGAAAGACACACTTTACCTGAACTAAACAAACATAGAGGAGTTTCATAGTCAGATATGCAGTATCAGTGATAATACTCGCTCTCTTTTATTCTCTGATGTTTAGACAGCATCAGAGCTGAACAGGGTGCAGTTTGCCGAACCGATAGAGAAATTGCCTTTTAAACTGCAGAGAGTCTCGCTTGCGCAGGAATGCAGTGTGTGGACGGAAAGAGCGAGAGACAGATGGACAGACAGACGGAGAAAAAAGCCCTCTTTGGAGTTGGACATTAAGGTTGCCATGGTTACCCAGAATGGAAATGTAATGCTTTAAGACCTGTGTGTGTCTGCGCGCCTCTGCGTGAACCGTGCGTGCGTGTGTGTGTGTGTGTGTGTGCTGCGGTAAGAGAGAGGCTTTGTACGAAAGGATTAAACTCTCTTTGTGGTTGCTATGCTTGGCATCGCGACACAGGGCCTCCTCAAAAGCTGAGCTCTGAGTCTAAACAGGGCCTTCAGTATCCACACACACACACACACACACACAAGGCAGCCTTCTCATGTTGATCCGTAATTGTTTTATGAGTCTTTGTGTATGTATGTTCATTGTTCACCTCACCAGGTGTGTGTGTGTGTGTGCGTTTAACAAATGTGCTGTACTATATGAGATTGTTTGTGTAATGCAATTTGATAGGCAATACCCTACTGTTTGAGGTTAGCAAGATTTTTAAATGTTTTTAAAAGAATACTATTTTGCTCACCAGGGCTACATGTATTTGGTTAAAAATCCAGAAAAAAACACTAAAATTGTGAGATATTATTACAATTTAAAATAGCTGTTTTCAATGTGAACATATTATAAAATGTAATTTATTTCTGTGATCAAAGCTGTATTTTCAGCATCATTCCTCCAGTCTTCAGTGTCACATGATCTTCAGAAATCATTCTAATATACTGATTTACTGCTCAAGAAACATTTCTGATTATTATCAATGTTAAAAACAGTTGTGTTTTTTTGTGGAAATTGTAATACATTTTATTTTTCAGGATTCTTTGATGAATAGAAAGCTCAAAAGAACAGCATTTATTTTTAAATATAAATATTTTGTAACATTATAAATTTAGTGCATCCATGATGAATAAAAGTATTAATTTCTTAATATCAATAAACTTTTGAACAGTAGTGTATATTGACACATTTAATCCCAAAATTAATGATTAGAATCAGCATAAAGGAAGTATATTTTTAATAATGCTTGTTTTACAGCATCTTTCATCAATGCCATGTATTACATAATAAATCAATAGCAATGCTGACACCAACACCACTATTAAACTGATTTTTATTTTTCACTTTGTGAGTAGAAAATAAGTAATTATAGTTATTTAACAATATTTGAAAGCCGTAACTTTTAATATTTAGGCACAGCAGACCTGAAAATTATGAGAACGCTGTTTTAATGTATTATTAAACATAAAAGCGGCTCCACGCAGTACATTTTACCATGTTTACATCCATCCTGCAGATTTTCCAGCACAGAAAATGCACAAAAAAAATCCACCTCGTTCTGGATTTGAACACTGTACGGTGTTCTTGCATTTCATACACACAGGGTCCAGTTCTCTCCAGCCCTCAGGGACAAACAGAGATTTACTGCTCGAGTTCACAACAGCAGGAAAACGACACTGACATGATCATCGGGACGGACTCTTGAAATCCGCTCTCACAGAAGCCACATTCTGTCCTCTGGGAACGCAGGAGCGTTAAACCCGGTTATAGTAACAGGGGCTCCAGCTCCTGGAGTTCAGGGCCTGTCAGCTCCCGGCGTGAGTCAGACCGTCACACACATGCGTTATGAAGGTGACAAAGCTGTCCGTGGCCCAGGCCCCCGCGGCTCGCTGTCCAGCTCTATTTGTGAGTGTGTCAGGACGTTTGACTAGCTTTTAACTTCCACATTCCCTCCAGACAAGCGCATGCGCACACACACCTGAGCGCTCTGCACGGTCTCATCCAATAAACACCTTGAGCTGGAGCGCTCGTATATTTATAACCCTGTCTACCGTTTGTGTTGGACACAGTTCACCTTTATAAATGTGTAAAAATTACAAATATGTTTAAAAACTATTTTCAATAGAAATTACATTGGATAAATTTTAGCTTTCCATAAATGGTTGGCAGTACACCTCTAATAATATGAAATTGCAGGGAAAGATGTATAAGTACTTGAGCATGTTAAAAAACACTCTAAAGTTCAGCTAATTGCATTTAATATAAACTATAATACAATTTCATTTAATTGCATTTAAAATGCAATTATTGTCACAACACATTGCATTCAGTTCACACTTAAGTATATTCTTTATTTCTGTAATAAGTACTCCTTTAATACATATTCTAAAGGCTTTTTCACGAGGGACAGCTAGGCAGGGATTTCAATCTGAAGGACAGATGGCTTCAGACAATGAGCGATTCCTTCTGCATAAGCCTAATAATGCAGGTATAAACATGTTTGCCAATCTTTCTTTGAGTGAAATCGTCTTTCTGGCCTCCATATTTATTTACTAACTCGCCCTAAAAGGCGGTCACAGTGCCTCTGACGCCTTTTATTCGGAGAGCTCTTTGATTGAATTAGACTCATGAATACGAATGGCGGTGTCAGAGCGTCCAGCAGAGAGCTATTGACAGCCATGGAGCACGAGGGACCCGCTCAAAGAGCGCAGCACACTTACGCGCACGCATCTCGCTCAAAGACATCAGAGACGGGCCGCAGTGGACACAGGCGTCACACATTGTCGTATCACAACGGCTCACAGCTTGACCAAGATCTGAGCAGCAGCCTGAGGAAGAGAGCGGCCATCATCAGCAGAACGCCAGCGAACTTAACGGCCGTAGCAAAACGGCTTTCCGACAAAACCACATAGAATAAGACCAGCACAATCCTTCAAAATGCTTGGAAAGTGCTATTTGGAGCATGAAAAGCATTTATTCTAAGTATGTGATGACTAAATTGCCCAGTTAGAGTGAAATATCAGAAACAGCACAGGGATGATTGCTCATCAGAACACGCATTAAAGATTATGCAGATGAATGAAAATGGCACATAAGAATGTCGTAATTGTCTCATGAGCTCTAATATCACATTATCATTATGATGTCTTAATAATGATGTCTTAAGCCACCATGCACCATGTGAAGGTTTTGTCAAAAGATTTTCAAGCTACATCCAATTAAAACGGCACAGTGTATCAGACTGCATCAACCATCTACAACACTAGAGGGAGACCGATTGATCAGTTGTGCCAATTAATCGGCACCGATATTCAACTGCAAAAACCCATACCGATAGTTTTTGGCTGCAGAAGTGTTGTTCATTGTTAAGTTGATAATTTCAACATTTACTAATACATTTTTTGAATTTTAAACTTGTATCTGTTGTCATTAGTTAATACTCTATGAACTAATATTCAATGTATTCTTAATATATTAATATTTATTTATATTTTAAAAGTACAGTAATTTTTGTAATAGATTATAGCACTATTTTACTTGGAGTGGAATGTTTATTTCCATTCAATATCCATTTTAAAAACTATCAGTGAATTAATAGGTTATCAGGCAACGTGGTCCAACCTTGTTATCGGTATCGGTAAAATTAACTATCGATCGACATCTATAAAACAGGCACAAGATACAAGACTGTGAACTTAATGGTCTTAATAAGGAAAGGAATTACAGACCCATGAAGCATTGTGAAAGACATAATCAAAAATAAATGATCGATAAATTTTAAACTACTGTATTAAGGATTTTAAATATGTATATACATACACACTCTAAAAATGCTGGGTTAAATACAAAAATTGGACAGAACACATGCTGGGATTTTTTTCAGCCAACAGTGGGGTCAAATATTTAGCTCAACCCTCGGGGCAGTAACCCAACCGCTGGGTTCGTCCATATTTTACCCAGCATTTTTTAGAGTGTAGAAACTTTTTTTTTCTTTTTGCAAATTGTACGAAAAAGGGTTTTCAAGCATCAAAACAATCAAAATTTAACACAACTTCATTTTTTTCATGCATTAGAATGTGTTCTGATTTTTTTTTTCTGAGCAAAAAAACAATAACTATTATACACCAAAATAGTTCATACACCAAAAAGCCTTGTCAGATATATTTAGAAACCAGAATCATTAGACAACATTAAAATAATCTATTTAAATAATTTAAAATGTAATAAAAAAAATCACTTACTCTTTTATTTATTTTAATAAGATTATTATAAGTATGCTGTTTCATTTTTACATAAATATATGTGTTATGCTGAATTAATGAAGGTTGATGCAAAAAACATTGATTAACAATCTCACAGTGGGTCTGTCTTTAGACGTTATAATTGAAAATCAATTCTTCAATCAATCAATTCAAATGAATGGGATTTAATCTTCCAGGAACAGACTGTTGCACTCAATACTCTTGCAAACTACTTAGTTACTTCCTAGCAACTACTAAAAACACTTCAGCGCCTTGTCTACATCCCTATAGATGTAAACTGTTTTCAGACTGCTGAAGTCTTCAAGCTAGTCACAGTATGTTAGACTTCCATCTGTTCAAATGGCTTTGTCAAGCCGACATTCAAAGCTTGTCTTGATAGATTACACTTCATCTGCTGTGAAGAAATGGTTCCTTGACCATTATGAAATCAGGTCTGAGTTTATTAACAGGAACGGTACTGACAGACCTCACAGTAAGACATGAACATGTGTTATTTCCATGAGTGTGTCTGCTAGCGATAAGTCTACTGCGGTTACTCCTGTGAAAAACACAAAACCGAGAGAACGCTAACACTTTAGTTGTAAAGTGGTCCTATTATTTAATGTTAGTTAATGCATTAACCTAACAATCAGCAATGCATTCATTACTGAATAACTTTTGTACATTTAACAAGGATTAATCAATGTTTAATTTATAAAGTGAAGACTATGCAGTGTAATTTTATTTTGATTATTTCATTTCTGTACCTGAATACTACTGTTAGACTGACCTGAAAGACTTAAAGCACTGTTTATTTCATTTGAAACTTTTTTCTATTATATTGATTTGTGCTACTGCTTGTAATTTGCTTACTGGTCTAATTGAAATTGGAATTAATAATCGTGAAATTTCATGCATATAAAATTTGTATTACAATACAATGTAACAACAAACAATAACTAACTAACTTATTTATTTGTTTGTTTGTTTAATTACTTGTTTGTTTGGCTTAGCCAGTAAAAATCTTTTAGTGCAATTTTTATTATTTTGTTTCATGTAGATGCACTTCCCCAAAATCACTCCACTAACACTAGAATAAGTAATTCTTTCCAAATAAAGCCACATATTTAAGTCATTTGGTAAAAAATACTGCATTTTGTCATATCAAAATATATATATGGCATAAAATCACAATATCAGATTTTTTTTTTCCAATATTGTCTAGCCCAAACTGAGATTAATATATGTGTTTAATAATGTATTAGTAAATGTTAAAATTATCATTAGTTAATATTAATAAATGCTTCAGGGGTATTTTTCATTGTTAGTTCAAGTTAAGTAGTCTAGTTCCCTAATGTTAGCAAATATAAACTAATAGGGTACAACGGGGCTAAAGGTGCCCCGGGGTAAAAGGCACCTTTAATATTATTTTCCTCTAAACCACTAGATGGCACAAACTCGTGAAGTAGCACTTTCCAAAACATTTGCTTTTTAAGATGCACATTCAAATGTGGCTGATCCTTGACGCGATCTAATATTTTATGTTTTTTAAAATGTTGTAGATTTAAGCATCAAATGAGAATGGCTAAAATTAATGCATATATTTTGAGACAAAGGTCTTAACAATTTTCAGCTTTAAGATAATTAAAGCAACAGTTTTTAAAATAACAAAAGAATATGTAAAAGTATGGTATTTGGGGTAAAAAGCACCCCTGCTGTTTGGGATAAAGACGCACAGTAATTAACATGATAATTAATAGATGGCTAACTTTTCCATTTGTTGACATGACATGGTTAGATTCAGATGATAAATACCATATAATATGTTGGGTGTACATTTTAGAGATAATCACCATGTTTAGAATGAAACCATCATATTTAAAAACATGATATTAATCATATTGTATAATAAAATATTATTTGTTGTTACTACTCTAAATCTATATTAAATTATTATGGGATTTCCTTCAATGCTTTCAGAATATGTACTTTTTAAAATGATTTTGTTTCTGTTTTTAAAATATATATATATTTTTTTAACATTTTAATGACAGTATATTTATTGATCAAAAATATTTTTTTTTTATTTTTCAAAATAGGCAGAAAAGAGTACAAACTTTGCTACAGTGATTGTTCTGAACAAGTATTACCTTAGACATTATTTTAGCTGAAGTATTTGTATCAATACTGTGTGTATGTACCGTGTGTGGGGTAAAAGGCCCCCGTTGCCACCTCATACATTTGTAAGATTTTTAAACAAAACAAACAACTTGTATGTTTAATTTATGCTGCTCCATTAATGTTCAATACAATTTTTTTTTTTTCTACAATTATACATGTTAGGCACAGTGAAAAGCAGTTTTTTTTCTTAAGGTGTGCCTTTAGCCCCGTTGTACCCTATTTCACAACTTACAATATAGACAGAAATGTAGTGTTTCCAAGAGAATATATAATAGAAGGAACACACTAACAGCTTACAGTAAGTCCACAGGACAAGCCAATCTCACGAGCCATCAATCCTCATCGACCAATGAAACGCTTCGACAGCAGCCAGCTGTTTCCTGGCGGCCTGCAGGAGGTTCAGCGCTGTACCAGTCGCATCCCATCCGCACAAACGCGAACACGGTTTCAATAAATCAACCTCGCTGGAGTTAAATTCCTCCTGTGCCCTGCTGACCTGCAGCCATGATATAATCACAGTGTCTCTGGAGAGATCGAAGGATGCGGATACTGACGGGAGACACAAGGCACAGACTGGACAACATCAAACACGTTTCTATATTTCGACTCCCACCAGCCAATTAGGAAGATGGATAAAAGACAGAGAGAAAGATTGTGTTAGTTTTGATGACAAGAAACATGTGTCTTGATTGGACAGACTGTTAGTTTGTGTGTGTCTCAGTTGCTGTGAACTGAGATACACTGACTTCTAAAGATCTCTATTCATGAAATTGTTTGCCATAATGGTTATTATTGTTACTTGTCCTCAGGGCTGGGCAATTAACAATATCACATCATATTGATAACAATGATAAGCTCTGTATATTTTACTCGATATGGATTAATCAAACAGAAGGAATAACCATGACAGTAGCATTTCACTAATAAGTCTGCATGTTCTGCGCGTCTGTGTGTGAATGAACAGTGTATGTTCGTCTACAAACTCAAACACACGTGATGCTCGCTGGTTTCTGCGTCTGCATCTCAATATATGAGGACATGAGCACACACACTTCATCTCCAGAGCTGCTCTGAGAGTCATTTCAGCCGCTTTATATCATTTAATTTGAGAAAAATCTAACGGCAAACACACACTGAAACCAAAAGTAAAACTGAAAGAACTTCACGACAACCTGTCAAAATAAATGTCTGGTTTAAATTGAAGAAATTATGACATAAATATAATACTACTTTATACTACATACTATATGCAACTACAGACACAAACAAACAAACATTCACAGACTCACACACACACACACACACACACACACACACTAAATAAGACTGATCCACAAACTGTTGATGTGTAGCATTGTTTCTACAGTAACTATATGTAAAATTATTTGAGTAATTAGTAATTAACTCAAAATAACTAGAGCAAATTAGACTAAAATAAATGAAAGATAGAGATGAAGAGAGAGATTGTTAGTAACGAGGCCTGTAACTGGAGCAGAACTACAGTCACAGTTTAGAGACTGATGAAATATTGCTGTAAATGGAAAACTGAGCTTAGGTGTGTGTGTGTGTGTGTGTGTGTGTGTGTGTGTGCTCTGATTCTGTCTGACTTCAGCATTTCACTCCATCTCTTGCTGCTCACCTTTTGTTGCATCACATTATTAAAGTCAACGTGAGTTGCCATTCACAAACTACTTTGCTTTCATAATGTCACACAGGTCCCAAGGGAGATGGTTTGTTCAACAAAAAAGTAGGACGAGACTTGATTTCATTAATCACTGGTAATGTGAAAAGTGGGTGTTACACTAGAGTTCAAAAGTTTAGAGTCAATAAGATTTTTATTCAAGTCTCTTCTGCTTACCAAGGCTGTATTTATTTGATTAAAAATACAGTAAAAACTGTAAAATTGTGAAATATTATTACAATTTGACATATCTGTTTTCTATGTAAATATATAGTAAAATGTAATTGATTTCTTTGATCAAAGCTGTATTTTCAGCATCGTTACTCCAGTCTTCAGTGTCACATGATCCTTCAGAAATCATTCTAATATGCAAATATTTTCAATATTTGGTGCTTAAAAATATCATTAATCATTAGAGCTCAAACTATTACCATTTTTATAGTAATCCATCAAAATATATAATTCAATTCACAAATTTCAGCTGTTTTATTAAAACAGGCCATGCATTACATTATTGGCCTCTGGCAGTCATGTTAAATTCAAACTTCAACATATTTTTAATGATTATTGACAAGGACACTCCACACTAAGTGCATTCCAAATCAACTACAGATCTGGCACAAAAAGACTAGTCTGAGAAGGAAGATTTTATAAAAACAAATACACACATACATATCCAATATGGTGGGAATATTTTCCGGGCAAGCGGATGAGGACAGGAATCTGGCATTGCTTGAACCTTTAATAACCCCGACAAAAACAACAGGGTTTCTAGCACTCCGTGCCTGCACCTCTACAGAGGAAGAAAAAACACAGGAAAAAAAGCTTTTATATGCGCTCAGGATAAAATAGAGATATGGGCAGTGTGTGTGTGTGTGTGTGTGTGTGTATGTTCGGGGAATAGGGCTTAAACTCCAGAGGTAATCACACAACATTCGAGTGCTTATATTGCTGCAGTGATTTGTTTATTCTGTTCAGATAAAACTCCTCTCGACCCGTGTGTGTGTGTGTGTGTGTGTGTTTTCTTTCCCTCCTGTAGGATAATGAAGACAACGCAGATACTCAATACAGAAGCAGTCGAATACAGCTTCCCCTGGACTTCTGTGTCTTTCGTGAAGCAGCAACTTGATAACCACTACAGCTGGATATCATTTGAATTTTATAGATTCTGATTCCGATTCTTATCAATTCCCAGTTTCGATTCCAATGTGATAAAAGAAAAGAAGTCAAACGTTCAGATATCAAGTATATTCTATGTCTCTTTTTGCAAAACATTGAATTACAGTTGAATACCAAAAAAAAAAAAAAAAAAAAAATCGGAGGATCGGAGTCGCTTGTGTGCAAAATAGAGCTGCATGAGGTCATGGTCACTCACGGTTCTTAAGAAAAGACAACTAAACAAAAAAACATAATATGTGAATGAATGATTCAATGACTCAAAGACTTTAGTTGTTTCGTTACTGGATGAATCAGCAAATGATTGAATGAATCTCTCGAATGAATGATTCAAAGAAAAATTCTTAAACAGTCACTTGGTTTAACATTTTAGAGTTTAACATTTTATTTGAAGTGTCAAATTACTTTCAAAAGGTGATTTAATCTATTTGATCATTACTGAATCAATAGGTGCAATTTTACAACAAGCATGAGATTCCTGTCCTTTAATATCTGAATCCAGAATTGGAATTGATTTGTTCGACTCTAATAACCAGAAATAACTCTAGCAACGACCAACTTATAATGGTAGTTGAAGTTTCCTACTCCAAAAACAGTTGTAATATTTTTATCTTCGACAACCTATCCTTACCAGGCGTGATTTGCACAAACTGGGATGGATGGATGGATGGATGGATGGATGGATGGATGGATGGATGGATGGATGGATGGATGGATGGATGGATGGATGGATGGATGGATGGATGGATGGATGGATGGATGGATGGATGGATGGATGGATGGATGGATGGATGGATGGATGGATGGATGGATGGATGGATGGATGGATGGATGGATGGATGGATGGATGGATTGGATGCATGGATGGATGGATGGATGGATGGATGGATGGATGGATGCATGGATGGATGGATGGATGCATGGATGGATGGATGGATGGATGGATGGATTATGGCTGGATGGATGGATGGATGGATGCATGGATGGATGGATTGGATGGATTGGATGCATGGATGCATGGATGCATGGATGCATGGATGGATGGATGGATGGATGCATGGATGGATGGATGGATGGATGGATGGATGGATGGATGGATGGATGCATGGATGGATGGATGGATGGATGGATGGATTATGGATGGATGGATGGATGGATGGATGGATTATGGATGGATGGATGGATGGATGGATGGATGGATTATGGATGGATTGGATGGATGGGTGGATGGATGGATGGATGGATGGATGGGTGGATGGATGGGTGGATGGATGGGTGGATGGATGGATGGATGGGTGGATGGATGGGTGGATGGATGGGTGGATGGATTGGATGGATGGGTGGATGGATGGGTGGATGGATGGGTGGAATGTAGAGCAGGAATTTTGTCCAAAAAGATTTTACTGTAAGCTACACTTTAAAAAAAAAAAAAAAACTGTTTGCAAATGATGCAACGCTTTATCAAAAACATTTTAGTGTAATTTCAGATCATTTCTTTAAAGTTCTATTTAAAAATATCCAAATACGCAAGACTCCTGTGACTGTGTTTTTGAACGTTGCATTTGATGCTGTTTGTTTGTATTTGAGGACAATCATTGAATTGTTCTTCTTCACAGCACACAAACCCTCAAGTTTTAGGAGTTGTGTTTGAAATTCCTGTCTGAGATTGTACAAGCATATAAAAGTCACGCTTTGGCCTCACAGGTATGTGTGAATGTTTACAGAAGTCGTGTCCATATTGGCACAGGTGAACACAGCAAGGGATTTGGAAGATGAAGGGAGATGTATTTCTAATCTAAATCGGTGTGTTTCCCTCTCAGCTGCTTTCCTTTCAAAGCATATAAACATTCAGTGATGCAGAGAAATCATTCTCTGTCTCACTCTGATCCCATGAAATAAAAACGAGTTTTGTGACTGTCGTTCACATCAGTTAAAGTTGCCAATCTGGTAAGGCACACCTACAAATTGACCAATTTAACCATTAGCTGCTCAACAGATTTATGTAGTTTTTCTTTTCTGGAAACACAAATTAGTTATGCCATCATCTCATCTTTGAGGGCCTTTACAACTTTTTGTCCAAATAACTGCTCTGAATAAGAACGTTTTAAACGTTTGTTTTAAAAGAATATACTGATTGCAATGTTTTTTTGGACACTTGAAAATCCATTATAATTAAATGTAATTAGTTGAACTTTAGAGTATTTTTGAGACACTTAAGTTGGACTTCATTACATTTTAGATGAAACTTCATTAAAATTACTTATATTGTCTTTGAAATATGGTTAAAGTACTGCCAAATGTACTAACAAACATTTATGATAATCTAAAATATACTTTAATGTGATTCTATTGAAACTTGTATGTATTTAAATATATTTGTAATTACATTAAGTGGCCCTACAGTTTTTTTTTATTTTTATGAGTGCATTTCTTTTCCTCAAGGGGCAGCAAATCGTGGTTCATAAATGTGATGCAAACAAAATGCTTCTTTGCCAGACCAGCAGTAAAATGTTACAGGAAAGAAACCTGTGGTTATATTCATGAGGGTTTTAAATACATGTCAGGATATCTGCACATCTGGATCCTCAAAGACGGTGACAGATCGATGTGTTTGTTGAGATCAGGTGAATGAAGTGTGTTCAAAGGCAAGTACCTGACACCTGGAGCACATCTGTGAGACAGAGCTGATCTAATGCTTGTTTAAGGTCTGTGTTTCCTTATACATTCGAACACATCTATGTCTGTATCGCTGATGAAACTGAAGGAGAAACAGCACTGTAGTGTTTCACCATACCAAAAAGTTTGATGCACACCACTGCTTTTTCTTTTTTAGTTAAAAGCCTGTTTTGTTAGCCAAACTGTGCACAATTATATGGGTAGTATAACAATGTATTACTTGCAATAGAATGTAGGTCAAATTTAAATAAACTTGACCTAAAATAAAATATAATAATATAAAAACAGCAGCACTTTTCATTTTCATTCAGTTTAACCTGATGTAAAAATATAACTAAAATTAAAATAAAATGAATACAAACCATATAGACTTAGCTTATTCAAAACATGCCAAAAAAAAAAGAACAATATTACTTTAGCTACTAGGACAAAATAACAATAAAATTAAAACAGAAAATGTAAAATAAAAAATATTATTAAAAACTATGCTAAAATGATGACCAGCAATCAATTTCCGGCTCACAACTCAACAATTGAAAACTACTGACCAGTTTTGAGATTTTAAGGAATACCTTACCAAAAGATAACAGAACAATTTATTTTTTATAATATTTCCAGTATTCTTTGATTGAAATCTGTTTTCTATAACCCTTCATTTCACAAGTGAAGACAGAGATCATATTCATAGCAAACCGTTCCTCCCTCAGCAACTTAAATCATGTCTGATGCAATTCACTGCAGCACACACACACACACACACACACACACACACCTTCTAAACTGTGAAGAATCACTCAATGATATCTCGAACACCTGCATATAAAACTATCAGCCTTTCAGATTTTCTCGGCAAACTGTGTTTTATGTAACGCTGCACCTGATATATTTCAGCTTCTTAAACTGCATCTGTGCTCACAGATCATTAAAAAAAAAAAAAAAACATCTTTAGCATAATAAATAAATATTTGTAAAATAAATATATTTTCATCTAAAAGCTTTTTTTTATTTATTTAATTTTTAAATGTCTATTGCCTCTGGATATTATCTGTGTGTGCTCGTGAGATGAAGCCGCACCAGCGAGCAGACAGGTGGCTTGCGGCCCGGAAAAAGCAGATCTATTTCCACGAGGGCAGAATTCCTCACAACGAAGAGTAGCGCTTCCGAATTGAGCTATCAGATTACTCGAGCAAGAGCCGTGTGCGATCAGATCTCGAGAACCTCTGCCAGACACAGAGCACACAACCACAGACAAAGAGAAAATAATATGACACAGATGTGGGCAGAAGCAGAATCTTATTTGCTAATTCACTGGACAGTAACGCTGCCCTCAGAATGCGGTTTGTTACGTAAACCCTGGAAAATCAGATTTTAAGTGTTTTAAAATATACAGACAAACAGAGAGACAAAAGCAGCACTATAGAGGACACCAGACCTGACATGTGAGTGAGTATTGTCTGGTCTGAGAAATACGTGTCGCCAGCTGCTGCATTTTACAACAATTCAATTCAGTTCAGTACCAGTATAACACAATTTAGAACTGTGCAAGCATAGCGGAAAATTAATGACACAATTTAGAAATATTGTATGACCAAAAAAGCAATAGCAGAAAATATAGAAAATAATCAAATATATCGCATGACAAAATGTAGAAATATTTAATGAAAATGTATAAAGTCAATAGCACAAAATATATAAAAAAAAAAAAATATATATATATATATATATATATATATATATATATATTGCATTGCATGACACAATTATAAATATAAAAATTATAAAATATATTGTCTATTTAAATTTTTAACTAATACCCTTCACCCATTATAATATATTTTAAGTAGATTTTAAGTAGATTAACTCTTCATTTTTAAGGTGTTCTTGTATGTGAAATGAAAGTATGATAGATATCGTATGTGCTCTCTCTCTTTCTCTGTTTGGATTTTCCTCTTGTCTTCTGCCTAATAGGCTTAAAGGGTAAGTGGGATGGAAGTGTTTGAGTTTGTTTTGTCTCTGGAGGAGAGCTTTGCCTCTCATCTCTGCACATGTTAATGAGGCTGGAGACACAGAAGAGCCGCTCACGCAATAGGACTCCCCTCAACAACTCAACACGTGCTTCACTAAAGGCTGGGTTGACAATTTCAATTCCTTGATTTTAATGAGCAATAAGCTTTGCGATTTGTTACCCTTGATATTCACAAGATTTGTTGAATTTATCACTATACTTTACATAAGACATAAGAAATTTACATTTACATTTAGCTGACGCTTTTATCCAAAGCGACTTACAATTGCTATATATGTCAGAGGTCGCACGCCTCTGGAGCAACTAGGGGTTAAGTGTCTTGCTCAGGGACACATTGGTGTCTCACAGTGGATTCGAACCCGGGTCTCTCACACCAAAGGCATGTGTCTTATCCACTGCGCCATCACCACCCCTGTGGTGAAATCTCTGTGATACATTCACCTAAATCACATACTATACTGAAATTCTACAACATGCTCTAAAACTGTACATAACACATTCTACTGAAACTCTACATGATATATTCTACTGAAACTCTACATGATATATTCTACTGAAACTCTACATGATATATTCTACTGAAACTCTATGTGACATTCTAATTGAGCTGTGATGTCCCAGCAGGCACACAACATAAGATATTTGGTTCATATCAACTGCTCCGGGTGTGTGTTCACGGTGTGTGTGTGTTCACTGCTGTGTGTGTGTGCACTATGGATGGGTTAAATGCAGAGCATGAATTCCGAGTATGGGTCACCATACTTGGCCGTATGTCACTTCACTTCACTTCACATCGTTGATATTTGGTTAAATTTTGGTTGTGACGTTGGGTGACTCAATTTCAATGTAAATTCAACATCTAATGTCAATGTTAAATTACCCAACGTTAAATTGTCCAATATCGACGTCAGCTGATGTTGAGATTTTGTTTTTTTTAGGTTGTGTACCCAAAATCCAACGTTAAGTCAACGTCAAATTGACATCAAATATTGACATCATCCCAATTTTTAACCAAAATGCAACATCTGTCCGACGTCATGTCCAACATCAACCTGGCATTACATAGACATCTGATGCCTGCTGGGATGCTACTGAAACTCTGTGACATTCTGCAGAAATTAAGTGACACGCTACTGAAAGTATGTGATACATACTACTAAAATTCGACATGACCATCTACTGAGACTTTGTGACACATTCTACTGAACTCTATGAGACATATTCTACTAAAACTGTGTGACACACATTGCTAAAACTCTGCTTGACACATTCTACTGAAACTTTAACATACTGTATTATTATCTAATGAACCCCTACAACATTACCAACACCCTATGACACCCTAATCAAACTCTACAACATCCATTCTAACTCTATCAGACCCTCTACTGAAATCTTCTCCATTCAAATTCCCCACACTTAACATGATTATGTGTGTGAGGTTTGGGGTCTGCTGTAGAGAATATTGTCATTGTTCTGCACTAGATGGACACGTAACTGTTTGTTATCATGCTGTGTTGCTGAGCAGCTGCTTTAATTTATTTCAGCAACAGAATGGAGAATACACACAGGAACAATTACAAACACACTATGCTCCGATCCCGGTCTGTCTGACTCTTCCACTCTGCCGAGGTGTGATGAGTGTCAGGCTGCATGAAATGCTGAGGAAAATGATAGGGAGGCCGGGAAAACGGAAGCCAAAAGAGAGAGCAGCACAGCAGGCTTTAATAAGCCAAATCTGCATCAGTGTATCACACACACAGCATGCGGTGCAGCGGCAGCTAATCCAAAGGTTGCTGGTTCAAACCCCTGAAGGCTTGATTCATGGACCTAAGGATTGCTAAGGTATCCTATATCTTATTACCTACATCACTGTGCTCTTGAGTGGGGTGCTTAAACCCAGACTGCTCCGGGGGGATGTTCCCTGTCGTAATTGTACTGTGATATGTTGCTGGGTAAGAAAGTGCAAGCTAAATAAGTAGCACACAGAAACAGAAAGCCTTAATTCACACACACTAGGCCCAAAAGATTTGACACTCACTCTAAGGAAGTAATAAACGCGCTTCCGGCAATGCAAGCTTGATTTCATGCATAAGGTGCAAAAGGTCACAAAAATTCAAAAACATACAGTAAACCTACACAAAACATGCACTTTCAAAACTCTACGCAGCATACAACTCAGAATTGTGTTTATTTGCATATACACTACAGGTCAAAAGCCTGGAAAAATTAAGATTTTTTTTTAAATAATTTTACAAAATCTCTTCTGATCACCAGGGGCCGCATTTATTTGATCAAAAACACCATAAAAATTGGAAAATTTGTGATTGTGAAAATTTTAAACTATTGAAAATATTATTACAATTTAAAACAGATGTCTTCTATACGAATATATTGTAAAATGTCATTTATTGCTTCAGCATCATTACTCCAGTCTGTGTCCAGTGTCACATGATCCTTCAGAAATCATTCTAATATGCTGATTTGCTATTAGAAATATTTGTGATTATTTGTGAAATTTGTGATTTTTTTGTGGATATACACTACCATATAAAAAATAAACTGTTACACCAATATTTTAGATGGTAGAATTGAGATATTTTTCAATATGTTGTTTTTGTTCTGCATTTTTGATCAAATAAATACAGGTAAGCATAAGAACAACATAAACATCTAAACTATTACAAACTCTTGACTGGTAGTGTATAAAGTAAGTTTCTGGTTTAATTGCGTTTGTGTGTCTCACCTCTGGCTCATGATCTTGTACGCATCAGGTAAATAACAGCGTGTGTTCTCCATCTGAGCAGGGTCGGCATCACAGATTTTGTCATCGGTTCGGCCGTAATTTGCACTCTCGATCATGATGACGTCTGTCCCGGGACAGCGCAGCTCGATCGGATAACTTTCACAGGACAGCTCCCGCCGAACAACTGCCATGGGCACCGGAGCACGACTGAATGCTGCAAAATGACAGAGGAGACAATCAGTAAAATAAAAACTCCATGCTATTTAACCTCAGACCTGAGCAAAAGTTAAGAGAAAAATCTATCCTGCAAGTGACCAGTTACACTGGGAATTTAAGATAACATTCAAAAAAAATGCATTTGGCATCAAAAAATGACAAATGACAAAAAATAAATTTTCCTCTGAATAACTAATTAGCTGTTAAACTCTTCAAATGAATGTCTGCATGACATGTATAATTCAGTTTAGACAGTTTGCAAGAATGTTTAGCGTCCGTGGTATGAAAATGATCGCTGTGAGACGCTGCCAGAGTGAACGAGTCTTCTCGAGAGAGTTGTGAGTGAGGATGCGGGCACAGCGGGCGTGTTGCCAGATCCAGCTATTATAGGCATTTTCGGACATGTCTTTTGCACAATTTGACACTTTAGAAAGTCGATAAAATAGGTTGCAGTTTTGGGTCAGCGATATCGTTATATTATCTTATTTGCAAAAGATTTGAAATAATTTTTATTTATTTTTCGGTTTTTGTTTGTTTCGATAGCAGTATCTGGCAACACTGCACAACTTATCATCTATATAGCAATGGTTATTAATAAAAACTGTAACATGTATTGTTGCATGAATAATAAACAGCTAACTATAGTAAAATTGTAACCAATTTTGATGCAATAAATAGGGTATGATTTAAAAAATGATCATCCCTCCAAAACAGAGTGTATATATTTATTTGTATTTGTAGATGTTATTTTATCACAATTCTACAATTCTTTAACACCCAAAATCAAAAATAAATGTTAACTGAAATAAAATACAAACACACTTAAACTTATTTTATTTCAGCTAGTTGACAAGGCAACATTTCACATTTCAATTTAGTTTGTCTTTTGTACTAATATAACTATAACTGAAATAAATATTAATAAAAACTATATAGACATTTAAAAACAACAACAAAAATTACAAGAACTAAAAAAACAAAAACGATTGTAAACTTTAGTGGTAGATCAATTTGGGTTTTACAATATTTTATTTATAAATTACAATGTTCGCACCAGCCAAACAGCATTTATTAATGAGAATAAGGCACATTCTATAATAAACCTTATTTAACTTTAAATAAACGAGAAAGGAATATAAACATTCCAATGCACGTTAAACTGGATTGCAGATAATTAGTGAATAAGATGATATTCTTGTGTGGAAACCCTGCATGGCACAACAGTTCAGTGAATTCTTCAGTGAAGTCTTTTCATATAGTTCTGGTTGAAGCAGCAGAACACATATAACAGGATCTAAGATCATTTCTCTGCTGTAAATCTGTCCAGATCCGAGTGTTTAGTCCCGGATGATGGACTAAAGCTCAGCTTGTGTTCAGCTCAAGCCCACGGGTTTAGCTCAGGGGACAGTAAAACCTTGATTCTGTGGTCACTGAAGTATTTCTGTGTGGATTTGAAGGTTTGCTGTGATGATGGAAGAGCTGAGAGTCTCCTGGTACAGACAGCAACATTCTGATTTAAAGTCTCAGGGCATTTGATGGATCCCACAGGCATGTCTGATATTCCCATATGCTGTCAAATAAAAGTGTGTGTATGTCTGTGTATTAACAATTCACCAGCAAGAATCAGAATAGGCTGGAGAAATGCATGAATGTGTGTAAGAGAGCATTCGGTTATATGTGTGAGCAATTCAATTCATTATGTGAATCCTAGGTATAGAAACTCGTTTCAGAAAAAGTTTGCTTCATGCTCATTTGATGTCAATATTTGCATCTGTGATTGGATAAGAAATGCAGTCAGATGTTGGAAATATAGTCTTTTTGAATAAGTATTTAGAATTTGTCAAAAAAATCTGTGTAAATCATACAGTAAAATTATGTTCAAATAGAGATATGCCTCTCAGTTTCCATCTAAAATGCTTGTTTTGTATATATATATATATCACACTTCTGCATTTGGAAATACATAATTTGAATGTTTTGGTTTTTTTATCATGACAATCATCGTTACCGTCACAAATTTCTTTACTGTATTTTAAGTAAGATTTCTGTGAGTAGTCAGTTTAGGGTAAGAGGATTGAATATTTGATCTTATTACACAACTGTATTTGAAATTATTTAAAGAATAAAAAAGAAATATAAATTATATACACAGATTAAAAAGTAATAAATAAATTAATTAATCAAAACCACAGGGAATTAAATATCTGTTAAATAGATCTCCATAATTATGATTTAACTGTATGACTAATTTTTAGACTTCTGACTGGTCTTTTAATGCTAGGTTAAAAATATATGGTAAGCAAAAAAAAAAGATGATGATGTGTGATTTGTAATTACATTAATAAAACTTAACCAAAAATATCAACATTTGGCTTTACTGGACATTTAGAGCATGTAATATGCCAAGCTAAGATGTCAGTAATAATTATGTGATAACACAAAGAACTGTGGAAATAACTCTGGGTCTAAACCATGATGCAAAAACCAGTTAAAAACCAGTCGTGAAAACCTGATCTCCACAGTAAAAGTCCTAACACACCCACCACCGCGCCACTGGCTTTGATTTTAATTGGTACGCCACCTTTAGTGCGAATCTCTGCCTTTACAGTGAGAATCTCTGCCTTTACAGTGAGACTGTTCTCACACTTGCCTGCCGAGAACAGATCATTAACCACGAGACGGGATGCAGCGGAGCTCACACACACACACACTATCCTGTTTACTGTCACTTCATAACACACACACACACCGCTAACAGACAGACAGAGACAGGGTTTGATCTGATGATAAAGCAGACAAGAGAAATCACAGACTTACACTGAAGGTCTAGAGATTTGAGGTTAAACCACCCAGAACTGTCAAGGGACGCTGTGAGGGTGCCGTGGAAAAGACGGAGTCTGGGTCCAAATGCAGGTAAGGCTCTCTTTTAATCAAAAACAAAAAGGCCAACAAGGCAAAACACAAAGCAGAAAAGGAATGGGATATGAACGGAAACGCAGTGCATGCATCCCAGAAAAAAGCAGACACTAGAAACAAAATACATTTAATACAACCAGGCAGAGTGGTGAGAGCGAGGAGAATATATATCTGTGGCAATGGGGAACAGCTGAGGGTGTAATGAGTGTAATAGTTGAATGATGCGGCAGGTGTGTGTGGTTTGTGACAGCTGTGTGGAGTTTAGGGAGATGGAGTCCGGGAGGACGGGAGATGGCGACCTCCGGTGGCGACAGGAAGAACTGCAGGACCCGGACTCATGACAGGACCCCTCCTTTAAGGAACGGCTTCCAGACGTTCCACCAAAAACCCCAAAAGTCCGGAGGGAGTTGGAACAGGGGGAGGGATGGTGGGCCAGGCCCGTGTAGTGGAAGAAGGCCTGGAGACAGAGGTAGACACGGGTGCTAGGATGGTGCCGGCCGAGCAGGAGGCCAGGGCGGATATGGTGGATTCATCCAGGGAGGATCGTGAGCGGGCACCGCCGTCTCGGGAGGATCGTGAGCGGGCATCCCCGTCTCGGGAGCTTTGTGAGCGGATACCACTGCCTCAGGGGAACTGTGAGCGGACCCTGCCGCTTCGGGAGATCTGTGAGCGGTATCCGCCGCCTCGGGAGGATCGTGAGCGGGATCCACCGCCTCGGGAGGATCGTGAGCAGGCATCCCCGTCTCGGGAGCTTTGTGAACGGACACCGCTGTCTCGGGAGGATCGTGAGCGGGCATCCCCGTCTCGGGAGATTTTTGAGCAGGCACCGCCACTTCGGGAAAGCCTAAAGTGAGCTCCGCTGCCTCGGGAAGACCTGAGGCGAGCTCCGCGGCCTCAGTGGGAGCATCAGCGGGCTTCGGGAAGGCCTGAAGCGAGCTCCTCTGCCTCTGGAAGGCCTGAAGCGAGCTCCGCTGCCTCGGGAGGACCGCAAGCAAACCGCGCCACCCACACCGACATCAGCGGGGGTTCCCGCACGCTGCGCATCAGCCCAGGACGCTCCAGAAGCAGGCGCGAGGCACTGGGCGGGGCCGACGAGGCCTCTGACGCCCCCCGGATCGCCGCATGGGGAGAACTGCAAATGGGCTCCGCAGCTAACTCCACCCTGAAGGCCGAGCCGCTCACCTGCAGAGCCAGGTCGATGTAGTCCTCCAGCGACTCCTCAGGGTCCCAGTATGGCATCAGAGATTTGAAGGGCTCGGCCAGGCCTCTGTAAAAAAAGACCATGAGGCAGCTCTTCTCCATAGCCACCCGCCGAGCCACTCCAATGAAGTCCCTGGCATACTCCTCCATGCTCCGGTCTTCCTGTCAGATGTTGAGCAACCTCCCTGCTGGATCCATGTTTGCTGGTTGCATTCTGTCACGGGACGCTGCGAGGGTACCGTGGAAAAGACGGAGTCTGGGTCCAAATGCAGGTAAGGCTCTCTTTTAATCAGAGACGAAAAGGCCAACAAGGCAAAACACAAAGCAGAAAAGGAATGGGATACGAACGGCAACGCAGTGCATGTATCTTGACCAGAGCAGACACTAGAAACAAAATACATTTAATGCAACCAGGCAGAGTGGTGAGAGCGAGGAGAATATATATCTGTGGCAATGGGGAACAGCTGAGGGTGTAATGAGTGTAATAGTTGAATGATGCGGCAGGTGTGTGGAGTTTGTGACAGCTGTGTGGAGTTTAGGGAGATGGAGTCCGGGAGGACGGGAGATGGCGACCTCCGGTGGCAACAGGAAGAACTGCAGGACCCGGACTCATGACAAGAACACACAAGCAATTACCACAGCTACACTTTGTTTTCCGCCAAAAATCTAAACATGTATTTTACAGTATTTAATGAGTGTCTTTAATTTGTTGCTTTTTTGTTTGAATTATTTATTTGACTTACTATATATTTGTAGTATACTTTAAATTATTTGTTGCTGCCTTGTTCTTTTTTATTATTATTATCCTTGTTGAAAACAGTTGTGCTGCCCAATATTTTTGTGAAAATCTTTTGCAACTTTATATATGTCTTTATATTTATTCATTATATACAATAAATTAATTTTAAAACTAATTTTATCTAAATCTATAATATAATCTAAGATTATAATAAAATAGATCTTATAATAACATATTTCAATGGTAGTGTATAATGGTTATATATATATATTTACACGAACACTGCATACACACACAAAACAAATTACACATTATAAATTATACACATTAAAGAAATAAATGTATTTTGCTCATGAAGGCTGCATATATATTCTGTATATTCATTGTTTTTTTTTTATGTGTCATGTAAATATGTGTATGTGTGTGCTTTATATCTGTAGGGTCATTATAAACCAAAGCTTTTCTCTTCTCTTCCTCACCCTGACACCTGGCCAGCTATGACATTTAAAAGTCATCATTAACATCAAAAGACAAGCCAGGGGGCTCAAACACACACACACACACACACACACACATTCCATGGGGCCTGGCCAGCATAATCTCACAAAAGAGAGAAAATCTGCCTAAACACACAGGTCAGAAACATCAGGGTGACGGATTAACCATGCTGAGCTAGTGTGTGTGTGTGTGTGTGTGTGTGTGTGTGTGTGTTGACAGATGGTCTTCAGCAGTCTGATAACACTGTCTGAAGAGTCTCTCTGCATTGTCTCATGATTCATGACTGACAGACAAAGACAATGAAGCTCTTACCTTTTTAACTTTAGAAAAGAATACACAAAGAGCTTAACCTGACATCTCAACATAAATCCTTCACACACACACCCTTCTGCTTTGTACACTCTCATTGTTATGAGAGGTTTTGTGTTATGATAGCAGCTTGAAATATAAAGCAGCATATGGACTGTTTTCGTACAGCTATAATCGCTGGAAGCGAATGACGGCGGAAGTTTCACACATTCAATTCACAAATAGCACAACCTCTCTTACATTAAAAAAGACAGATAATGTTATAAAGCAATATCTCACACGCAAGAATTTGTAACAGAATATGATGAATAGGCTGAACATGTACAAAAATAAGCAAGAAACTTTAACTTCAAAAATATCATGTTAGCATTAGAAGATTCACTTCTGAGAAGCAATCACACATACCACAATCGTGTGATATTGCTTTCATGCAACAGTCCGATATTGTATTACCAACATAATGGTAATATTGAGTAACTTACATTTTTGACAGAGTATTGCAATTTATTTGGTCCATCAAAGAGAATATCTCCAGATAAAGCCACAGAACGGTGTTATGCTGCTGAATGATTCAGTGTTTCTGTACAAATCGTTTGAGGCAATGATTCAATGACTCATTTATGAAGACAGCCACATATTCCTGAATGAATCAGTGTTTCGGAATGAATCGGTTAAATAAATGGTTTAATGACTCAAGGTTCAAGAACTTCATTTGTCACCATCTACTGGCGCAACCACATATCCCACAGAAAGATTTCTATTCTATTCTATTCTATTCGATTCGATTCGATTATAGAATACAATACAATACAATAGAATATAAATCATTGCAATGCATCTTTACAAAAAAATAAAGTTTCTACAATATATTTAGTAGTAGTTTATCAGTGGTGACTATGTCTATTCTATTCTATTCTATTCTATTCTAATGTTCATGATTGCTGCTGTTTATTTAAAAAATTATATTTAACTATACTTGTTTGTGTACAAACGTTCCCAAATGTGGCTCAGAAGATTATTCAACTTTCTGAGCTGTATTGTCCATGAAAGTTTTATTACATTACATTACATACTTTTTCAGGCTTTTAAAAAGTTTTAAAAAGCTCTTCTGGTTTTTCTGGATTGTTCTTCTGGATTGTCCTTGTTTATATTAAGCAGAGCAGCCAGACACTAATTACTGTTGCTTGCTTTTCTTTCTTTCTCTTTCTTTCAATTGATTATTTTACTGAAGCAGTAAATAAGCATTGACAGAAAGAGCAAATGAATAGCATAACTTGGGCACTGTCTGTCTGTCTGTGTGTCTGTGTGTGTGTGTGTGTGTGTGTGTCTGTGTCTGTCTGTCTGTGTCTGTCTGTGTGTGTGTGTGTGTGTGTGTGTGTGTGTGTGTACACAGAACATCTGAGGTTTGTGTTTGCTTGTTTGCAGGTGGCAAACACACAGTCCTGTGAGATCTGAGCGATGGCGTCAGATGGTCTGACCAGTGAAGCGGTTTTACTCAATTAGCTTCAGTCTGCATGATGAACGTCTCCACCTGAGTTCATGTGCATCACTGTTTCTCTTTTACTGTGTGGAGTTTTGTTCTGTAAATGCAACAGGCTCAAGAACTTTTATTACATCAGAAATGTGTGTGAAATCAACCTTAAAAATGACTATATCCAGTACATTAAAAAAAAAGAAAAGTAAATTGGACCACTGAAGGTCCAGTTGTCATTAATTAGTTCATGCATTCATGCGTTTATATTTTATAATTTATATTTTATTAATTTTATAAAATCTCTTGAGCATCTCTAGAATGATTTCTGAAGGATCAGGAATAAATTACATTTTTATAGAAAGCAGTTATTATAAAATGAAATAATATTTCACAATTTTACTGTTGTTACTATATTTCTGATCAAATAAATGCAGCCTTGGTGAGCAGAAGATTATTATTTTAAAGACATTTAATAAACATCTTAAATATTCCAAATGTTTAACCAAGCTTTTCAATCAGACACCACTTCAGTCTTGTGTGTGCTTGGCCTTACATAGACAACACAGCTCTTGACTGTAATGATCATGAATTTCATTAAATCTAAGTTCATTTAGAAATGTACTCTGTATTACGAATGTGATTACGTTAAATCTAAATGAGCATGTCGAGCGTGTTTATGCTGGCGTGAGTTTCAGATGCTGTACTTGATGATGTGCTTAGTAAAAGGAGCGGTTTGTGTCTGATGAAATGCTGTGTAACCTGCTGAAATGATCGCTTCACCGGAGGAGGATTTATGTGTTAAACATAGATTCCTAACTCTTAAAAATGATTCCACATAAATGAGCCGAGTGCATGTGTGAGTGAACATCAGCCTGTAAATCCATCAAGCAGAACTAGATTCTCTGAAGATGATTTGAGAGCTGCTCGTCTGTGCAAAACTCTGTGTGTTTGATGGCTGTCAGGGTGTTGCCAGGGAGTACTGGGTAGTTGCTAGGGTATTCTTGGGCGGGACAACAGCTTGGCCACACCCATTCTAAAATCTCATTGGTGCAAAATTTGTAATCGTTTTATTTTTTGGTATTATTCCTATTAGTTTTAATGATGACTCTCATTACTGTATTTAAAATGTTTGTTCACTGTATGACTATTAAATTAAACCGTTGTGAACCAAAAAAAATTCTGAAAAAAAAAAAAAAAATTGTGTAGAATTAATTTTCACTTAAAAATTGCTAGTAAAATTCACAAATAATTATCACACTGAATTTAAATGTTATTTTATATTCTATTTTATTTTATCTTATTATTGATGTTTTGGTAAAACATACTCCAATAATCATTGCTTACAAATTTGACAACACTTTTTTTTTTTTTTTTACATTGTAGAAAGTTCAAAAGAACATCATTTATTTGAAATAAATGAAAACGTTCTGTAACATTATAAACAATAACTATGATTTACTGTCACACTTGAATAATGTTTTCTTAATGAAACCCATAAAGCATAACAAAAAAAAGTGCAACATTAAACATAAATTAGGCAGTAGAAAATAAACAAAAAAAATCATTTTTATACAGCAAGGATGCATAAATTGATCAAAAGTGAGATTAGCGTTACCCAAGATTTCTATTTTAAATAAATGCTTTTCTTTTGAACTTTCTATTCATCAAAGAATGATGAAAAATAAAATGTATCACGGTTTCGACAAAAATGTTGGGCAGCACAACTGTTTTTAACATTGATAATAATCAGAAATATTTCTTGAGCAGTAAATCAGTATATTAGAATGATTTCTGAAGATCATGTGACACTGAAGACTGGAGTAATGATGCTGAAAATACAGCTGCGCATCACACCAATAAATTATATTTTGCAACATTCACACAGAAAACAGCTATATTAAATAGTAATAATATTTAACGATCGTATTGTTTTTACAGTATTTTTTGTAAATAAATGCAGCCCTGGTGAACAGAAGGCACTTCTTTCAAAAACATAAAATCTTATCAACCCCAAACCTTTAGACAGAGTGTGTATTTGTGGTTTTGGAGAGAAACATGATCAATTTTCTGGGTTTCATGAGCTTCACCCAATAGCGATGTTTGGCACACGCAGTAATAATCTCATATGTGCGTCTCAGAGCATCACAGCAACACTGAACGCTCAGGGCTCATATCAGCCCAGCACTGTTGACCAATTTCCCTTTCTTTCTTCCTGTGCAGTTGCCCTAACATCCTCTCTCTCTCTCTCCCTCTGCCCTTTGTAAATCCTTTTGCCACCATATTACTGCAGGAATGCTGTGAGCTCACACACACAGTCATGCAATGCTCTGAGGCTGTTGTGATTTTAACGGCTCTTGACAAAACAGGGTTTAATTGAGGTCAAACAAGCAACAGGAAAAGTTGTTTTTTCCCTTTTCCACGAGGTGCTGGACAAAAAGAAAGAAAGTGAGAAAGAAAGCTTCATTCTCCACATGCAGACTTGCAACGGAAGCGCCATAAGTGAGTCAAATTAAGCCTTAGACACTAATTATGCCACACTGAAGCATATCGGCTAACCGCAAAAGCCACTAAAGCTTAGACATTTAGCAGTAAGAGCTCTCGTTACATTCAGTCTTCAGACACACACACACATGATTGATATGAAGGAGAATGACAATAAATAATGCACATACAGTGAGATCAGTGTGGTCTGATTCACAAATATAACTGAAGACATAGAAATATTCAATGAAAAATTTACAAGTTGAATTACTAGCATTTATATTATATATACGTATACACACATTATATATATACATATATATATATATATATATATATATATATATATATATATATATATATATATATATATATATATATATATACATATATATACATATATATATATACATATATATATATATATATATATATATATATATAGTTTCAATGTTACATTGTAAGAACATGAATATACATTTACTTATACGATGAGTTAAACAAACGTGGCGCAAGATCACACTGTGCACCATTTTATTATCGTATGTCACCGTATGTTGTTCTACTAGTTGAATGCTAGTTCTAGTTGCCTTGGTAACAGGTATAAATATTACTAAGATTCTAAAGAAACTGCATTAATGCAGAATTTCACGGATAAATAAGAATCAGCATGCGTTTTACCACTGCGGTCATCTACCACATGATCTATATGCATCGTTTCATACTGCTGTCTCTGGCCTGCAGTATCTGTCTGGTGATTGATGATGAGCTCAACAGCCTTCACTCCAGATTTGCATGAAGTCAAACGGTTCTGAAGTGTGGCGTCGCAGGCCATGCCCACATCCTGATGTCAACCGTCACTCATTCTTAGGAATCTGTTCAGGTCTGTTTGACGCCGCTGGTGCTGTGAAACCAGCTCTCGTTTACTTTAACCTTCACTTTGATGGATATATAAATTGCCACATAAAAAAAAGAAAAACATTACGGCAGGTGCGATTCTTAGGTCATTATTTTCACAACAAGGCCACGGAAGTGTTCTCTGAGAGATACTATTATAGCTTTTGGTTTTATTTTTATATTTTCTGTTTTCATTTTAGTTAAAGGCACAATATGTGAGTTTTCGCCACTAGAGGTGGCCTTTACAAAACAATAAGAAAGGAGAAGCTTGATGACGATATGATGATCACGGATGAGGTAATGAATTACTTACCTTCCACAATTATTCAAACAGCGAATAAATTATACAGAGAAAGTGTGCAAAGAACATTTACATTGTCAAAGAACATTATGACTGACTTAAGTCTAGCGCGAGTTTAAGCACTCTCAAAAAACTCTCCTTATAATCAGTAAAGCTGTCTATACACAGTTTTATGAATGAATATCTTACATCATATACATACATCTGCACTTTGTTTATGACGAGAGAATTCGTGTGAGAGCTGAATTCAGTCAGCGAGCGCGTGCACTGAACAAAACTCATCTGAAAGCATCTGATTGGCCACTGCATTCATAAGCTCAACACACTCGTGTGTGATTGGTTATAATGCACAACACACCTAAAAAAAATCATGGTGCAACATTGAGCAGATCTAAATTTAATGCCGCGGTCAACACTTTTCATATCATTTTTATTATTTAGTTTAAATGTACAGCAGCATTTGTGTTTGTGTTTTGCCATAGTTTCAAGCGGAAATTATTTAAAACTGGAATTTACAAATCCTTGGGAACTTTTGGAAAACCGCAAGTACACAGCTGCATGAACTATCTCACACTGTGCAAGTTGTTTGTGGATATTTTATTTACGAAAATCTTACATATTGGCCTTTAAAGTTTCAGTAATTTTGTCGTTATTGTTTTTAATTTTATTCGATTTATTTTTTACATATGTCCATTTATTTTTATATTTTCCTTGATATTTTAGTATCACTGAGACCACTTTTTTTTTTATATAGATTTTTTATTTCCTTTTTTCATTTTAATTTAGGACATGTAGGTATAAATTAAGTTGTTTTATTAGTTCTAGTTTGTGTGTTTGTATATATTTTTTTTTTTTAGGCTTTAGTTTCAGTTTATTTGCTTTTAGTTATTTTAGTCCTTCAACAAACTTGAGAAATGTTGCCTTGGAAACTAGCTGAAATAAAATAAGTTTAAGGTTTTTTTGGATAGTTTTTTTTTTCATTATTGTTTATTTGATTTCAAGTAACGAAGATGCTTTTTTAATTGTTTTTGTTTCAATTAATGATAACTTAGGCCAGAGGTTTCCAATTATCCACGGCATCAACATCGACATTTCATTTTGTTTCATTTAAAGTGATTTATCTGTTTGAACACAACAACAACAATCTGTAAGTGTACAGAAAGCGTGCATAAATTAACACACAAACACACAATGAAAGTAACCTGACATAACCCTCAGTAGGTGGGCAGAAGATAAAAATTAAGATTTAAATCGCATGGTTGATGTGGGATTTATGAGAAACATCTTTGCCCTGTTTGTTCTGGCTGACTGATCATGCCGCTGGTATTTTTACCCTTCCTCGCATCCCTGCTGCTACAAAGACATGAATTAATACCAATTACATCTCAAAGCCCCTGTATTTACTTACATAATGAAGAGCAGAAATAATTCCGACACGTAAATTAAAAATGATTTCATGCGCACATGTATCTCTTTTCTCTCTGCGAGCTGATTTAACGGCTGCTGTTTAAACTCTCAGCAGCACGTCACAGCGCCACTGACAAGTCAATCTGACCCATTTAGAAAACAAAGACAGATAAATATAAATTGCTCTGTGTGTTTCCTGTAGAGATGAGAGAGAGTGAATCCCCGGAGAGAGCGAAAGATGAAGGCTTGAGGAGAGAAATAGGGCTGGTGGGGGTTGACTGTAGGCACAAGAGATATCCCTCCTGATTTAAAAAAAAGAGAAGAAGAAGAAAAAGAAAAAAAGACAAATGAAGGGAGAACAAAAATCCAGGCACAAAAACATGGCAGTCATTTCCCAGCAGATTTTCAAATGAAAAGAAAAATGCACGCCATCCTGAGACAAAACAAAAATAACACTCCACGGAGACTGTGAAATCCTAGTATGCTAGGGTGTTTTTGGCTGCGTGTCAGTTGTGGGTCACCTATTTTCAATCACTTAGTTGCAAGGGGTTATTAATCCACCTTGCATTCCCTTATTCCCTCAGGAGGACAGAAGTGATTTTCTTTAAAGAAAGAGCTTAATATGTGGGGTGACTATCAGCTCTCATCAGCATAACATTCCTATACCTACAGTTCACTGTGGTTTCCAGCTGAAATGAGCACTAGTGGCAGGAAAACACCAACAACTTTTATTAATTTTCACATGAGTTATGATTACAGGGGCAGATTATCAATTAAATCACACAGTTCCTTGCACAATACTATGTAATGAGCTCAGAATACTTTTACCATAGTGCATGATATGTAAACTAATACATTTTTGATGTTTGCATCACATAATAAGCTCCATGTGTATGGTTTTTCTAATGTGGTAAACTTGCTCGGTAGTGCACCCGGTGCAGCATTGCGCAAAGTGCTAAGAAACAAGTCCCGAGAAACAAAGTCATGATAAAAGAACTGCTTCAGAAAATGTGTTCTGTCCTCATGTTTGCTTTTGTTAACACTATTGGTTAGGTTTAGTTGAGGTGGTAAATTATTTTCAAATGCAATAGAACATTATCAACTTTAGCCACTTAATTGCCATAATGCGCACAACAACCAATGTTATAAAACACTGCGAGATTCACTTTTATCTATTTTGGATCAAACTGAATGTGTTTTGTTTTTTTAAGCAACGTAATATTATTTTGCAGAAATGTCACCAAAGGCACGTTTTTCCAGTGAGCTTGAGTTGTTTAGTGTTCCATGCAAGAAACTCTAAAAAACATCATACGGGTTTGGAGTAATTTAAATTTCTGGCCGAACATTCCCATGGTGCCATGTGATCGTGCCACAGCATGAGGTGTTTCCTGTTGCATTACGAGGCTGAAGCAGCATGACCGATGACTTTGACAACACTGCAGAACTGAAACATCTGGATCTGTTCTCCATCACCAGGCATGTATTATCAAATATACGCATTGAGTAATCAAATATACAGCAACTAGTCATGGTCACGCAACACTGATAAATGGCCAAATGACTCTTCCTAATGATGCCTAGTTATGCCTCACAACACATACAAACATTCACCATGGTAACTGAAAGTTTGTGTCAAAAATATAGAACTATTGTTATTCTTACAGACACAGACTCCACACACGGTACGGGGGTTGAGTCGTTTGGCCTCCTTCAGATATTGCAAGTTCTTATGGTCAGTCAGCACGGTGAAAGGATGTTGGGCGCCCTCTAGCCAATGCCTCCATTCCTCTAGGGCGAGTTTGATGGCCAAGAGCTCCCGATTGCCGATATCATAATTCCTTTCCGCCGGGCTGAACTTCTTAGAAAAGAAGGCACATGGATGGAGTTTGACTGGGTTCCCCTGCTGCTGAGACAGAACTGCTCCTACTCCAGAAGTGCAGCCATCTACCTCTACAATGAAGGGTTTCTGGGGATCAGGGTGCACGAGGATAGGAGCGTGGGTGAAGGCTTCAATGTCTCGAAGGCCTCCGTGGCAGCTGGGGTCCAGGACAGAGACTTGGGCCTATTTCTGAGCAGGTTGGTGAGGGAACTTGTGATGGTGCTGTAATTGGATGAATCTTTGGTAGAAATTGGCAAAACCTAGGAATCTCTGGAGTTCTTTGATTGTGGAGGGAACCGGCCAGGTGCGGATGGCCTCCACCTTCCCCTCGTCCATTCAGATGCCACCACTGTCAATTATGTAACCCAGGAAGTGCACGGATGGTTGATGGAAGCTCCGGGAGTAGATGAGGATGTCATCGATGTAAACTAGCACGAACCTATGGAGATACTCCCAGAGCACCTCGTGCATGAAGTCCTGGAATATGGAGGGGGCGTTGACAAGGCCGTACGGCATGACCAGATATTCATAATGCCCGGTGGGTGTCACTAAGGCTGTCTTCCATTTGTCCCCCTCACGTATCCGGATGAGGTTATATGCGCTGCGGAGGTCCAGTTTGGTGAAGATGGTGGCACCTCGGAGATGTTCCAATGCAGCTGGGACGAGAGGAATTTGACTGTGATCTGGTTAAGAGCCCGGTAGTCTATGCAAGGCCGCAAGCCTCCGTCCTTCTTGGCCACGAAGAAAAAGCTCGAAGCAGCAGGGGACGTGGACGGACGGATGTATCCTTGCTTTAAAGCCTCGTCGATATACTCCTCCATGGCCTTCTGCTCTGGAAGTGAGAGTGGATCAATTTTACCCTTGGGCACTGGCTCACCTGGCAATAGATCGATCGCATAGTCCCATGGCCGATGAGGAGGTAGATTGGAGGCTTTCTTCAGGCTAAATATGTCACTGAAGGGGGTATAGCAAGCTGGAATTTCAACAGATTGTTTCTCGACTGGACTTTCTACGGAGGTAGAATTCCCGGGGATCTTGGAGCAGACTTGGTTGAGTGGTTTCAGGAGGTTTGGGAAGCAGTCAGGGAAACAGTGGATCCTCCCCAGTGCGCCAAAAGATGTGGGGCTCATGTTGTACAAACCAGGGACGTCCGAGAACGATGTCAGTGTGCGCTCCCTCCAGAACCAACAGGGTGATTTCTTCTTCATGGAATTGACCCATCTTGAAATGAACCGGTCCAGCACTGTATCAGACGGTGGTTCGCCCAATGGGCTTTCCTGTTATTGCATGGACCTGGTAAATGGTTTGGTTGGTGACTGTTGGTAGCTTGAGTTTGCGGCAGAGGCTACCGGAGATGAAGTTGCCGGCGGAACCGGAGTCAAGAAGGGCTTGCACTGGAAGGGACACATCGGAGGCAGTAAGCAATACTTCAGCTGGGAGTGGCTTCATATTCTGAGAGATAGGTTGAATGGCACTCACCAAGAGCTGCGGTGGGTGAACGGGGCAGGTTGCTTGAATATGCCCACCCTTTCCACAGTACAGGCAAAGCCCTTCTTGCAGTCGCCTCTGCCGCTCGTGGTGGGTAAGGTGAGTACGATCCGTTTGCATTGGTTCTGGGTTGGGTTCTGGAGGGGGACACAACCCTGGTTGGGCCAAGGGAGGAGTACAACGGGTTGACGACGGTTGATCGGTGAAACAGGACTGCATACGGGTGGAAACACGAATGGATTGTTGAATGAATTTCTCTATCCCACAGGAATCATCCACATTCACCAGCTGTAACTGCAATCTGGGCTCTAAACCTTGACGGAAAGCGGTGAGAAGGGCTCTCTCATTCCATCCACTAGCGGCCGCCAGGGTCCGAAACTGCAGAGCGTAACTATGGATGGAAGCGGTACCCTGACGGAGATGGTAGAGTTGATCGTTAATGGATGGATCTCCTTCGACTCTCCCAAAAACTTCTCGAATGTGGGTGGTGAAACTCTGATAGGACTGGGTTACTGGACTCGACTGAGAGAAGAGAGTTTCATCCCACTGTAAGGCTTTGCCAGAGAGAAGTGACACAATAAAGGCAATCTTAGAGCTGTCAGATGGATACAGATGCGGTTTCATACTTAGATTCAGTGAGCATTGTAATAGGAACCCGTTGCAGTCCTCCGCCACACCTGAGAAGGGTGCTGGTCTGGCCATGGGACTGTAGATCGTATGCGGAGAAGACGTGGTTCCGGTGACAGGGGTGCTCGGTGGTGCTGGCGGTGATCCTGGGGCAAGAACTCGTCGGAGGTGGTCCACCTCAATGCTTCGGGGGAAGCTTCCAGGAAGGACAGACTGGGAGCCAGGACACGGATGGAGACAACACTCGGAGGAGACACAAGAGGTAAGTACACAGGTATGTATATCACAGGTAAATCACAGAGATAACCTTTAGGAGTCCACTACGTGCGAACGAGACCGGACGTTTGACTGTTGTAAGTTGTGTGGGGTTATATGGGGTGTCTTGATGAGGTGCAGATGAAGTGCAGGTGTGCTGATTAGTATTCCGGTGAGGGTGCTCGTTGTGATTGGCTGGATGGGGAGCCTGGCCGATCTGTGACAGTTATGACTAATAACTACATTACTGTTCATTTATTTGGGGTCGCAATATTGTTAAATTTGATTACAATTTAAAATAAGTTTTCTATGTGAATATATGTTCAAATGTAATTGATCGCTGTGATCAGCATCATAACTCCAGGCTTCAGTGTTACATGATCCTTCAGAAATCAATCTAATATGCTGATTTGCTGCTCAAGAAACATTTCTGATTATTATCAATGCTGAAACCAGCTGTGCTGCCCAATATTTTTTTGGAAACCGTGATGAATTTCATTTTTCAGGATTCTTTGATGAATAGATAGCTAAAAAAGAACAGCATTTATTTGAAATATAAATATTTTGTAACATTATAGATGTATTTACTGTCACTTTTGATCAAATTTAAACTGAATCCCTGCTTCAATAAAAGTATTAATTTCTTAAAAATGAGTAACATTCAAATAGCGAGTTTCATTCAAATCAAAGAAATCAGTTAATATTACAGGAATAAACTAAGCTGAGTTACACCAATGAAAAGAATTGAAGCATATGATCAGGTAGAAATGTACACCTTTACTTCATTAACATGTGAAAAAGTTCTTTGTGATCTGTCATCAAAATGCAGAAGAGGTTTTAGATTCGGGATGACGGAGTGAAGCTGCTTCCATATCCGCCTTCACGTTCAGCATGATGACTGACGTTTTTCAGGGGCTTAAAACTCACAAATACGAATGACTCACCATGGAAATGAAGCATTATCTAGTGAAACAAAAAACAGAGCTCAACTCTCTCCGGTTTCACTGGGAAGGAGATGGCAGAACTAAGTAAATTGCTGCTGAAAGGAACTCTGGGAGGGGCGGTGGAGATGCACACCTGTGGTTTCTTCACACAGGAAAGCTTTTGTAGCCAATATCTCGAGGAAGATCTTGAGTGATCTTCAAACACACTCTCCACAGTGCTGGAGGTCCATTTTTCACATTTCAACACGTTATTAAAATATCCAGTCAGTGAACTACACTTAATTAACCAACAATACCAAAAACAATGAACTGCGTTCAGCAATGCAGTTGCCAATGTGAATTTGTCATGAATGAGTGATGGCGTGCATTTCTGCTCCAGACATCCAAACGTCTCTCCGCTGTTGTTTGGAATGTGGTAAGTGATGTTCTCTTCGGTCTGGTATGTAAAAGCGTTCAGGGGCTTTGTGTGGTTGTTTAGTATTGAAGACTCCTAATGGCTCTTTGCTTTGCCTGTGGCTCCAACGTAAGTCTTCAGAGCCTCATCTATCAACAGGTCAATTGACAAGCCCTTTCCTGCCTCTACGGCACAGAAGAAAATGGAAAGGAGGCACTAAAATACCAAGTCAGGACTCCCTGAGACAAGAGGAAGAAACAGGTCAAAAGGAGGAAAACAGAGAGCAGGAATGAGAGAGAAAGAAGAAACCAAGAGGGACTTTAAACATTACAAGCCTTGCGCTCAAGGTTGTGAAACTACCAGTGTTGTTATTGTTAAATAAAACTTAAATCATTAAAAAATGTTTTAAAAAAATAAAGAAAATAAAACATAATAAATAGGCGTAGCACAACTAACTGAATAAATAAATAAATAGGCACAGCACTAAAAAAAAATTAGAAATATAAACAAAATGAAAATGAAAACTGAAAATATAAAAATATCATCAAGTCAAATACCCATAAACACTAAAATAGTGTATAAATTATACCAAAAAATAACAGTAATTAAAATATACTGAAAACTGCAGTGTACTATAAGAATTTAATGCTGAAAATATCTTCTTTTTTTTAAAAATGATCAGTTCTTTAAAATAAAATAAAAAATAAAAAAACATTGTAACTGTAAAATGATTGATACTGGTGTAGGACCTTACATTTTTTATAATATATTACATCAACTAAAATATATTATAATATTTAATAATATATTACATCAACATATTTTCTAATACAATAAAGAGGACGGATGAGGCCTGTGGGATTACATTTAAATTTTTACATCCAATAAAACAAATACATTTAAACTTCCCAAATGTATAAAAACCATGTGACTTATAAAGCAAGAGATGATCCATTGCATGAGGAGTTAATGAGCAGAACAGTTATAGCTAAAATGTCAATTACTGAAAAAAAAAAAAACTATAAATACATTTAATAACTTGTGTCCTTGAAGCAAATGCATCCACCATGAAACCCTAAAACCCAATTAGGAAGAAGACCTGACATTCTAACTACTGCACATCTAACCGCTAGTTGCCAGGCAACCATACATCCCATCCATCTCATAATTACACAAAATGCAATTAGCCACAGACCCTTAATGCAGGCAGTGTGGTGCGTTTACACCGCATGGATAAAAAGTTACAGCTCTTCAAATTGTGTGCGTATAATAAGAACAACAGGCCCGAGGAGCGACAGCAGCACAACGAACGGCTCACCTGCAGGCTGCTGGGAATACAGGTCACTTTTGTTAGATGCCATATTGAATTCCAACCAAAAGCAACAAGGCCGTGTTGAGGGAGCGGATCAAGAGTCCAAATCCCTCCAAAGACCCCCCCCACTACCTCTCTCTCTGTGGAAAGTGTCGGGAAGCTGATAAATTCTTAATCCTCTCTTCACTATACGCACCTATTGTTCTTTCTCATAAAGGCTTTCTGTTCACCAGAGCACATGCAACCCTGTCTGCATTGTTCTGGAAAGTGTCAGATGGCTTGTGTGTAAGTGTGTGTGTGTGTGTGTGTGTGTGTGTGTGTGTACAATAAGCTTAAGAAACACACTGATTATCGGAGGGTCACAAGTTCATGTTACAAGAGGAAACGTTCATTTCTAAACAGTGTTAAATGAGTGTTAGCTGCAGCTTCTGTTCTGATTGGTCTACATTTCCATTCATGGATTTTGCAAATGCTGTAACGACTTCCAGTGCATTTTTTCAGTATGTGTGTTCCTCTGTCATGAAGTGAAAAATAAGTACTTTAGCACACGTTTAAAAAAAGAGCACTTAATACCGAATTAATTAGTACTTAACAATAACATGCTTAAGTGTAATGATTTCAGACACTTAATTGCATGTCATTTATAAGTAAATGAAAATGTATTTTGAAAATGTAGTTTAAATGCAATTAGCTGAAACTTTAGGGTGTTTTTGACCCAATTAAGTAGGACCTAAGTACATTTTAGATGCAATTTCATAATTACTTCTATTGTCTTTGAACTATGATTAAAGTACTGCTGAATGTACTGACAAACATTTATGGTAAACTAAAATACACTTCAATGTAATTTCTAATGAAACCTGTATGTCATCTATATAAATATTTATTTTTAGTTACAAATTCGTAATGATGAAGTTGCAGTTTAGAGCATTTAAAATATATTAACTTTAAATGTAATGTTGAATAACAAAGTATAGCTAACATTATAATCAAGTATTTTACATGTACTCAGGGTCATTATAGTTAAATAAAACTAAAATTACACAATGTTACCTGAAATAAAAGTTAAATGAAATAAATAAAAACAAATTTTATTTCAACTAGTTGTTCAAGGTTCAACTAGTTATTTATTTCAACTAAATAAACTAAAACTAATAAATTAAACTTAAAAACTATATAGACTATACATTTTTTTTATTTAAATGAAAACAGAAAATGTCAAAATAAAATCTAGCTCAAAATATAAACATTTTTTAACAATATATCAATAAAACTAAAATAACACTGCATGTGCTTTAGTGTGTTAGTCAACATTAATTTTAATTTTTAAAAGCACAAAAGATAAAAAAAAATGTTTTTAAATGAATGTTTTTAAATGTACTTTAAAACCCATCAAACAAATCAGCATAAGTGCACTTTGACATAAAATATACTTCAAAATGAAACGTTTAATTTGAAGGTCACTTTTTAAAAGTATGTTCAGAAACAGTCATGAAATTGTATCTTTTTAAATCACTAAATGTTTATCTCATTAATACTACCTGCAAGTACAGTTTTATTTTTAAATATACTTTTAAGATTCGAAGTATACTACAAGTGCATATTCAGTATAACTAAGCACACTTCTTTTTTACCAAAACAGGCCAGCTTATGGCATGTTATGACCAGCAAACCACCACATGCTAGTTTGAGCTCTTTTTTTCAGCAGAAGAGTCTCTTAAGCCGTTCTGCTCCGCTGCTTTCAGAGTGAACTGAAAAAGTGCCAATCTGTCAGACAGAGTTTGCTAAACGCAAACGACAGCACGCTAGTCTGCTGCTCCTTAGAGTGTGAGTCACACACAAACACACACACACACAAACAAACAAAACAAAACCAGGTTTGGTCTACGTGGATATGAGTTTGTGTTGAATGTGGCAGTTAGGATGATTAATGCTCCTTGTAAATCTCACAGGTTGTGTCCTATTAGAATGAAAAGAGCGAACGAGCAGAAATGGAGGTAATCCTTATGATTATGAAAAGCTTGTGTGTTTTTGTGTAGTGTAGACCACAGTCTCATTCAATTATGGTGCTGTATATACTCACAGAACGGCCTCGAAAAGGAAATCGAAATGAGAGCGCCAAAAGGCAAACAGCTTAGCATCTATACACACAATCACACCGCGTGCAAGAATGTGTATGACAGGAGCTTTGTGTGAGACCCGTGTTCATACACACAGCTTTGTGTTGAGGGATTTTAGTGTGTGTGTGTTTGTTTGTTTGTGTGTCATAAAAATTGGGTCTCTAAAACAAACGTGCAGTTGTTTCACTCCTGAATCTCCACATGTACGTAATAAAGATATTATCGGCTTTCATTTCTAATCTTTCCATCTGTTTATTTTATTTTATTTTATTTTTTGTTTAATTTATCTTCTATGCTCAAAATAACAGCTAAAAGACAGTAACTTATTTTGAATGAGATTTTATGGTTATATTTTCTCCTTTCATGTTAAATGTAGTTACATTTTTTGTATACATTTTGTGTGTCTTTCCATTTGTAATTGTTTTGCTTGGTTTTTTTTTAAAATATGTCTATTATTAATTTTTATTTCAGTTTTAGTTAGTTATTTTAGTATTTCAAGTTAAACTAAATGAAACTGAGAAATGTTGCGCTGGAACTAGCTGAAATAAAAGAAGTTATTTTTATATTTTATTTTATTTCAGTTAACATTTATTTCATTTTAAGTAACACACACACACACACACACACCCACATTTGTAATCTAATTAATTACATGATTTGGCGATTAATTAAGATAATACCCACAAAATAATATTTAAAGATATTATTGAGTTAAATGAGAAAGTTTCAAGTATACACTACAAATAGTAGCTTTAGAAAGAAGTATTTTATTTGAATCAACATAAAATTTAATTACACATAAACGTTTAGGCCAAAACAACCTACAGCATAAACAACATAAAATATGGAACATAAATTAATTAATTTGAGAAACATCTTAGTATTTTTTGTTCATGCAATGAAAGTAACCGGTAACCAGCTTAGTACCAACAGTCTTAAAAATACCTTATTTGTTGTTGAGCAAAAGTAAGTAAGTCATTCAAGTTTGAAACGACATGAGGGTGAGTAAATGATTACAGAATTCATTTTTTTGGTGAACTATCCCTTTAATGTTTTATTTTATTTATTTTAATTTATTAAAAAAAAAAATACTGTAAAAAGAAAACTAAAACTTCCAGCAGGTGATGGTCTGTATGAGTCATTCATTCATTCGATTCGTTCAAACGGCTGATTAATTCAGGAATTCAGTAAACAGCTCTCTCTATGAATGAGCCTTTGAATCATTAGCTCACACGATTCCTTCAAAATGAGGATTCATTCAGAAAATAAAAGCCACTATCCTGCTCACAGATGCACAACAGTTCTGCTGTGGCTTTATAGGTAATATTTTCATTAGCAAAACTGCACAACACACAATATTGTGTTTAAAATATAATCACATTTAAACTTGTGATGTTCGGGACAAAATCAGCACTTGTGTGATTCTGCTCTCATTACTGGTGTGACATTGCTTATCACGTGATATAAATATGAGACAAAAACTCATACAGGGGCATTTTTACACCAATATCTTGAATTTTAGGGCATAACTGCACTTATGGAGTTGGTACCCTGCATTATATCTGTCAACAGTCTACTGTATAAAATGTAAGATGATGTATGGCGGGGCAAGTGCGTTAACTGCGTTAAAATATTTAAATCGCTTTATATTTTCATAACTAATAAATTAATGTGTTAAATTGACAGCCCTAATATATATATATATATATATATATATATATATATATATATTTTTTTTTTTTTTATGGTTTTAGTTTACTATAATAACCCGGCTCCAGACTGGTTTAGGTGGTCAGTCTTAAACCTTACACTGGTTTTATCTGGCTGTACCTGCAGGGCATCAGCAAAACTGTGATTAGATATCGAGTTGCAGCTTTTATTATCATGATCACATGTATTAGGGAGGACCGAGTATTAAATATTGAGTGCATGAATAGCTGTTAATCTTACTATCACACCATTATAACATCACACACATCTCACCCATCACCTAATGTCCTCTAGTTCCACAGATGTGTGCGTTCATGATTGTGTGACCGTATGATATGCAGTTTTCAGTCGAGCGTTTCCTTGAGAAAAAATTGTACACTAGACTGCATTGAATAAGATGACTGAATAATAAACGCATGAGATCTGCAGAAGTAAGACACTGTCTGTTTGGAGTTGACTTATTAAATATAGGGTCGTGTGTGTGTGTGTGTGTGTGTGTGTGTGTGTGTGTGTGTGTGAGCACATGGAAACAACAGAACAGGACAAACTCAGTCAAACTGATGCTTGTGTTCAATCGCCTCAGGCTTTACTGAAGAAATACTTAATACACATGTATTACAGACTTACAAACACAAAATACACGCAAGCGCACATATTTACTGAGGATGATGACACAACTAAAAACATATACATACAGTTTTTGTCTGCATAAAAAGCTTGACAGTTACATTTTTGCTCCAAAAAACACAGACGCAAACATATGTGCAAACAGTAACTATTTGAACACAAACATACAGTATTTATACACGTGTATCTATACACCTGTACACACACCCAAGCGTGCACACTTACACTTATGAGTGGCTCTCACAAAAACATATGGGTCATATTTCACCCACAACCTAAAACCTAATAAATAAACATAAATTAAAACATATTTTAAAAGACACATAAAAAAGGACAAAAACACACAAGAAAATTCCTTCCTTCTACTAACCTTAAAAATGACTAAAACTACTGTGAAAGCATAAAAACTGTTACTTAAAATAAAAAGTAAGCTTATTTAAAAATACAAATAAAAAAAGAAAAAACTTATTTAAAACTTTCAAAAAATAAAAATAAATTGTATTTCTTTATTTTCAGATTGTCGTTTAATTTAACTTGAAGTACTAAAATAAACTAAAACTAATAAATAAAAATCAATAGAAGGTACATATTAATTTATATATAATTTATAATTTAATTTATACATATAACATTATTTAAAAATAAAACACTAATAATAATGATAAAACAACAAAATGGTGGCGGTGGTTATCATTGAATTCAATGATAAAATACCAAATATTGAAACACAAAAATACTGTAATATATTTTGTCACATTACAGTGATATATATATATATATATATATATATATTTAATAAGTCACTGCTCCGGGTGTGTGTTCATGGTGTGTGTGTGTTCACTGCTGTGTGTGTGCACGTTGGATGCAGAGCATGAATTCCGAGTTTGGCTTTGACCAAACACACTGGATCATTGCTACACTCAGTTCAAGAATGCCTACAAAGCCCGCTCACTACCGGCTTTTGGCAAATCGGACCATGCTGCCATTTTTCTAACACCGGGATACAAACAAAGGCTCATTCAGGAACCTTCGGTGCAGAGAGTAGTGAAGCGCTGGTCCTCCCACTAGGCTATGCTGCAGGCAGCTCTAGATGACATCGACTGGGACATGTTCCGGGCGAGTTCTTCTGACGTCAGCGAGTTCACGGATGTAGCATTGAGCTTTGTAAACACGCTAACCGAGCAAGCTACAGAAACAATAACGATAAGGACATTCTCCAACCAGAAACCGTGGGTGGACAGATCAATCCGTGCCGCGGTTAACACACGCACTGCCGCTTACAATGAGGCTCTTCTGACCGGGAATATGAGCGAGTACAAAGCATTGTGCTATGCTCTCCGACGCGCAGTAAGAGCCGCTAAACACAGATACAGAGAGAGAATTGAGTCTCATTTCCAGCTCAATGACTCTCGACGCATGTGGCAGGGACTGAGGACCATCTGTGCCTTTGGAAACAAATCCTCCGCGGAGGTGAGAGCAGATCCGTTGCTGGCCGACGAGTTAAACACCTTCTTCGGCCGCTTCGATTGCAACGGCGGCGGCGGCGGAGGTTCGGAGGGCGCTAAAGAAAGTGAACGTCAGGAAAGCAGCCGGACCTGATGGGATAACCGGCCGTATTCTGAGGTCCTGCACCGATCAGCTCGCTGGTTTGTTCACGTCTATCTTTAATGAGTCCCTTGCTACCTCCGTGGTTCCCACTGCATTTAAAAAATCTGTCATTATCCCTGTGCCAAAGAACAATAAACCCTCTTGCCTGAATGACTATCGCCCAGTTGCCCTCACATCTATAGTCATGAAGGTTTTTGAGAGACTTGTAAAGAGCCACATCTGCTCCTCCATACCTGATACTTTGGACCCTCTTTAGTTTGCCTATCGCCCAAACAGATCTACGGACGATGCCATCTCTCACGTCCTCCACTCTTCCCTCACACACTTGGACAGCAACAATGGGAATTATGTAAAGCTGCTATTCATTGTCTATAGCTCAGCTTTCAACACTATAGTCCCCATCAAGCTGGCTTCTAAACTCACAGACCTCGGCTTAAACTCCTCACTCTGTGACTGGATTCAAGACTTCCTCACCGGCAGACCTCAAGTGGTGAAAGTTGGCCAGTTCACCTCAAACTCCATCACTCTGAACATAGGAGCCCCACAGGGCTGTGTCCTGAGTCCCCTGCTCTACTCTCTCTACACGCATGACTGCGTGTCCTCTCACAGCTCCACATCTATTATCAAATTCGCTGATGATACTGTGGTTCTGGGCCTCATCTCCAACAACGATGAGACCACGTACTTGGATGAGGTAGAGAGTCTCACATCATGGTGCCAGGACAACTGTCTCTCTCTGAATGTGAGCAAAACTAAAGAGCTGATCATGGACTTTAGGAAGAGACAGCAGCAGCCCTACACTCCTCTTATGATCAGTGGGACCCCTGTGGAGAGGGTGAGTAGCTTCAAGTACCTCGCTGTAAACATCTCCGAGAACCTGACTTGGACTACACACATCCAAACACAGGTTAAGAAAGCCAGGCAAAGACTGTACCATCTGCGTCAGCTAAGGAAATGCAGGGTCTCACCAGCAATCCTGAAAACTTTCTATTCAGGGACCATAGAAAGTGTATTGACTCCGTGCATCTCAGTGTGGTATGGAAACAGCTCCAATCAGGACTGCAAAGCACTACAGAGAGTTGTGCGCTTAGCTGAGCGCATCTCAGGGTCTGCTCTCCCCTCTCTGCAGGACGTCTACCTCAAACGCTGCAAAAGTAGAGCAGTTAAAATCATCAAGGACTCTAATCACCCTGATAACCAGCTATTTACTTTGCTTCCATCTGGTAAGCGCTTCCGTAGCCTGATGACAAAAACCGAGAGACTTAGGAGGAGCTTCTTCCCCCAGGCCATCAGGCTCCTAAACTCTAACTCTGTGTCATAACATCACATGACTCCATGTATATACCACCATATCAATAAGCTTCAGAATTTTTTCTACCTCATATTGCTGCTATTTACATACCCTGTACAACTTTTTGCACATTCCTCTTATTATTATCTAAGTCAACAACATACTGACCTGCACATTTATATTTATATTTATAAAATATACCTGACCTACATTTCACTGCTGGTTATACTCTGTATAATTGTGTATGTGACAAATAAAATTATTTTTTTATTTTTTATTTTTTTGTCACAATGCCACAATGCATACAGCTTTTACCAGCAAAATCCTCCTCTATTTTCCTGAGGCACGTTCTGATCTATTACACTCAAATATATGTTTCCGTTCCTAATGCTTTAATGTAAAGAACATCCGAGCACAGACAACATAATTCACTGGAAATCTCGAAATGCATGTGTGCTTCATCCGGCTAAACTCCAGAGAGCCTGATATCCGGAAATATGGCGAATATTGATCAGCTCGATGATAGAATCAAACATGACAGCGTGTTTGCAACCCATCCTGCATCTGCGCGGCTAATAAAGTCGCCAGGAACGCACAGCCGTAGGCCTGCTAACGCAATCAGAGCTTAATTTAGCCGCTGCGAATGACAGAGATTTCCAGGGAAAACGACACCGGATACGAGCCGGAAAATGAGATACAGATAGACAGAGGTAGAGGGAGAAACAAGGAAACTGTGTGAGTGTGACAGCTGTCGTTTCTCTTTGCATAAGAAAAAACGCTTCTGAAATCACTTGACAAGTATTACAACCCTGAGTGAGTGAGTGTGTGTGTGTGTGTGTGTGTGTGTGTGTGAGAGAGAGAGAGTGTGTGAGTGTGTGTGTCCACGAGAGAGATGACACACAAACAAGCAGCTATTTCCCACATCCGAAGTAGATTTAAAGTGCTAGAAAAAGTTTTAAAATGCAAATAAAGGTACAAGTGTAATTTAATTGCGCGCTTCTCCACACACACCGTGTCTGTTCGCACACATTCACACAGGAAGCCGCAGAAACGTCCTGCTTTCACAGCTCTTCAGGCTCATTGTAACTGGAGTTACTTCAAATTCAAAGATCCAAATGAGAGTCGGCGAGCAGGATGAAGAAAACAAACAAAACACTCGCACGCAAATGCATTCAAATGTGTTACACGAGCAGAAAACTAACATGAGATTGAGAGTCTAACCCTAAAAACATGCCAAGGAAACATCTGAAATACTCAAATAACTCAAATCAGAACTAATACTAATAAATCTAAATGAATAAAAGCTAGATAGATATATTAATAAAGAAATAAACAAAATTAAAAATAAATGTAAATGACAAAAACACACAACAAAATACCTTCCTACTACTGTACCAAATTATTATAGTTAACTAAAACAAAAAATAACAAATAAATAAACAAACATGTTCATACTTGAAATAACAAACTTATTTTATTTCAGCTAGTTACCATCATTGCTCAACAACTTGAAGTACTAAAATAAGCTAAATAAACTAAAACTAATAAATAAAAATGTCTAAAAACGGCATAGACATATAGCAAGTAAATAAATAAATAAATGTCAAAACCACAAATCAAAATTCCTAAAAACTTGTAGTCAGTAACACGATTATAGTTAACTAAAATTAAAAACATAAAAGTACTAAAACTAAAACTGCTAAATAAAAGTTCACTAAAAATTTGACATAAAAATACTAATAAAAAACACAACATTACTAAAACTTTCAAATTAAATTTAGAACAAAAATTAGAAATATTACCAGAAACTGCACTGTAAAAATACATAATTTTTAAAAGTTTTTAATTAAAGAATATTGCAGTATATTTTACAAAAAATAAATACATTTCAGTCTTTCTCCTTTTAACATTTTACATTGAATTCAATGTGTTACTTGCATTTTCTTGGTAATTATTCATGAAATGTATTAGCAATTTCTGAGCAAGACCTTTCCTACTTTTTTTTATCATTATACAATAATATATCAATGACACTAAAACAACACTGGTTAGTAGCTTTCAAACTGATATTTCGACTGTATTGAAACATCTTTAAATAACGAGCTTCCCCAACACTGCTAAAGACTTTTGTTCAGATGTGCACACGTGCATTGCATTATGGGAAATAACTACAGTATATGCTCCGTCTGGTTTACTGAAAGGACAATTACTTATAGCACTTGCCATGAAACCTATTCCAATCTCACGGCTGGGACGAAACGAAACTAAACGCAGCGATCCAAGCAAATGATGTTTTTCTCTTTCCTGAGGCTCTTCAGCGGCTGAAACTGCTGTCTCTCCACGTCCTCGATGTTCCCCGCGTGCCAGTGCAATCTGTTCTGCAGGTTTCTCCGGTCAGGCGCTCACCACCACTGCTTCTAACTGATCATCTTGTTAAGCCAATGCTATTATAGCCACAAATCCCTGCAGTCAAAATAACTTTAAAATGCACTAATTAAGAGAAGTAGAAGTGGGAGAGCTTCTGTGGAATTAATTAGACACTTCTCACGCTATTAGCAACTGTCCCCGAACAAAGAAATTAAGAACGTCAAAAATATCCTGACTGACACAAAACTATTCTTGATCATTTCTCTTGGTGTGAGATGGAGTTATAGTCTGGAGACCAGCGATAATGAAAGGCAGTGGGGTCCAAAACAGAATCAGACTACACTGACCTTCAATGGACAAAAAACAAAACATATTTTATTTTTATACAGAAGAAATAAAGTTGCATAGGTTTGAAATGACTCCAGTAAATGATGAGTTTGGATGAATTATCCCTATAAGTCACGTGCAAACGTTACAAAATGAGAAAGACAACTTGAAACGGCTTTCACTGAACATAACTGACTTAAACATGTTAAGTCTAAAATTATTGTCTGAAATTAGTTTTCACACCCACGTGAAGTTGGTCATATCAGCAGAAAAGTAGTCTTTGAGACAGAAAGTAATTATGTTGATGAAATATTATGAATAGCATTGTTATGATCAACAAAAATGGGCAAATTACACGGCATGACAACATACTGAACACGTGATAATTTGGAAAAATTAATTTCCATACTATTTATGAAAAATATACTAATATAATGTAAAAAAAACTATACGATATATTACTCAATCACCATTCAACCATATAGTTGACCATTGATTGTTGCCTAAATGCCTGCCTATATATTTTATTTATTTATTTTAAATATTTTATATATTTATGTAATATATGTTATGTTATTTAATCATAAAAAATATAATTTTCTGTGTGAAAATATAGAAATCAACATTTCAAGCCATTTCTAACAATATAAATGTTCATCATTGTTGAAAAGTTTAGGTTTGATGAGATGCTTTAATGTTTTTGTAATCTTCAGGCAAACAATGCTACATTTATTTGATTAAAAACAGTAAAATTGTGAAATATTATGATGATTTAAAATAAGTGTTTTCTATGTGAAGTTATAGTAAAATGTCATTTATTTCTGTGACGCAGCGCTGAATTTTCAGCATCATTACTCCAGTCTTCAGTGTCACACGATCCTTTAGAAATATATATTTTTTGTGGAAACTGTGACATATTTTATTTTTCTAGGTTCTTTAATCAATAGAAAGTTCAAAAGAACAGCATTTATTTAAAATAGAAATCTTCTGTGTCATTATAAACATCTGTACTGTCACTTTTGCTTAATTTAATGCATCCTTGCAGAATAAAAATAAATAAATTCAGCTCATTTATTTGTCTGTGATGAACAAAGAGGACAGAAAGTCACGAAACCTGCACAGCTATGTACTGTACAGTTAATCACACAACTAAAAAAAATCACCTGACCACAGAGTTCAGCGGCTGACCAATCACAATCAAGAGAGCCGTGCAATAAATATGAACACATTTTAGGTGTTTCTGGTTTTGAGGGACATCAGAATGCAGAGAAACACACACTGCTTCAGAAGCACTGCTGAGTTTCCTCAGGGTTGCATCATGGCAAAGATGATGAAGTTCAGGTTATTTATTCAGTGTGTGTGTGAGAGAGAGCGAGCGCAAACACACTGATATACACACACGCACACATAATAAGCATGGGCATTTTGAGCCGTTTGATGTCTACTCAAGATCCCGACAGTCCACCTGGCCTAGTTTCTAATTGTTGTTCTGTGTAAACATGTGTCAGATGGATGTTTTTGCCTGTTACGCATGTGTGTGTGTGAGACTTCAAACCTTCCTCAGCACCGACACTGATCTACCATGAAAATATTGACACAAAACTAAAAAAAAAGCCTGTTTGGTCTCTGGATTTGGGTTGTGTGAAATGTTCTGAAGCTCAGAAATCCTCCGTACTTCATCCTCCAAGCAGAAATAATAAGCTCTGAATGTGTGTAGAGATATTTGAGGAGTTTCAAACACATTATATTTAATACTAGCTTTATTTTATGTTAAATAACACACACTTTCTGTCCCTTTCTGTTGCCTCGTGTGTGTCTGGCTCAGTCAAAGCTCTTTTTAACTGCTTTCCAAATGACTTAATTTAAAAATTAGCACTTTTGTAATGCAAGTATTAAATGTAAAAAAAAAAAAAGCAAACTTAATTACCAAAACTCATACTAATTAAATTATATTTGTATCTTGTTTTTCAGCATGCATATCTACACATAATTAAATAAAGGCACAATTACTTTACATGAGATACATGAGATATTGAGTTTTGCTTTCTGAAAAAATGTCAAAATTAAGCAATATGCTTATATGCTTATACATTTTTAAGCATAACTTATAACTCATTTTGAGGAAATGAAATTGATAAAACTACTGTATGCAGCTTTTCTTATATGGATTTATTAAAAAAATTACTTACACATTCAAAACCAAACATAATTATCCACTGTGTGTGTGTGTGTGTGTGTGTGTGTGTGTGGACTCAAAACATTGCAAAAAAAAAATAAAAAAAAATAAAGGCTTTTCTTAGTCTGTATTTTTGTCTTGTTTTTAGTCCAAATATATAAGCATTGGAAAAAAAGAAAAATAAAGTTATAGTCAGTTCAAAGAGAAAAGTTTTCTTTTTTCTTTTTAAGCATAAACGGCTAATTTGGATACTTTTTTAAACTGAATGAAATGTATTTATATTTATAATGTAGAAATATTTTTACATATACATACACACACATATATACACACACACACACACACATATATATACACACACACACACACACACACAATTTTAAGAATATGATATTTAATTCTTATAATTTTATAATAATTGTGATTTATAATAATTTATAAATACATTATGATATATTTTCTAGACACATTCAAGCATATTCATCTACAAAAACAAATATTATTCTCCATCATTGTGTGTTTGTGTAACCTGAACTTGACTATTTTACAAAGAGAGGATTTCATATGATTTTTTTTTTATGATGTGATGTACAAATACATGATTTTTAAGGAAACATAAGCATGAAGATCCAACCCTAAACATAACTATCAGTGAGGCGTAAGAAGATCATACGAAAAAGTTAAAATGAGATTATGAATTCATAAAAATTAGTCACCAGTTTGCCAAAATGTAAAATAGTTATGAATCTCCATTAGACGCTGTTGGCGTGTGTGTGTTGAATCTGGGTACGGGACACAAACAGGATTTGCGATCGCCTCTAAGTGGGTCAGTAGGTGAGAGATTGTGGGATTATCCTGTGATATTAAGAGAACATCTTTATTTGCTTGTAAACTCAAACATGACTTTAATCTGTGGTTTAACATGATGACACAAATCATGTAGAGATGCGTCTCCTGATGAAGAAAAAAAACAAAATCTGCTTTCAGTTCAACGCAACAATTACAAAATACGTAATATTATGTAATATATACAAACTGAATCTTTCTGTTCAGGTTCCCCAATATTTTTTTCTTGTAATACATGTACACTACCCTAGTAAAAAGTTATATTTTTAAAATGCATTTATTTCATACTAAGTACACTGTAAAAAATAAAATAAAAAAGTTAAGCAAACTTAATGCAAGGCAACCAGCTTCAGCAGATTTTTAAGTTCTCTAAATAAATTTTTTTAGGAGATTTTTGAGTTCTCAACTTTTTGTTGTATAAACTTAAAACAACAAGTTGACAAAACTCTGACAAAAAATCTGCTGAAGCTGGTTGCCTTAAACGTTTAAGTTCTCTCAACTTTTGATTTTTTAACAGCATTGAAAAGAAAATTTGAGAGAACTCAAAAATCTCCTAAAAAATAAGTTTGCTGAACTTTACAGTGTATAGTTCAAATCCATTAACACATTCACTGACATATCGCTTGAGACTTACTGACATAAAAATTATAATTATACTTTATTTGGATACTACTTGTGCACAATGCAGATTAAGCCTAAAATGTGTTTTTATGTCACTATTGATGAGGATTGTATGATCTTTAAAGTTACTATTTAAATATGTAAATGTATTTGTAGTATACTTAACATGAAATAAATGTATTTCAAATACAGTGTAGTCTATTTATTTTTCACTAGGGTACAGATCAAGAGTTTTAGAAAAATTGAGATTTTTTAAAGTTTTTGAAAGAAGTCTCATATGCATTTATTTGATAAAAATACAGTAAAAACAGTAATATTGTGAAATATTTTTGCTATTTCAAATATCTGTTTTCTATGTGAATATGTGTTAAAAATGTAATTTATTTCTGTGCTCAAAGCTGTATTTTCAGCATCATTACTCCAGTCTTCAGTGTCACATGATCTTCAGAAATCATAATAATATACTGATTTACTGCTCAAGAAACATCTCATTTTTTATTTTTTGATATTAGAGATAGAATATTATCAATATAGATACAATTTCACGTGATATTTATCATTTGCATTCATGCAAACTGCTTTTGTAAGGACATTTTTTTACTTCTAAAGAGAGACTTTCAGTCTTGCAGCACAAATTTGTCCTTCAGATTTCACAAAAAAATCTACATTATAAACAATAAAGCATTGTAGACATCAATATCGCAGAAAAGCTTCAGCAGAAGGACGAAAACACTCCCACAGGTAATTTAATTACAGAAGTAAGTTTCAGTATCTACAGCCTTTAAAACATGAGCGCTGCTTCCCTTTTTCCTTTACAGCAGTTCAGAGCTGGAGACGGTAAAATCGGTGGATGTGTGTGTGCTTTTAAGTCTGTTTTTCCGGCTGTTGCATGTCGAATGGAAAACAGAACAATGCAGCTCATTAGCTTTTTTAATTAGACGAGCCTTATTACATGGATACCCACAAACAAATGGTAAATAAATAATTATTGACCTCATGCTCTGTCTAATTTTCTCTCCAAATCGCTCTTTCCTACTTCTGCTGCTCTGCTTTATTTCTCCCCGATCTACAATTACGTTCCTTGCTGTCCAGCATCTGCGGCCAAATATCCTCTGAAATGATGGCAGCACCTCTAATCGCCCATTAGGGCCATTTTCTGTTCAAGGAAGAGCTAAGCTGGTTTCGCCGAATCAACTTCAGGGTTTATATTGTTCCAAAAATGTAGTAAGATACCTACATAGACCACATTTCAAGGTACACTACTGGGGTTCGTTAAAATAAGTAGACAACATAACCAAGCTGACATTTTAAACAGCTTATTTTAGACTAATTTTAAGGCACCATTACATGAGACATTCAGTCTAGTTGCAAAAGTGTACTGTTTTCCCCAATAGGTGTCATTATTTGCTTATTAGAGGATCATGCTGTTAGCTTAACAACATTTGGTTTGCATCAGATATTGCCTTTGCATCTCGTATATTGCGTGTCTCTTCATTTAGCGTTTGCTAAAAGACTTTTATATTTTCTGCTTTTGGATATAAAATACTTGTAAAAAGCCATTGGAAACCACAGATTGTATTTTTTTTTTTTCAATGAAGCAATGAAAGCGTAAGACTCACCCAGAGTTGCAGGCTCCAGCACACTGGCCAATAGCAGCACTTGTAAAACCCCCATGGCCCCACCCCTCATTCTGGATTGGCTGGTTTGAGTGTGGCTCCTCCCCTTCCAGCGGATTGGTTGAGTGAGAATGAAGGGAGTTCACTCAAGATTTGGAGCTCAGTGGTTCTTTCTTTGCGGCAATTATAAAGCCACCTATGAACACAGAAAGAGAGGAAAAAGTAAGTGATCAATCCAGGTTATTAAACTTATTTTATTATTAAGTGACAAGGCCATCAACAGACCTTAAAAAAAAAAAAAAACACTTTATAGGCCAAAAAGGCCAAGAGGCCAATGCAAATAATCTCAAATCAGTGTTTTTATTAATATAAAGAGTTTGTATTAATATTTTTAATTAGCTGACATTAATTTGTTTTCATATTAATTTTATTTAAAGCTTTAGTAATTTGTTGTTTTTTGTAATTTTTTATTAGTTTTTAGTATTTTTAATTTCTATTTAACTTTCATTTATTTTATTTCTTTAATAGTTTTAATGCTTCAAACTTGAAAGAAAATCAGAAATGTTGCCCAGCTAAGTCAAATTAGTTCTATTTAATTTTTTTCATCTAATATTTACCTTTTTCAGCTTTATTTCTGTTACCCAAAGCTTTGTAACAGACCTGGAATACTTTTAGTTGTAATTAACAACAACAATACAGTCTTAAAAGGGCCAAAAATCAGCTGATTTATTATTTCATCACTATCATTTATTTATTACAATGAGCAAATCAAGGCTTAAACATCTCCATTTAAAGCACTGCAGAGTAGCTGCTCAGTATAAAGCACAGTAAGGTATCAAGGTACAACCCGTTAAAGCAGTAAAGTGCTGTAAAGAATATGTCAATAATCGAGTGTAATTTGTCATAATTACTACGCTTGATACCATCACTGTAGCATAAAACCAGCACAGTATGTCCAATGTGTCAGTCTGAAACACACAGTATTTGACACTGTTTCCCAGAAGACGAGTGAGCGATCGCTCCAGACGGCTGATGACAGTGACGGACCGTCCCGGGTCAAAGGTCACCTGACAAGGGCATTTTCACTCATCAAAAAAATCAGGTCAACGCATTCTCCTGCAGGCAGCGAAAGACTACATAACTCCACATGCGTGCTTGGGAACTGAGAGGAGTGTCCCATGATGCTTTGCACCATTGCTTTAGTGTTAATTAGGAAATAACACTAAATGATGATCATAACGGGCATAAAGAGACCAATAGAGCAGATGCAGAACACACATCAATACTTTTACAGATCTGCAGCCATGCAGAAGTGCATTGTGAGACCTTTCAGATAAACCCTGGTTACAGACAAGCCTTTCAACACCTCTCTCGCCCACTCTCTCTCTCTCTCTCCGTTTTTCCTGTGCAATCCTGTTGTTTCGTGGCTCTCGGGATCCGGCTGATAAAGGATCTGGAATGCCGGACTCGCTGCAGTGGATATGAATGGGTGCTGATGTTTACAGATTCCTCAGAAGCACGTCAGACTGAACGAAAGCAACACTGGAGCAGAGCTGGATTCATCTTTCTACTGCATTACAGACAGCCGTGACAGATATGAAGACTGAAGACTCCATATTCAATATTTGAAGAGTTTTTTATTGCTAACAAAAACAAAAACTATTACTTAAAGAAAAAAAAAAAAATTATATACTGTATATTATATATATATATATATATATATATATATATATATATATATATATATATATATATATATATATATATATATATATATATATAATTTTTTTTTTTTTTTTTAAGTAATAGTTTTAGTTGAAGTAGTAAAATTTGCTAAAACCAAAATAGAAATAAAGTCTGATAGATATATATTTTTAAGTATTTAAAATGACAAAAGCACAAAAATGACTAAAATTACGATTAAAATTAAAACTGTAAATGTACAAATAAAAGCAAATAAATGCTATAATAATGTATAAATGGTCATGTTTTGGTCACTTGTTTTTATACTTCTCTTTAGCGTTAATTGAAATTAAATGTATACACTCATTATTTTGTAAATCAATCCAACTTTTAAAAAATGATTGAAATTGTAATAAAAATAATATTGTTGACAAGGCAACATTTATATTTCTTTGTGGGGTTTTCTATTTAATTATATTTCTATTTTCTATTATATTAAACAAACATAAAAATAAAATAGTATATTAATAGACTAAAACAAACTAAAATTTTAATGAAAACTAACATTTGAAAATAAAAGCTAATGCAAAGCATTAATACAATATTATATTGGTATATAAACAATACTAAAATAACACCACAAGTCAAAATAAAGTATTAATATTAAATACTATCATCATTTATAAAAATATTAAAATAACACTGGTTCATCACAAAAATTGTCCCTTTACTCAACTCAACTCAATCAATAATACGATCACCTTTTTGGTCACTTTATACTTCTGTTGTCGGGGAAATCATAGTATGATTCAAAATGTAGTCTTCCGTTCCAATTTGTCAACTGTTTCTTTAGAATGTGTGCTTTCACTTTAATAGATAATGATGAATAAACTGTCTGGCTGTTGGGTGTGTGTGTGTGTGTGTGTGTGTGTGTGTGTGATGTGTGCAGACTCTGTGTAATCGGGCAATCGGAGCAGAGGAGAGCGGCATGCTGGGAGACGCAGATGAGTAAGCGAGGCCTGAATCCCCAGTGTCAGCGCAATCGTTGGGCTTTTTTGAACCATGATTCCCTGTCGTCAGCGAGTGCATTGGGCTTTTCACTTAGCGACTGTCATGCACTTCCAGAGAGAAACAGCTCTGACTGAAGCCACATACAGCACCTGAAAACACGCTTTAAACACGCATGCACGCAAACAAGTGTCAGCGCATCACGAGCCACGGCGGAGGGATTTCAGCTAAACGTGCTTCACTACGTCTATAAATGAGGGTGAGATTCTTCAGAAATTATCACATGCGCTTACACCTCTCACATGACTCCACCAAACCATTGCATTCGCACTCGCTCTCTCCTTCTCCAGAACAACATCTCCATGTTCACCGAAGTGAAGTTTGCTTCCGCTGAGGCCCGACGCCAATCTGGGGAAGATATCGGGCCAGAAACACACTCATTAACTCACAAACTGGCTTTGGATCTTCGTCAACTTAAAATTACCACAGGAAACGTTTTAAGGTCTCACACTCGCCAGTGTTTACATATGCTCAAACACACACGCATGCAAACACGGGTCTGGAGAGAGAAGAGACTGATCTGAAGATGACCTCTTGGCACACACTCCACTAAACACACACAGAACTCCCTAATTAATGGTACTAATGCTCTTGTGATGGTCTCAGATATTTAACTACAGATTAAGTACTGTAAGAAGACATATACGTTTGTTGGGTTTTTTTGCCACATCACATTACTTTTTATTATACAAGTCAAAAATATTTTCCTAATAAAAACAAGATTTTACCAAAACATTTAATTCTTTTAACAATGCCATTATCTTCTTCATTATGATATCAGGAGAGGCTCAGACAGCAGGCCTTTCTGTGTGGAGTCTGCATGTTCTCCTCGTGTTAGCGTGAGTTTAGCCGCATTTCAAGCATTGCAGGAGCTGCAAAGCAGAGCAGGCTGTACATTATGTCGCTTGTTAAAACTACTGAAAATCTCAGAGGTCTGGCGGTGTTGTTTGAGCAGCGATCAAACGTTCAACAAACGACACAGACAGACGTTTGTCAGACTCATCCACACATCTTCAAATGTGTGTTATCTGCACATCTGTGTGTGTGTATGTAGGACAGAGTCCATATCATGATAACGATCAGGGTGTGTGTGGTTTTCCTCTAATAGTGAGCCGTGTGGAGCGACACAAGCTTTCATTAGCAAGAGCTTCACTCACACAAACACACAGAGAAACGCGATCCTGCCGTTATCTGATGGAGCTGAATGTAACGCTTCCACCGCGCTGAATAACCTCAATCCCTCACAATCCTTACAGTCTTTCAAAGGCCCTGCGCTACTGATATTCCTCAAACAGGTTACTGTCGCCTACAGTGAATCAAACAGCACTAAACCTCAGTGTTAAAGTGACAGTTCACACAAAAATCACAATTTAGTGATGACAAAAGAAGACATTTGGAAGAATGCTGGTAACACAACAGCCTGGGTTTGGTTTAAATTAGCCAGCGTTTGCATGAGAAAGAACATCTTCTGCAGAAAAAGTACAAATTTTGCATTCATCTTCAAAAGATGTGCACCGAACGACATCGAGATGAAAATGTGGCGCTTCCTTTGCACAAATGACAAACCTGATATTTAAATGTACCCAAATCTAGTTGTCTTGCAAAGAAGTCAAATCACATTTATTCATATAGCGATTTTTCACACATGGTTTCAAAGCACTTTTAATGTTAATGTTTTGAATTTTTTAATATGGTCATGCCTTATAGTTGCATTTAGCAGATTTGAGCAACAATTCAAGCAATCAAGCAGGGTAAAGTTGGACATATAGCTTTATATATAAAACAAAGAGCTGCTGTTTTGTTCAGAAAATGCAAATATGATTCATCTATGGATCCAAAACTAATGAACACTTGCACTTCCTCAAGAATCATACACTCTTTTTTTAAAAAGTGAAAACACGGATGCATTGGATTTGCACTTGTTCCCTCACTTTGCATGATTTTCCATTGTGGATAGAAAGTCAAAACAATTCCTCTAAACACACACAGCCATTCAAATCAGTGTTCAAGCTCAAAATCACAGTTCAACACCAGCCGCGTGTCAATCACGCCAAGAAACGGGGCACATTTCCACAATTTATGACGACTAGTTGCAAATGTGCCACATATTTGGGCGCTCTGGGACTTTTACAGACAGAAATTAAATTTACAGTAAAGATGTATTTTCATTAACTCAAATAGTGTTAATATACCTATTTTATACCATTATAATATACCGATAACCATTTCAAAACACAGTTGGTAAAGTGAAATGTTCATCACAAGCTTTTTAGGACAAATTTGTACCCAAGAGTGAGATAAATCTGGCAAAACCTCGAAATCTCCTGTAGGGTACATCTTTTGGGGATGTGTGTGTGTGTGTGTGTGTGTGTGTGTGTGTGTGTGTGTGTGTGTGGTTAAAATGACTGAGGTTTTAATGGTCGCCACAAGAAAGGCAATTCCAACAAATGTAGATTCCTGTAATAACATTATCGAAAAAAATCCAATTAGCATAAAGGCTGTGAATGCACGCACGCACACACACACACACACACACACACACAGGAAGAAAGTGAAGCGAAATCATCTGTTGTTGTTGCTGTAGCTGCATGTTATAACAGAGATTCAATCTGAGTCACTCACACCCTGAGAGTTTGCAAATGATTTTCAGCGAGTTTTGTTTTGATTTCTTTACCGGAGAAGTTTGGTTATTCTGCCTCTTATATTCAACCACAGACAGAACATTTAGACTTACTTACTTTCTTTCTTTCTGCATTTATTCTTTCTGTATTTCTTTCTTTCTTTCTGCATTTCATTCATTCTTTCTGCATTTCATTCTTTCTGCAACCACTTAGCAAAGAAACACACTGTAAAAAAAAGTTGAGCCAACTTAAAATTTTAAGGCAACCAGCTACAGCAGATTTTTGAGTTCTCTCAACTTGTTGTTTTAAGTTTATACAACAGAAAGTTGAGAATCTCCTACAAAAATAAGTTGAGAGAACTCAAAAAACCTATTTGGAGAGGAAACAGTCAGCTGGCATCATGTCTGTCATGGAATGGCCTTCCCAATCACCTAACCTCAACCCAATTGAGCTACTATGGGAGGAACTGGACCGTGATGACTGTAAGAAGTGTCCAACCAGTGTGAATCATCTTTGGGCAATCCTTCAGGAGGCTTGGAGTAATATATCAAGCCAATGTTTGAATAAACTGACAGCTCGGATGCCCAGATTATACAGAGCTGTAATAGCTGCTAATGGTGGATATTTTGATTAATCGAAAATTTAAGTATAAACTGTTTTTGTAATAAAATATGTTTTCGTAGTTTGAGTTGTCCCTTATCAGTGCAAAATTATCACAAATTAAAAAGGATTCATGCCAATATTGTCCAAAACTTTTCTAGGGCATTTCCAAACTTTTGGAGGGCAGTATATATATTAGCTTTTTTTAAAAATCTAGTTTTCTTTCTTTCTGAGAATAAGCGGTCTGATTTGAATGGAGTGAATCTGCCTCCCGAAAGGAAAGTCGATTAACACACACACACACACACACACACAGCAGCAGGAGCAGTGTATAGTCGGGTTGTGTTGTAGTTAGATATCTGTGCATTTATTTGGACAAAAGTCTCCTGCTGAGGGACTGAAAGACCAATCCATGTAGAGTTTTACAGTTCCACACACACACACACACACTGGCTGATTTCCCTCCCGCTGAGGGGACAATATGGTCGTCTGCGCGGGGTGTCTGATTGGCCGCTGCGTCCCTCAATCACTGCCAGCGTCCAATCACGCGCTCTCTGATCATGTGACCGCCGTTCATTCTTCAACACACCTCTCCACCTCCATCTGTTCATCCATCTCTGCGTCCTGGAGCTCGTTCTGTCGCTTGGTGTGTGCATGTGTGTGTTTGTGTGGAGAGTTTATTGCTCAATCTGTCCAGGATGAGCTGATATTGCTTTGGCCCCTAGAGGACAGATTAGGTGTGGAGAAGAACGTGTTGTGTCTGGAGCGAACGTCCTCCACTGCGAGGGTTAAACGTTAGGGTCAGAGGGTCATATGAATGATTCAAGTATTGCATCTATAAATCCTACTGTGTTATATCGGATTCATGAATTTCTAAGGCCTCTAAATGATCAACACAATCAAAACTTTGCAGTTAAACCTGTTGTAAACAATCTGCTCCATGCTTTCTGTCGTCTGATTGATAGTTTAGCGTTTTTTCATCAAGTAAAGGCCTTTTTTATACAAACGTCCACCTTCAGCTCGTGCTTCACATGTCTTTTAGCTTATTTTTATCAAGTAAATGTCAGAATAACGGTAGGAATATTTCCAGATGAAAATTTAATGGATTGAAGCAGCTCATCTTTACTTGATTCTCCATTATTATTATTTTTTTTTTGAAAAATCAGTGCGACTCAAATCAGGATCTTTTGAGGAACGTTTGTTTCCGGGAAGAAGAATGATCTTCACAAGCCTCCAAAACATCTCACATATTCTGAAGAGCGTTTATTTCGTCATCGCTCAATCAGCATTGGATTACATTACATTTTTGGATCATTGAAATCTTACTAAGACATATTACTAAAGATATAGATTGAGGACGGATATTTATATAATTTAATGTAAGTATCTGCTCTACTGTTATAAAGATCTCATTGATTTGCATTACAACCGTCAGAATTTCATCACTTTTTGTCCATATAAATATCAACATCTGCAGCAAATTGCATATTTTTGCTCGGTGTGAGACATAGAATAAAATTGAGCTAATTTTTCTTCATATCCCCACTATATCAGACTATATGAGCCACAAAAACCTGATGGAACAAATATGATACTCAACACAAAAAAACATACAGGCAAACTCTATAGGTTAAATAAAGTACATATACACACACACACACATATACACATACACAACTATTGTCAGACCAGTGAAATGTAATGTTTACATCTATGCAGGACTCTTCAGCGTAGGCCAGATAACCGAGAAACTCACACAGGGACCATTTTTCAGAGTAATTAATAGATTTGAACATGTTTTTGTTGTAAGTAACATGCTAACATGAAAAACAAAAATAAACACCCTTAACACTGTGTTTATTGGCACTAAAATATAAGGGTTATTGAAGGTTATTAAAGTTTGGTGAGGTCCAGAAAAGGTCTGGCTGAAGAGGACAAACATGATTTTGTGCCAAATAACAAGTAGGGTTTTAAAACTCTACTTTAAAATAAAAACATAATGATCATTTTGAGCATTTTAAAGATGTTGTTTACAGAGTAGAAAAGAACCTTTAAAAAATCTGCATATATTGTATAACTTATATTGTAAACTGAACGTGTATGAAGTGCAAAACATAAACTTCAAGGACTGAGAAGGTCCTGACAGACCCAAACATAATCTAGATTTTTTAAAACTAAACATAAACTAGCATTCAACAGTTTAGGGTCAATAAGATTTCACTTCTACTCACCAAGGCTGCATTTATTTGATCAAAAATACAGTAAAAACAGTCAAATATTATTGTAATCTAAAATATGTGAATAAATAGTCAAATGTAATTTATTTCTGTGATCTGCAGCTGTATTTTCAGCATCATTACTCCAGTCTTCAGTGTCACATGATCTTCAGAAATCATTATAATTTGCTGATTTGCTGCTCAAGAAACTTCTGATTATTATCAATGCTACGCTGCTTCATATTTTTGTGGAAACTGTGATGCATTTTATTTTTCAGGATCCTTTGATGAATAGACATTTATTTACGTTATAAATATATTTACTGTCGTTTTGATCAATTTAATGCATCGTTGCTGAATAAAAGTTTTTTTTATCTTAATGACCCAAAACGTTTAAACATGAAATATGTAAAAATGTACATTTTTGTTGGTTTTCAACAATTCCATCAAACACTTGCATCATTCATCCAGCCATATCCAATATGCAAAAACGGCAAAAGCTGCATATTTGCCTTACAAAACTGACCAGTACGAAGGCATTTCACCAGAGCCTTATATCCCTGTATAGTGCCTGGGGAGGCAGCATGTTTCATGTGTCGGACACTGAATCCAAACTGGACCCAAAACCAGACAAATTACCCTCGCTGATTGCTCACACACACACACACACACACACACACACAGGCTGAATGACTCAGACCACACCAATTAGCCACTGCACTGATATTTTCAGAGGGTGTAATTATGGAGCGGGACGCAGTCCAGTGCAGAAACGACAGCAGACATTTTGGACGCTTGAGACAAATATTAACACAAATAGAGAGAGAGACAGATATCAGAGCAGCAATTGGAATGAACTAATTTAACTAACACAATTAACTAAGTACATCTATCTATTATTTGTCGCTTGTTTGTTTATTAAAGTCGACATGAAGCAGCATTCACAACCCATTTTATTTCCAGAATGTGATGCATTTTATAGTTAAACAGGATAATTAACAAGAAAAAATGTGGGGTGGGACTTGAATTCACACACTGAGATTGTGAAAAGTGGGCATTTCATGCCAGAATGCCATTATGCCATGGCAAGCTTTCAGAAACAATGCATTGCACTTACAAAAGTAGCCTAAAATAGTGCTTAAATTAATATTTGGCCATTGGTTAACCTTTCTCTACATCCGCCGAGAGGAAATTTGTTTCAGAAGGAGAGCAAGTAATTATATTTTGATGAAAGATTACACAGACAAACATCTTTTTATACTATAATAACAACATGCAATGATGAATCGCACACAATAAGACCAGGAACATGTATTAAGAAAGAGCATGGGCCAATATTAGATTTCATGTGGGCTTCGATTTATTTCTGTACTTATTGTGTTATGAATACGCAAATGATCCTTTTTTGGAGAGGAAATAATTGGTGAGTGTTGTGCATTTGCTTTGGGGTTTGGACAGCGAGCACACACACACACACACACACACACACACACACTGAATAATCACAGAATTATGATGCAAACATACATCTCTGATCATAAAGGGAGATTTTATCTGTGCCGCCGTTTTCTATGTGAATATCTGTTATAATGTAATTTATTGCTGTGATCAAAGCTGAATTTTACTCCAGTCTTCAGTGTCACATGATCTTCAGAAATAATTCTAATATACTGATTTGCTGCTCAAGAAACATTTATCATTATTATCAATGCTGAAAACAGTTGCCCAATATTTCTGTGGAAACTGTGATACATTTTAATTTTTGCAGGATTCTTTGATGAGCAGAAAGTTCAAAGGAACAGCATTTATTTGAAATAGAAATCTTTTGTTGCATTATAAATGTCTTTACTGTCACTTTTTATCAATTTAATGCATCCTTGAAGAATAAAAGTATTATTTCTTTCATTATTCAAGAAAGCAAGAAAGAAAGGATCACAATTTAAATAACTATTCCAAACATAGCAAAAGAGGTTGATATGATGTGAATATAAAATATGACATGAAAATATGATTGGTCGGGGTCAAATTACAGCCAATCTGATTTATAGGGACCGTTAACCCAAAAATGAAAATTCATCATTCACTGACCCTCATGTTGTTCTACACCTGCATGTCAAAAATTACTATGGAAGTCATTGGCAACTGTTTCTGATTCTTCAAAGAAATCTTCTTTTGTGTTCAACAGAAGAAAGAAACCCATACAGGTTTGGAACGACGTGAGCGTGAGTGAATGATGACAGAATTTGTATTTTTGGGTGTACTGTCCCTTCAACACGCTGTGAAAAATTCTAGAACTGCTATTTCTTGGTGCAAAAATGGACAAAAACAGATTGGTTGCTGGTCATGGTGACTGAAAGTTGGTCTCGCACACCGCAGGACTCTGAAAAGGCAATAGATAATAGTACAGGGAGGAGAGGCGCGCTTCAAAAGGAGTTATTTTACCTGCATATATTCACAAACAGCAAGAAAAAAGCAGCACATCTCTTATTCCATTTCTTTGGCTCTTATCTGTCTTTCTCCGTCGGTCCTTTGATGGTCTGCAGGGAATGTGGCCCTCAGCCTGAATAACTGCTCCTCCATTCACATTCAAAGCCAGCCGCGGATGAATGCGGCCCCCTCCACGCAGAGGCTTTTTATTGAGTAATATTTTCATCTTTTCATCTACGGGGAGATTGTAAATCGCATGGTTTCGGAGCGAGAAGAGAGACTAAACACTAATGCTCGGCCGATGCATAATAAGACATGCAGAAATGCTCATAAACTTATAAACAACTTTTCTCTCGGCCGGATCTCTGGAGAGATGTGTGTGTTTGCGCACGTGTTTCGAAATGGCCAGGGTCGTTTCTCAAAAATTGACGACAGTCAAGCATAAATTATGCACAATTTTGTCCTTGTGTCAAATAGCACATCTATGGAATAATGATCAAACTGATGTTGGTGGAGAGACGGAACCGATGGAAAAGTGTCCCAGCATGCTTCGCTCTCACTGAGCACCTTGGGCAGCGGATGTTGATTTATACCATAAAAGCATTGTATGATTTTAAAATAATATAACGTGCATGAGTTTTGGTGCTTTTTGCTAATTTTTTGGCCTTGACAACAGGGCTGCACGATAAATCAAAATAAAACTGAAATCGCAATATGGCATGTGAGATTATCAGATTATCAGAGTTTGGGTCGCTTTAACGTTTTCCATAAAAATAAAAGTTGTATGGTTTAATATTTGAAAATTATTCAATTAAGACATAAATATTACAAATGCAATTTTACAGTTGTAAATTATATTATTATTATTATTATTAATTATAATTAATAATAATTACAATTTGGCGACTGTGATTATACATAATAGTAATAATAATAAATTATTGTTATTTATCAGCATTGTTATTATTATTATTATTATTATTATTAAGTAAATATACATTTTAATTATTATTGTTGTTGTTGTTAATAAATCAATACTACTACTACTACTACTACTAATAATAATAATAGTTGTTGTTGTTGTTGTTGATGTTGTTGTTAATAAATCAATACTACTACTACTACTACTACTACTACTACTACTACTACTACTACTACTACTACTACTACTAATAATAATAATAATAGTTGTTGTTGTTGATGTTGTTGTTAATAAATCAATACTACTACTACTACTACTACTAATAATAATAGTTGTTGTTGTTGATGTTGTTGTTAATAAATCAATACTACTACTACTACTACTACTACTACTACTACTACTAATAATAATAATAATAATAATAATAATAATAATAATAATAATAGTTGTTGTTGTTGATGTTGTTGTTAATAAATCAATACTACTACTACTACTACTAATAATAATAATTATTATTATAATAATAATAATAATAATTGTTGTTGTTGATGTTGTTGTTAATAAATCAATACTACTACTACTACTACTACTACTACTACTACTACTAATAATAATAATAATAATAATAGTTGTTGTTGTTGATGTTGTTGTTAATAAATCAATACTACTACTACTACTACTACTACTACTACTACTACTAATAATAATAATAATAATAATAATAATAGTTGTTAATGTTGTTGTTAATTAATCAATACTACTACTACTACTAATAATAATAATAATAATAATAATAATAGTTGTTGTTGTTGATGTTGTTGTTAATAAATCAATACTACTACTACTACTACTAATAATAATAATTATTATTATAATAATAATAATAATAATTGTTGTTGTTGATGTTGTTGTTAATAAATCAATACTACTACTACTACTACTACTACTACTAATAATAATAATAATAATAATAATAGTTGTTGTTGTTGATGTTGTTGTTAATAAATCAATACTACTACTACTACTACTACTACTACTACTAATAATAATAATAATAATAATAATAATAATAATAATAATAATAATAATAATAGTTGTTGTTGTTGTTGTTGATGTTGTTGTTAATAAATCAATACTACTACTACTACTACTACTAATAATAATAATAATAATAATAATAATAATAATAATTGTTGTTGTTGATGTTGTTGTTAATAAATCAATACTACTACTACTACTACTACTACTAATAATAATAATAATAATAATAATAGTTGTTAATGTTGTTGTTAATTAATCAATACTACTACTACTACTACTAATAATAATAATAATAATAATAGTTGTTGTTGATGTTGATGTTGTAAATTAGAAAGAACCACAGCAAACCTGGAACTTTGATTCAAATCGCATTTTAAAAATCACATTCACAATTTTTATCAGGGAAAAAAAAAACTTTCAATTTAGGTTTTCCTCCAAATCATCAGCTTATTTGATAGTGTAAATTACTATTAACTTTCATTGAACAGAAAAGAACGGCTCAGAAATTCTGCTGAATTTTCCTCATTTTCTTCCCATGAACAAAATAGAGGTTTGGAGCGACATAAGGGTGAGGTAAGATTTGAATTTTTATGATAACCATCCCTTTAAAAGCTTTGAGAAAGCTTTTCTCTTTGCTGAAATGCTTGAGTAAAATCAACCCAATTAAAACGCACCCAGAGTGCCGTTCTCAACCTCCGTCCCACAACCTAAAGGAGCTCGTTCCTGCCTCGTTCCCGCTGATGCTGACAGCTCATTAAACCTCGCCAACCTGCGTGTACTGCGGGCTAATATTATTTTATGAGACATGTTAACAATCAGACGGAGACGTGTTTCTGTATTTCAGCTCTATGCTAAACAGCGAGCGATGAGGTTCAGAGAGCAAAGAGTCACTTAACAGAGTTTGCTTAAACAGATATTGGTTAAAGTTTAGCACAATACCATTAAACTACTCGCATTTAACTCTCAGTCTCCATTCAGCATTTTAAGCGAAATGACACGTAAAGGTTACCTTATGTTTTTAAGTCTGAGTCTCTGGAGGTGAACGCACTTAACGTTTCAGAAACAAACGGGCCAGTGATCTTTAGCATGCTAACATTTCCAAGCTGAAGCAAACAACTCACCGCTTTCCAGAGTCACCTCTTCTGCCGTACATTTCAAAACATTTGCATCAAATATGACATTTCAAAAGATGCGTTAAGCCTGCATATTTTTTCTAAGTTAAAATGACTACTACTTTTCACGTTTAATGTGCAGAGAAAGATATATATATATATAGCTGTGCATTGACTGACTTACTAACCTCAGACACACCTTGAGAAAAGTGCACTTCAGCATACTTTTAAAAATAAGTAATAGACTTTAAAAGAGTATACTTGTGTGTGAACTGAATGTAATGTTTTCAGACACTTTAATTGCATGTTTACTGCAATTAAATGAAAATGCATTATAGGTTAAAGTGATATAAAATGCAATTAGCTGACGTTCAGTCTTACTGTAAGTAAGACTTAAGTACGTCTTTACATGCAATTTCATAATTTTATGTCTTTGAAATATGATCAAAATCATTTTATAGAAAACTATTAATTATAAAATATACTTTAATGTCATTTAAATAGCAACTCGTTTGTCATTAAATTAATTTGTAATTACTAATTTGTAATGACAGTGCAATTTAGTACTTTTCAACATATGAATAAATATGAATTAACGCTATCAAATAAGTAAGTTACATGTGCTTTATGTTAGTCAACACATCAAAATAAGTGTACTTCATTAAAACATGACAAGATGCGTTTAGAAACAGTCATAAAAGTGTTTCTCTTTAAGTCACTTAAGTGGCCTTTTATTGAATAAATAGCCTGTTATATCATCTGCAAGTACTTTTTTTATATATATACTTTTAAGATTAGAAGTAAACTACAAATGCACATTGACTACAATTAAGGAAACTTATTTTTTTCTAAGTGACCCCTGAAACAACATAGCAACATGCTAAAAAGCACATGTGTGCAAAACCCTAGGAAAGAAACACTGGTAGTTAAACTCATAAAAACCAATGCGGTAAAGACAAATTGGGCAGGGAAGTCGTTTTTCCATGTCGTTTCAAATGAATGAGATGGTTTGAGGTTTATCATAACACACACACACACAGCACCTGCCAAAGACACAGTCAGTCTCTCGCAGGTTGATTTGCCATGCAAATATAATCTCTTTATTATGAAGAGTGCTTGAGGAGACGTGGCCAAACAAGCTTCATCTGCCACTGAAGCTCTGATATATAGTCCTGAAGAACATCTCATCTTATGTATTTATTTAGACAAACAATCCCTTTAAACAGGAGATTCAAGAAAAAAAATATTTCTCTGTTCAGTGCTCTCAGTTGAATCTCTCTGCTGTCTGGGAGAAATAATTGAGACATTGCTGATCTGATGTGTGATGTGTCTCTCCTGTGTGTGTGTGTGTGTGTGTGAGAGGGGAAAGACAGCAGTGTTAATCTTGTTAAGGTGATCTGATCCTTGTTTAAAAGATCTAGGCTAATTGAACGGAAACAAAAGCTATCACTATGGAAACTCCATGGAGATCCGATGGAGACATTCTGAGATCTGAGAGACAAGCTCCGCTTTCTTCAGAGCAGATGCAACGGCTCAATTAAACTCTCTCAATCACTCACACCACAAACAACAGCTAAACAATGATGATCGGACCACTTCCTGTTGCCTGTCTCTCTCTGAAGCAGGTGTAAATGAGAGCCATGTGTGAGCGTTGCAGGTGTAAAACATCTGAATCTTCCAGGAGACTGTTGACATTAATTAACTATTGGAAAGGAATTAACATCACAGTTACGCAGTCGCTCGCACTGTCCATCTTTCAATGCTTTCCTCTCTCGCTCTCGTTCTCTCTTGAATTAAATGACGGCTGAACTCGGCTCTCGGTGAAACATGATCTGCCTGTTGATGCCCGTAACAAAGAGCTGAAAGTGATCTCGCTCTCACACACGCACAGATTCAGCTCATCTGGTGTGCGTAACACACGAGTGTCTCGTTACAGCAAACCGTTAAATAAGGATGAAGTTAAACAGCTACTGACACACACACACACACAAAACATCTCAATCTCTGGACTAAAACCTGAGCTGCTTACCTAGACCCAGCTGGCAAACTGAAATCAGAGAAATTATGGTGTTTACCACTTACAAAAAATAAGTGTAAAGTACATTTAATGGTTTAAAAAATACTTAAGTAGAAACTTAGCAGTATGCTTATGTGCAAAAATAATCAACTGTAAGTATGTTAAGTTCACTTAAAGAAACCCTACCGTTGTCGACTTACAGTATAAAAGCTATTAACTAGTATTTTACTGTGAGTGTACTTCGAAGTGCACTTTAATCAAATAAAAAGTGGGCTAGAATTATATACGTATATGGTAGGGATGTCACAATTCTCAATATAATATTGAACCGTTCGGTACGACATCCACTGTTCAATACGCGCGTGAGAATGCATGCATTTTTTCGGTTTTGCGTTTAAATAATATCCATGCGTTTTATTTCCCTCAGAATTGGCAGTGTGTGTGTGCACATGAGTTCACGTGCTGTGGAAATCCCCGCTTATAATGTGCATTTGAAAAAGCAACACATGCCGAGCATCTTCCCTTGAAACGACATGCAATGATAAGTCTTTCTAAACCTGTTGTCCAACAAAAAAGAGAACATTGTAACTTGTTTTTACTTCACAACATTATCGACTATAGTCGAGAGTTTGAAATAACTTCCTTTTGTGATCTGATGTGGCTCCTTATCACAGAATGAGGCAGAAAATATATTCTATACTGTAATAAAGGCTATGTCGATTAGAACTGGCTTACAAATATACTTAATCATTATAAAATACCCAAGATGGCTTGAAGAACACAGATAAACCATATATTGTCGCAGGCGAGAGTTTATTGTCCTTACATTTCATAATTCAAAACATTACAGCGATAGTGATGTCTTTATCCATATTAGGGATTTTCTGCAACGTCATCAGTGTTACTTCTGTGATGCATATGTGGATTTTACTTCTGTGATGCATATGTGGATTTTACTTCTGTGATGCATATGTGGATTTTCTGCGCGACGGCCCCCTCTGGCTACCAGTATGAATGAAACACACATTACATGTGTTTATAGCACTCAATAATGGCCAATCCATCCTATTTTGGGTAAAAAATGGAAAGATAATACCTCTCTCAAAAGAAATGTTAGGCAGACATAATAATACACGATTTTTCCAGTGTGCAGAGGTTTACAGGAGTCTGTTGCAAAAAACACTGATGTGCCAAGCCATCAGAACTGAACCAAACCACTGAACCTTGGACTAACTGTATCGTTGCATCCCTAATAGATAGCAAGCTGGCAAAACACCTGTTGACTTGTAGACACAAAAGAACTCAATGTTGTAGTTGTGTAATCAAAGTATACTACTTTTACACTTATAAGTATACATTTATCAATTTATTTCTAATGAGTACTGAAATGGTACACTTACAAATATACATCTGCAAACTAAAAAGTGGGCCAGTTTAGTCCCTATAAGTTTAAATACACCTGCAAGTATACTGTAATATTGTAAACTAAACAAAAGTACCAATTTAGTTCCAAAATAGTACACTTACAAGTATACTACTGTGAACTAAAAAGTGAACCAATTTAGTCCCAATATGTATTGAAGTAGTACACTAACAAACTAAAAGTGGACAAATGTATTCCCAATAAGTACTGATAAAGTACACTTACAAGTATACTATTATAAACTAAAAAGTGAACCAATTTAGTCCCAATACATATTGAAGTAGTACACTTACAAGTATACATCTCCAAACTAAAAACCATTTCAGATGTATCCTTTATCATAACACCAATTTTAGTTTATTTACGGGCATATAATAATATAGAATTAAATATACATTTTTATTTACATACAAATTTGTCATCTAAAAAGAAAAATGTAATTTGGCTCTTCAGAGTTTTATTTTAGCTGCCAGAGGCTGCTTTATCATCTATTTTTTGTCTAGAGCCTTGAATCTGTCACAGACAGCGCAGCAAAGCGACTATCTCAGCCTTCAGACCTTCAAGACCTTATCAAACTTTTATTATCATGCTGTTATTATAAAGCAGGAAGTCTGAGCAGGTCTGCTTTTCCAAAGCTAACACAGACCTCACATCTAATCTTATCGGAAGCACTCATGAATTTTACAAACATGTTGAAGATTATGAGTGTGTGCTGGACAACACCCTCAGTGTTCACTAAACAAACCTCCCAGTGACGACATCTGAGTGATTAAACTATTGCAACACTCTCCACCTGCACAACCAAACACACATCTGGAACTAGAGCAAACCTTATCAGAGTCTGTCTGGGTCTGTGTTTGAGAAATACTTCAGGGTGAGACGGGAATCAGGCCTCAGGGTCGGGTTGGGAACATTGATGCCTGGATTACACAAACCTGAAACCTTTGAACTGCAATTCACATCTTTAAATAGGAACTTTGAGCTGCTGCTTAGTTCTTTAACCATTAGACTCGCAGCTGAGACAAACATTAACAGAAAAGAACATTCCAGAAAAGACCAACACTATTTAAGTAATGAGTTACTGTCTGGCAGTGCTGTATAGTGAATGAGGTCATAACTAAAGGTCGTTATTAGGCATGATGTGCAACTGAGTCAATATGTAACACAGACTCTATAAAAGAAGTGTGCTTAATTGTAGTGAATGTGCACTTGTAGTGTACTTCAAATCTTGAACAGTATATTTCAAAAATGTAGTTTCAGATAATATATTAATGCAATAAAAAAACACTTAAATTACTTAAGTGAGAGAGAAGGTTGTGTGTACACTTTTAATATTTGTAATAATGTAAAATTAAAAGTTTTACTTTAAAAGTACATTTTGAATCATGTTTTAATAATATTTTGTCATGTTTTAAAGTATACGTATTTTGATGTGTTGACTAACATACTAAAGCACGTTCCCCCGGTTTCACAGACAAGGCTTAAGCCTAGTCCCAGACTAAAATGTAAGTCTTAGCTGTTTCAACTGAAAGAAACTTGCACTGATTGATCTTAAAACATGTCAGTGCCTTTGTTTTGTCTCAAGATACACACCAGTAATGTTTTTTTCCTAAGGCACGTTTATAAAAATTACTTAAATGTACTAATTGAAATATGGCCTAATCCTGGCTTAGTCTAAGACCTGTCTGTGAAACCAGGCCGTTAAGTACTTCTATTTTGTAGTGTGTTATTTGAAATGATGTACAAAGTTAATATATTTTAAATTTAATACAGAGCAACATTATCATTTCATCATTATAAAGTGTAATTGCAATTATATTATGAATATAAATGACGTTAAAGTATATTTTAGTTGATCATAAATGATTGTGAGTACACTCAGTAGTATACTTTAACTATATTTCAACATACAATAGAAGTAATTATGAAATTACTTATAAAGATGTACTTAAGTCTACGGAAGTTCTAAGTGGCCATGCATTATTATAATTTTTCTGTCTTGTTTTCTCGTGATCACGACTTAATTTTCTCGTGATCTCGACATAACGAAATGTGTTTTGTCGTTATCACGACTTAATTTTCTCGTGATCTCGACATAACGAAAGTTGTTTTGTCGTTATCACGACTTAATTTTCTTTTGATCTCGACATAACGAAATGTGTTTTGTCGTTATCACGACTTAATTTTCTCGTGATCTCGACATAACGAAAGTTGTTTTGTCGTTATCACGACTTAATTTTCTCGTGATCACGACATAACGAAATGTGTTTTGTCGTTATCACGACTTAATTTTCTCGTGATCTCGACATAACGAAAGTTGTTTTGTCGTTATCTCGACTTAATTTTCTCGTGATCTCGACATAACGAAAGTTGTTTTCTCGTGATCACGACTTAATTTTCTCGTGATCTCAACATAACGAAAGTTGTTTTGTCGTTATCACGACTTAATTTTCTCGTGATCTCGACATAACGAAAGTTGTTTTGTCGTTATCACGACTTAATTTTCTCGTGATCACGACATAACGAGTTGTTTTGTCGTTATCACGACTTAATTTTCTCGTGATCTCGACATAACGAAATGTGTTTTGTCGTTATCACGACTTAATTTTCTCGTGATCTCGACATAACGAAAGTTGTTTTGTCGTTATCACGACTTAATTTTCTCGTGATCTCGACATAACGAAATGTGTTTTGTCGTTATCACGACTTAATTTTCTCGTGATCTCGACATAACGAAATGTGTTTTGTCGTTATCACGACTTAATTTTCTCGTGATCTCGACATAACGAAAGTTGTTTTCTCGTGATCACGACTTAATTTTCTCGTGATCTCGACATAACGAAATGTGTTTTGTCATTATCACGACTTAATTTTCTCGTGATCTCGACATAACGAAATGTGTTTTGTCGTTATCACGACTTAATTTTCTCGTGATCTCGACATAACGAAAGTTGTTTTGTCGTTATCACGACTTAATTTTCTCGTGATCTCGACATAACGAAATGTGTTTTGTCGTTATCACGACTTAATTTTCTCGTGATCTCGACATAACGAAAGTTGTTTTGTCGTTATCACGACTTAATTTTCTCGTGATCTCGACATAACGAAAGTTGTTTTCTCGTGATCACGACTTAATTTTCTCGTGATCTCAACATAACGAAAGTTGTTTTGTCGTTATCACGACTTAATTTTCTCGTGATCTCGACATAACGAAAGTTGTTTTGTTATCACGACTTAATTTTCTCGTGATCTCGACATAACGAAAGTTGTTTTGTCGTTATCACGACTTAATTTTCTCGTGATCACGACATAACGAAATGTGTTTTGTCGTTATCACGACTTAATTTTCTCGTGATCTCGACATAACGAAATTTGTTTTGTGGTTATCTGGACATAACGAAAGTTGTTGATCTCAACCTAAAAACCGTTTTCTCACGACGTAATTGTAGCTATCGTGAGAAAATCAGGGTCGCTATATTGTCTTCGACGATAAAGTTGCAGACCCGACAGCCTCCTTCTCAAGTGTCGAACACTTATGTGTAAGTCGTCAATCACTGACAGACACAGAGCTAAAATGTCCGAGTATGAATATGCATGCATGACAAGTATTCTATCATGGATCAATGTAGTCGGTCACACCCACAACACCTTCAATATTTGGGATGGTACTTATACCATATTTTTATTTTTATTATTTCAGTTTGAGTGAGTCCCTGATCAAAGTAAAAGCGAATACGATCATCCATGATGCTGCGATGATGCTGCTTCTATAGCATTTTCTCATGCCGAATACACAGAGAAAATTAAGTCGTGATAACGACAAAACAACTTTCGTTATGTCGAGATCACGAGAAAACAAGACAGAAAAATTATAATAATGCATGGCCGCTTAGAACTTCCGTATAAGTCATATTTAAGTGGGTCAAAAATATTCTAAAATTATATTAAATGCAATAAGCTTGAAACTATAACACTTTTAAACCTAATTGCGATTAACATGGAATTAAGTTGCAAAAACCTTACATTCACTTCACACTTATGTATATTACGAAAGTTAAAAACTATGCAACATTTCCACAAGGGTTACCACATAAAATATAACTATATTTCAACAAACGATCACTAAAATGTTTCTTAAATAATTTTATGAAAGCCTTGTTTTGCTTCAAAGTAAAAAAAAAAGTCACAATTACTTTTCGCTCTCTCTCTCTCTCTCTGAAATTGGCTTCCATACAATTTCATTACTTTCTATTCTTGCAGTACAAGTTCTAGTTCCTAACACAACCTGTTGCAATCCAACAAAAATAACGATTTGTTTCACATAGCTGTTATTATATGGCGTATTTTAGCACGGCTCCAGAACAGCAACTCTGTTTCATACATGATCTCTCCACACATACACACACACACACACACAATGGCCTTCATTCAAGCACTGTGAGAAACAAGTGTAGGAGTGACTCGAGAATGAATGAGTGTGTGTGTGACATTCAAGGGTCATGAAGCCAGAAAACACATTTCTGAGATGTTACCAGATATGTTATCTATGATTGCACATTATTAAAACAATGATATCGCAAATTATTTTTAATATTAAGGAGAAAGTGGTCAAGATTTCTACTTTCAACAGTTTCCATTCTATTAAAAATTAATATTAATCAGGAAACTCAAGCGTACGTCTCGTGGGGCATAACCACTGACCATGAGTTCGAGTCACTTCCCATAATATGAAGAGACTGTATCCTTCAACAACATGATTTGCACTCATAAATATTCATTCATATATGGGGTTGTTTCAGAGAAATGGATCAGAACGGCCTTTGATTAGGTGAACATGTGATTCAGTGACCCGGGCGTTGACCTTCATGGTTTCATGAGGTCACGTGACCACACGAAACATACATACATCAACATACAGCATCACACAGACAGTCAGAGTTTTGTCACAAAGGAACTGAAGGAGAGAAATCACACTTGAACGAGTCGCTGTGAAACACTGCCTTCCATTGTGTAACTAAGATTTGTAACTACATATGCTCTTATATTTGAAAACAAATAAATAAATGATTGAACCTTGAGAAATTATAAAAGAAAAGAAAATCTAAAAAGTAAGACTTGTGTGTTTTACGTTGAGCATCAGGATTGTATGGCTCACGTAGTCTGATATAATGAGAATATGAAGAATAAAAACAGCTCAATTTTATTCTGAGACTCTAAAAAATTTAATCTTCTGCAGATGCTGATGTTTATATTACCTAAAAGTAAGATCAAATTTGGATGCTTATAATGCAATTCAATGAGATCTTTATAACAGTATATCAGATGCATAAAATTATCCAAATATCACTCGTCACTCTATATCTCCAATAATATGTCTTAGAAAGATGAGATTGAAATGGTCCAAACATATAATGCAATGCAATCCAATGCTGATTGAGAGATGAAGAAATAAACGCTCCTCAGAAGATGTGAGATGTTTTGGAGGCTTCGGAAGATCATTCTTCTTCTTGGAAACAAACGTTCCTCAAAAGATCCTGATGATCAGATTCAGATTTGAGACACTGATTTCTCTAAAAGATGACTTCTGGAGAATCAAGTAAAGCCGAGCTATTTCAGTCCAGTACTTATTCATCTGGAAATATTAATACAGTTATTCTAAAGTTTACTTGATAAAAATCAGTCAATATTTCACAGCAAAAACACACATGAAGCACGATCTGAAAGTGGGCGTTTGTACAATTACGCTGAAAGAGTTATTGCTTGCTAAAAAAAAGTCTAAACTGTCGATCAGACGACCGAAGGCATGGAGGAGATCGTATGTGGCAGGTTTAACAGCATGATATAGTACACTTTATAGGGTTAATAACACTAAATCAACCTAAATACATGAATTAACACCACCAGAATAAGTTTTATGGGTTAAATGGGGCAGAAATAGCAGGTTTTACAGTGGTATGCCTATAGCGGTGGTGTTTTAATTCTTCTAAAATCTAAAGCTTGACTATTTTTTCCCTTTATATTTTTAGTGCTTTGCTTAAATTATCGAGCTGACAGCTCTGCGCTTTAGCTTTTAGACAACTTTTCAGACTCACTCACTGCTATACAGGGTCAGATTATTTTATTACATTTCAATAATATTACATTTTAATGTGGTTTCACATCAAGCAAACCTGCTCAACACATCACAGAAAGGCAAATATTTGTCTGCGAACTTATCCGATCTAAATGTGTAGGCAGTATGTGAATGATCTGAGCAAGAAACTCAAATCGAAGCTATTTTAATCAGTGTGTTGACGTAAATGACTCTCTGTGTGTGTGTGTGTGTGTGTGTGTGTGTGTTAGATCACTGCACTCTCATGCTCCTGAGCTGCTCTATATATCGATCATTTCATTCATCACCACAAACGACAAGACATTATTTTTAATTAAAAACTCAAAGCAATAAATTGTAGGTCATATTTGTCAGGTCGTGACTTTAAAAACAGACCGAGAGGGAAAGAGACCATCAAATAATAATTTTCTGAAATATTTCCCTTCAGAGTACTGTGTAATAAAAGCATGTGTGTGTGTGTGGACCCAATTGAAAGCACCCCTTTTTACCATAAATTATCATACAAGTCACCAGTGTTTAGGAAATAATTCACCATGCACTTCATTAGCATAACTGTAAGCTGTTTATGGTTGGCACATTAACTCACAGACGTAAGTGAGTGTGAAAAGAATACACTGTTAAAAAAAGCACCTTTTTCAACCTAAAAACTTAATTTCAGTTGCTGCCTTAAATTCTGAAGTATAATCAGCGTGGTTGTTAAAGTCAAAGCTGACACTATTGATCTGTTGTTGATTGTGGACTGAGGATGAGGAAATAATAGAGAGGTGTGTGTGTGTGTGTGTGTGTGTGTGTGTGTGTGTGTGTGTTTATAGAGGAGAGTTATCTAATCAGCTGTCACTCATATCAGAAGGAATCATCAGTCTGCTGATGTGATTTTATCTTTATTCTATCCTCTACATCACATGATCTTCAAACAGGAAGCATTATGCATTGTTTCTGCACAATAAATCAATGATATAATCACACACACACACACACACACACACACACAATGCACATTTATGGACCTTTCACACAAACTAAAACTATTTGACTATGCATGCCATTTTTATGACCTCATAATAAATGAGGAACTACTTTAAATTTTTGTACTTTTAAAAAATTAATTGACACACCATTTCAATGAACTATTGAAAGAAAAAAGGGTAACACTTTATATTAGGTGGCCTTAACTACTATATACTTGACACAAAAAATAAGTACAATGTACTTACTGTGTTCATATTGTATTGCAAAACACTTTTACTGCTATTGAGGTGGGATACGGGTAAGGTTAGGGACAGGTTTGGTGGTATGGGTCGGTTTAAGGGTGGGTTAAGGTGTAAGGGATGGGTCAACAGTGTAATTATAAATATAATTACAAAAATTAATTACAGATGTAGCTACATAATGGTATTTTTTTTAAATATAAGTACAATGTAAAAACATGTACAGTATGTACACAATAAGTGCATTGTACCAAATGATTAATTTTAAATGTCAGTTCATGGTAGTTAAGGCCACTTAATATAAAGTGGGGCCAAAAAAAAGTCATTAAAATTATTAAAACCTTTGAGAAAGAGGAAGAAAGTCATTTTCAAGTTGAGATGAGATATATATTTAAAAGAAATGGTAACCCGTTAAGGAAATTGCATTCATATAAACTTGAAAAAAATGCTATTTTTAATCAACTATGAAGTATTTATTTATTTATCTGTTTTTCCCTATTTTTTTCTATTTTATTTTAAAAGTTTTTTTTGTATACTCTTATTATTGTGTGATTTACTGCAGCTACGCTGAGAAAAAAAAAAAAGTACACAATCTCTGACATGAAACAAAGTCTTACATATTTTGACAACTAAACATAAGTCCTTTTAAAGTATCATATATAGTACATCATCATAATTTGATCTAATGCCAGGATCTTTATGCCATCACTAGCTGTGTTTGATGTAAGAAGTTATTTATACTAACAAAAACATCAATTTGCAGAAAAATCCCAGGCATACTTCGAGTAAACAATCTAGATAAATTCACTGCAAGCTCATAACTTCACAGGCAAAAAAATAAATAGAAATCCATCAACATGTTTTGAAATAACACACTAAATTACATTTGTAAATGACATTGAGCCCATAATGGTGGAGGTTTCAGAACGATAAACACACAGAAATATATTTGCATTTCACTCTCACTCTCACACACACACACACACACACACCAGTCTCAGAGCATCATGACTAACTCCACAGTCTATTATTGTCATTTTGCTCTCGCACATTCAGTGTATTTATTCAATTTATACAGTGAATTGAATAGATTAGATGAAAGATCAGTTTTGAGAAGCGTGCCAAACCCTTCTGAAAAAAGGACACATCATTTAGCAAAGAAATAACATTTTAAAATGATATACTTAAGTGTGATCTAAATGCAATGATTTTTGGACGCTTAATTGCTTAATTTGCAGTTAAATGAAAATATATTATAGATTAAATTGATATTAAAATTAAATGATTTTTGACCCACTTAAGTAGGACTTAAGTACCTCTTTATATTTAATTTCATTATTGTCTTTGAAATATGTTTAAATTACTGCTGAATGTACTGACAAGCATTTATGGTAAGCTAAAATAAACTTTAATGTCATTTCTATTGAAACTTTGTGTCGTGTGTTTAAATATATTTCTAATTACTCATGTGTAAGTTTAAGTTGCAATTTAGTACATTTAAAATATATTCACTTTCAATGTAATAATTAGTGCTGTCAAACGATTAATCGTGATTAATCGCATCCAAAATGCGATTTTGTTTATATATTTAGAAAATATTTAAGTCTATATAAATATAGACTTAAATATTTTCTAAATATATACTGTATGTGTGTGTATTTATATATACAAAATAAATATACACAGAACACACATATATTATGCAAACAAAAACGTTTTTTGTATGCCATTAATCGAGATTAATCATTTGACAGCACTAATAATAATATTGAATAACACACAAATTAAAATTATAATTAAGTACTTTACATGTGCTTTAGTATGTTAGTAAACACATCAAAATAAGTGCACTTCCATAAAACATGACAAAAGATTATTAAAACAATGTAATTTAAAATAAAACTTTTAATTCAACATTTTAAAAGTGCACTTAACATGTGTTCAGCCTCTTTTTAAGTGGCTTTTTATTTCAGTAATATTTTATCTGCAAATAGTACACTTAGTTCACTAACTAGTAAAGCAGTATCTCAACACAGCCCATGATGGTCATCCTGCTAGTCGTCTCATTATAGACAGACTTTTATTGGGCAAAAATCTATATGCACCTGGACACCCAGGAAATGATGTCATTAATGTTTATAGTCACAAGGACTGTAAAATGTAAATACATATATCTACTAGAAATTTGTCGACTTTAAAGAGTACGCTAGAGAGAGAAGTGGTGTGTTTTTATCTTGTGCACAGCCGCTCAGAGAAATCATTTGAATGCTGAAGTAGGACGTAAAAGGCTGTAGATAACGTGCAAATACATCTTGTCGCGTTTATGAAGCGTATCTCGAGGGGCGGAGACTAATCTCACTAGCAAATTCCCCACATTTGCATACGGTCATCAACACCTGTCACATAAACGCATATAGCTGACAGCAACAAGTAAAAATCAACTCAATAACTGCCTCATTTGCATACTGCATTGAAGGTGACAGCGATACCTGAATTATGTATGCATGCATATTCATGAGGAAGATCAAACTTTAGATTACTTTAGCTCTGCTGTTTTTCTAAAACGGTTATGTCACATTTTCTTTTGCACCAGGCTCAGCCTGGCGAGCTCTAATCTGATTGGCTGGAGTCAGGAGTGCAGGTTAATCTGGAAACGGTCGTGTTTACAAGCCTGCTACGATGAGGAGGAACTAATCACTGGATTTGTCAAACGATAGCGGCATCACATCTCAGATATCTGCAATAATGTAGTAGGGATTTTTTCCCAATTAATTAATTCAAAAATACATATAATAACTATGAATAAGTCTTGATTATGCATGGAAAAGGCCTCATTAAAGAAATAGTTCAACTAAAAATGAAAATTAGTTTCTTCATCAGATTTGGAGAAATGGAGAACTAGAAACAAGCACATATTCGACAAATTTTAATTTTTAGTTGAACTATTCCTTTTATGAGGCCTTTTCCCTCATTATGATATTGTGTCACTCTGATACTCCGGACTTTATAATTAATTTATATATATTTTGACCCATTCACTGCAGAGGATCCATTGCTGAGTTTGCTGATTTTTTTTCCACCCACTACATCTTGTTTCCACTAGCAGTGCTCGATGTTTCACTCTCTATCGGACTGAATGTTTCTCTCGACGTGATAAGGTTGAATTTAATTAGAGCTGGATTGATGACACCCTCACCTCCACCTGACTGGACCGTTTCTTCATAATGAATTCTTCTGAAGCTAAAATAATTAAAAACAGTGACTCCAGCATTCATGACACAGGTTCATCTTTATCTACATGATTCATTCACACAGCTGCCAATGTGATCATAACTGTGGAATTCATTTGATAGTGATTATCTCACATGTAATCAGGAAGGAACCACTAAGAGACCACAAAAATTGTTCCTATACTGTATGTTCCTATATTATATTCAGTCATTCATTGATACGTTACTTGAGTCACCTTTATCTATTCAATGTTATTTATTATTTTATTGTGCTACTATAGCTACAGTATATTACGATAATTTAGTATGATGCAGCATCTTCACGCCATCACTAGCTATCTTTGATTGATGATTTAATTATTTAAGCATACAAACTTCTGGAGAGCAATACATACAAATATGCTGCAAGTTCACTCTGCATTTTCACAGGCAAATGAGTTTTGCAACAAAATTACATCAAAAATTTGCTACGGACAAACAGTTTTTGGAAAGTAATTCAAAAGTAAATTATTCAAATATGTGATACTTATGAATAAAATAATTATGTTACAAAGAGACAATGAACATGAGGTGTTTTGCATACTGAGGTCTTGTTGTCATTTTGAAAACATTAGTTCTTTTAGTTTAGTGCTTGTACGAGACCAGCCGGTTTAATGGTCCACTGCAGACATTATTTTATTAATGCACACAATGATTCCAGACTGAGCACCAGCACCTTGTCAAGCTTTAGGCGGTTTTCCTGTAGTTACAATTTATGAGGCAGATCTCAGCTGATGTAACACTACAGAAATATTCCCCCTTTCACGGATGGATAGAAAAAACAATGATAAATGTTATTCCATCTATTCTTATGACAAACTCAAGTTCTCATAATAGCAAACAATTGTACACAAATTCCTTTTTTCATTTAAATTGTTCTGTTGCGGCGTCTCTTACCAGGCGCTGTGATGAAGCATCAGGCCGGGAATCTGTAGGAGCGCTTAGGCCTAGTTGATCCAATTCGTTTGGAATTCATCAATAAAACGCTCCTACATTACCCAGCATGCCCTCCAAAGCACTCATTTATAACAGAAATCACACAAGCACGCACACACATTCCTCACCGAGCACAGAGTCATCAATTAGAGTAATGAAGTGTGTGTTTGTGCGCTTGCGTTCAGGCTGTGTTTACTAATCGAGGGTGAAGGGCCGTGTTCAGGGCAAAAGTCGACAGGCTCGGAGATTGTTGGGTCAGGGCTCATTCTGTCCGCCGCATGAAATCAGTTTGATTTTTCTTCCCAAATTCTGTGTTTCTGTTTAAAATTATCTGGATTCTGTTTTAATGCTCAAATTGACATTTTATTAATCAAAGAGAATGCTGATCAATTTTTTTTTTTTTTTAAATGTACACAATTTAATAAACAATTTTTAAGTTTTAGAATCCTATGAAATCTGTTTTATTTTTTTTCCCCCAAATTCTGTGTTTGGGAATTTTCTATATTCTGTTTTAATGGTTACATTTTGTTTAATCAATTGAAATTATGAAAATCCTACAATTTAATCATTTTTATTTAATAATTTATTTATCATAATATTTAATTGTTTACAAAAATTAGGACCCTTGTTGTGTTTTTCATTCAAAATTTTAATGGTTAAATTTTATGAATTAAAAAGCATGTCTAATTATTTAAAATGATACAATTTATTATCATTTTTTACAAAACATTATATATTTAAATTTTTTCCTAAATTTTGTATTATTGATTTTTTTCCCCCAAATTCTGTATTTTCTCTTTAAAGTGTGTTTATTTATTTTTTCAAAAGTACTGTGCGGTCTATTTAATATTTTCTGGATGTTATGGTTTAATACAAATTTATCATCAAAAACGGTGGTAATAAAATGAATGCATAAACAATTATCACAATAACTAATCTCATAAAAATGTAATCAAATGAAATTTGAACAATATACTGTTTATTGTGTGCATTTCAAAATTTTAATTGATTATTGATTTCCTGTTTAAATTAATACACAGATGGAAATTGTGCGATATACCTTTAAAAAGTTTTAATAAACTGTTTTATGGTTATTATTACTTTGAGAAGTACATTCGACTGTATTCAAATAGTAATATATTTCTGTCATAATTTCTTAATTAAACTGCTTGTATTTTGGCAGGTTGTACTGAAGACCTTTGAGTTTCTGTTGTTGATGTTGATGTTGATTCTCTGAAATTTGAGAAATGCTCCAAAATTTCAACCATACTTTTCCAAATTCCATGACATTCCGCATTATACAGTAAAATCCATTTTCATGTCTGGACTCCATCCACGTTTTCCACATCAGTCCAACAGGTCACGACCGCAGCATCATCCTAAACACCAGATGAGACGGGCAACGGTTCAATAAGGCAGATGTGAGTCCATTTACCGCACAGCTGAGCCAAAACCTCGCTTGAGAAAATCGAGTCTGTCCAGTTTAGCATTACCAAAGTCCAGCCAAGATGGCTAAAGATCAATATCCATTCGAATGGAAATGCCACACTACAAACTTTTGACTTTTACGCTAATAACTCCTTATGAGCTGACTGGAGTTTTTGTTTCCTTCTTGTTTTCATTGAACTTAATAAATTTTGGCCAATGAGATGACTGACTGAGAGCACTTGAGAGACTGCAGAGTTGAGCCAACATCAAAGTTGCCAAGCGGCAGATATATAATGGAGGAACTGGTCAGAATGAGTTAGCACACAATAGTGCCAAGATGGACGATCTAGAAGAGGTTAATTACTATCTAGCTACAGTGTCACGAAACTGAACCTCGTGTGCCAAGAGACCAGCTCACATCTTCACATCAGCGGCAGTGCAGAAGCAGCGGGCCGAGAGAGACCAACCGCATGACTCACGGGTCGATCCGCACCGAAACCTCTGCAGACAGACAAATTAATGACGAATGCAGGACGGTTTTCACACTGAACTTCAGCTCCATCCATCACATTGTCACCATTCTGACAGAAAATCTGACGGTTTTGACTAAAACAACTACATTTCATTCAGAACTACTGTCTTAGGAAAAATCCTGACAGAAAGACAAAAAAATAGTGATTTTACATTTTCTACACAGTGCTGTACTGGCATGCTTAATTGAATGTGCGCTTGTTGTGTGCTTCCAATCTTAAAAGTATATTTGCAGATAATATAATAATAAAATTTAAGGCCACTTAAGTGACTTAAACATGACTTAAGTGACTTTTTCTTCAGTTGAACAGTAAAAAAACTATTTTAGCTGAAACCAAGTTCCTTGGTGATTCATAACATTGCTGCAGTCACTTTAAGAGTCATAAAAACAACAACACAAGGAATATGTAATTAATAGCCATGGCTCCGGACAATATATTGAGGTCTTATGAAGTGAAACGATCAGTCTGTGCAAGAAACTGAACAGTTTTTACAGCATTATTACCTGTAATCAGGTAAATGGCCCAGAGTGATGTTCAATTTATGAACCAATCATTCTTGTTACTTATTTTGACTCTCAAAGTAACGGCAGCCATTGACTTCATTTTATGAATCACCAAGTACCACGGTTTCAGATAAAAATCTTCTTTACTGTTCTACGGAAGAAAAAAAAGTCACCTACATCTTGGATGGCCTGAGGGTAAATGAACAGCATATTATCATTTTTGGGTGAACTATCCCTTTAAGTGGTCTTTTATTTCATTAATATTATATTATCTTCAAATACATCAAAAAAATACATTTATTATTTTAAAGTACACAAGTTCACATTCAACCCAATTAAATGCATTTCTTTTTCACGTGGGTTTTCTTGCCAGCTGAAGAGAATACAGAGGGCAGATTCGTACTCCGCTACAACTTCAATGAAAGCAGGTTTTCTAATTGTAAATTTATTCATGCATGCAGTTATTGAAAAGACCGGCGTCTCTGTGTGTCTACGGAGAATCGTTTATTGAAAAGCGTGCTGTCAGCGTGCCAAAGCCTTGAGAAAGCATCCGAATCATTGCTATGTGAATCGTGTAGCCCGGACTCACGCAAGTGTTTAACGTTTCTTCTGAGGATATTTCATGTTCGCAGTAATAATCTCCAGTCAGCTCTTAAAAGTGCCTGGAGTAGATGACAGCTTATTAGTAAAAGTCCAAAAGGGACACACGGTCCTTCCCTTCGAAAGCTCTCATTTTCCAGTTTCTCTGGATTAATCCGGTGGGAATAGCTGCAAGGTGTTCCTAGTACTGACAGCTTTTTTTTCTCTCTATGCATCTGCAGATAAACACTGTTCAGTTCATTAAAACAGCTGGAAGGTGCATTTAGTTGAGCAAAAGCCATTTCTTTTCAACATACTGAATGCAGGTCTAAAAAAGATTTATGTATTTAAATTGCATATAAGATGTCTATACATTTAAACAACTTAAACATGCATAGCCTGTTTGTCAGTCATAAATAAATTAAACCGGTCAAACAATTGACATACTTTATTATTAACTATTTGTATTTGTATATGCATTTATTCAATTTGCTCAGAATCTGCATAAATCTATTCATTATGAAAACAAGTAAACATACTCATCTTAAAAGTATGAACATGGTTAAAATATGGTTAGCTGTGGAATAAGCAATATTCATTTAGTTAAATATATGAGACTGAAACAAATTGGCTTTATTGATTTATAAATATATAAACATGGTTATTGTGTAAACATTCGGTTTGTGAGCACTGTTACAAAAATCTGATGGGTTTCATTTTTGTATGACTGACAAATATGCATTACATTATGTCTGTTTATGTTAAAACGGTGTAATCCAAATGGATGGGCATTTCATGTGCAATTCAAATACATAAATCTTTAAATCTTTCCTCAGTGGCACCCTTTTAATCTACCGTTAGTGCTGTATTTGTTAGATAACATAGCTAGTTAGATAATGTGAGTGCTGCATCGGTTTCTCAAAGGAAACTTTTAGTAATTTGGTGTTTGTCTCTCAGAGCAGAAAACTCTTGGCCCAACACATTCAATTGAGTTTCACAGCATCAATCTTGATCGCAGTATCAAGCAGGATTCTTTGCCTCCAGAAAAACTATTCCACATTAGGGAGGCAATGAAGGAAGTTTTGGGTCATGAATTTATTACGAAAAGAGATTTACTTTTCCTGTCAGGGCGCCTTAATTCCGCTTCCCAAATAATTTGCTCTTTTCAGTTCAAGGCTTCTGGACCTTTCGAAAAAGTTGATAAATTACTGGATCTAGTCCAGTTAGATTCAGGGTACAAATCTGGTTCTGGTCCATGCTTCATGCCATTTCTTTCATTTTATAAGTTAAGCCATTGTTCGCCCATACTTCTACACAGACTCTTCTGAATTTGAAGGATTTCTCAGTGAACTGCTTACTATTGAAATCTGAATGTTATGCATTTAAATATATTTGTAAATATAGCTAGTAAGAGCAATTAAAGGGCCAAGCACTACAGAAGCAAGCAAAAATGAGTAAATAAAAACATTTGGAGATGAATTTAAGCAAAACTTAGAAATACAATCACTAGTAAGTGGCCAACTACGGCATAATTGGTATCAATGTTCTCAGCATGAACCAAGGAATCTATCAAGAAATGAAAAATTGATGAAAAATTGCTGATGCCCAAAATGGGCAACATGGGAAAATTGGGTACTGTTCACACCAAATCTAAAGAGACCAGTCTTGTGATTTTTGGTCAAACTGTTCAGAAGTTGTAATATCTGCAGAAACTGTGCAGATTCCCTCAGGCCATGGTTATTATGCAACGCTCCAAGTTTGGTTTGAATACGCTAAAGCATTACCGAGATATAGCCTCATGTGCTCTTTGCCAAATTAGTTTGTGCGTTATTTAAGAACGGTTTGACTATTAAACTTGAATTCCATAACTTTTTATCGGCATGGTCTGAAGATGATCTGCACCAATTTTTGTGAAAATTAGAGCAACGGTCTAGGAAGAGTTAGAAAAAGTAATGGTTCTCGACCTTATGGTTCAAAAGTTGATAGCATAAATGAAGGTCAAAATTTGAACTGTTGGGGGCGCTATAGGGTTTGCGTTAAAGACTCCAACCTTGCTATGGTTAATGTTGAGACAGTCCTCTATCTCTGTGCCAAATATCTTTGAAACTTTCCTGAAAGCAGTTCTATGGGCTGCCATAGAATCAAGAGTAGAAGAAAAAGGCGGCGGTGAAGAAGAAGAGTATTAAAGAAGAGTACTAAAGTATACTTCTTCACAATTGGAGGCCTGTCTCAGCACAGACAGAGAGAAGGAGCATGTGTAAATGATCAGCAGTGGCTGGTAAAATGCCCTCTTGTCAATGCAATGCAGTTCAGTATTAAATTAAACCTTTCAGTGTGCACGGCTGATTTATGATACTCATAGAACAGCGTCCCTCCATAAGTCACAGGCCGGTCCGATGTGTCCAGTGTCTCTGAATGCATCTCACTGATGACAAAACTAGAGCTCAAATCACTCACGCTTGAGCAGAACCTTTGTTCATTATCTCCACAGTCTACTAAAATGGTTATGGACGCTATATTTTGGTCTGAGTCCGAGGAGGATACACTGATATAAAAAAAGAAGCGAATTGAAGCCAAAAATAGTATTCTCATTTCAAAATACAGTCAGCTTTAAAGCCGCTTGCGGTCATGTAATATGAAGACTCAAACAGAGGTGACAGATTAAAGCAGTTTGCAGTCAAGAGAATGAGAGAATACAGAATTTAAAAAGACTGCTGTAATGTGTCTGAACTGTAAGATAAATTAGCCACGCCGTCAGCTGAAGCGTGACTGACACGAACACGATGCCTGGTTTTACATCTCACACACACATTAAACACAGTTTGTAAAGTTAAGGATGTAATCCAAAACCAAACAAATTCATTATTATTTGGCTGATGGTGTCAACATATTGTGGTTTTGACAGCAATTTCTAAAATATTAGTTTAAAAAAAGCTATTAGACAGTTGTTGGACATCCCTTGTGAATGTATTGTACACTTTAGCTTACTTTTAAAAAGAGTATTTATTAAACAAAAAGTACTCTAAATTTGCACTTACATATATATTCCTGCAATGTTTTCAGACACAAAAATTCCATGATAATTGCAATTAAGTTCAATCAAATTTATATTAAATGCAATTAGGTGAACTTTTGATGCATTTAAGTAGGACTTAATTCATGTTTGTAAGTAATTTCATGATTATTTCTATCTATAATGTTTTTCTATTTACTTTTGTCTGTAATTTATTAATTTAATTTAATTTGTAATTACATATTTGCAATGACGAAGTTACACTTAAATACATTTGAAATACATTAAGTGTAATACTGAATAAATAACTTCAGTTAAAATGATAATCAAGCATTTTGCATGTAGTTTGTAAGCAAGTCATCAAATCAAAATAAGTGCACTTTAAAATATGATAAAAATATTAATTTTAAAATTAATTCACTTTAATTTGACATTATTACAACGGTCACTTTTAAAAGTGTACTTAAGTATGTGAAGAAAAAGTCATGAAAGTGTCTGTTTAAGTCACTTAAGTGGCCTTTTATTTCATTAATATTATATTACTGTATAAGTTTTTATATATATATACACATACATATATATATATATATATATATATATATATATATATATATATATATATATATATATATATATATATATATATACTTTTTAGATTTGAAATAATACAATTAGATGCAATTTTACATGCTCAGGCGATGTGGTTCATGACTTTATAATTTAATATAACTCATAACTTAATGTTTTGGCATAAGAATAAAGCTATAATTAATTGAAAAAAAAGCTTTTGAATGTGTTTTCTATGAAAAATAAATCAATAAAAAGGGGTCACTTTCCAATAATCATAATAATGGCTGAGCACAAACATGTGTCCATTATCAGTTACTCCATGAAAGTAAAATTGATTTTCCACTATTTGGAAAATGGAACAATTGAATCGTTTGGCTCAATCAAAGCAGAATGTGCCAAAATATCAAACACTAAATATGGTGCTTTCCCATCACATCAGCAGTGAAGCAGCACTTCTAGTGTGGATTTGGGACGCAGCCACTCACACTCGCATTACTGCGCTTCTAATGTATGGAGATTGGCGTGCGGGTGACTCAGAGGGTGATGTATGGGAGACGTCTCTGCTGCGCTCACGGCTCACAGCTCCAAAATCAATGTGTTAGCACCCATGTCACACATACGTAGCATTTAACACCAAGTTTAACAATCTTTAGTGGCTGCCAAGTGCTCACCAGCCGCTGACCTCGACTCGCCGCGGGTGATGAATAACGCACTGCAGCCCGTCACATCCCAGATACACACAGACGCTAGCGCTGTCCAGATGCGTGTGTTAGTGTGAAAAAAAAAAAGAGAAAAACGTCAACTCGTCTAAAAGCTTCAGCATCAGACGGGTCACTTCTGTTGAACTCTGTAAGTTGAGGTGAATATGAATTATTTCTATAAAAAGGTGCATTAGACTTTCAGATAAATGCTCTGTTCAAGCTGCAGGCACATTATTAATTGTAATTTAATTTTCTTCCTATTATGTAAATGATCAACGAGATACCTGATATGATGGAGATAAAAAGCTATAGTGTTAGCTATTTTAGGTTTATTAAAACCATATGGGATGCAGTCTATACTATATTTCAGCACGCAACACCCAAACCAGGGTTATTCGTTAACAAGAACTAAAATCAAAACCATTACAAAAAGAAGGAAAACAAGTGAAATAAAAAATAAAATAAATGTTAAATAAATTAATATTTCAGCTGTTTTCCAAGGCCAAAAATCACTTTAATTTAGTTTAACTTGATGTACTAAACTAACTAAAACTGAAATAAAATAGTAAAAACTACATTTACATACACAGAAGACAAACATTACTAAAAAACTAAAATACACCCCAAATTAATGAAACCTTTGAAAATGAACAAAGACAGATAATATTGAAATAAAAAATATGAATATATTTTATTAATTATTATAATTTTAATCATAAAAACAATAACAGTATCTCAATGATACTAAAATAACATTTTATTTAAAAAATGCTCAGAACTCACAACTTTCTGTTTTGTTAAAATTCCCTGAAATATCTGTATCGTAATTGTTTATAATAGATCAAATATTTAATGCATAAATCGTATTATTATTATTTCTCCTACAAAAAGATGTATATGTATTTCCATTATTTTGTAGCCTGATTTAGCCATAATATTACAAAAGCAGTGTTATTTTTTGGTTTTTGTTATTTTTTCTTGTCTGTATGAATATACTGTTGAATAACAGCTGCATTTAAAGCAGCACAAATGAAGGCGAGCAGAATCACTGAGGGCAAATCAAGCCGCCGTTTGCCATTACTGTTCATTTTAAAGTGTGGATGAAGGATAGACTTAAACCAATCTTCTGTTTACCCACAGATGTTGTTATTCATTCATAAGCGTCTCTTTGGGCTTTACAGTTTATCATAATAGGCCTGTGTGTTTCCCAGATCGGCTTGTTCGTCTGGCTCACTTGTGTGTTACATTTCAATTAGAAAAAGAAAAGAAAAAAATATGAAGAAACACCTGGAATATTTCACAGTAAATTGGCAGTTTAGAAGTAAGTGCTGCACTCAGGGACAAGACAAAAATGGTGAAATGATTTAAAATTAACACTATTTTATTTAATTACCATGATGCTTTTTTTTTTTTAAATCAGACAGTGATATCATAAAAAATCCTTTCAGACCAACATTTATCATTGTACAACAATACATATAAATGTAGGGCTGCACGATATATTGCATGCGATTGTCATGCACATCTCGTAAAATGGAGTGGCATTTAATACACAGAGCCGTAGTTCACTACGCAATATCGCGTTCAATATTGCAGGCTGATATTGTCAGTGAACTACGGCTCTGTGTATTAAATGCTGCTTCATTTGAAAACAGGTGCTGGAGATTTATTACTAATCACAGAACCGGCTTTACTGACGAGATGCACCAGACAATCGCATGCAATATATCGTGCAGCCCTATATAAATGCATATAAATTATCTACACACACTCATACATTTGATCTTATATTGGTTACATTTTGTAACTTAAGTTGAAGTAGTAGTAATAATAATAAACTGTTCTGATTTTCTACTTAAGTTCCCAGCTTACTTACAGTCATGCCAAGGAATGAAGGAAGGAAGGAAGGCAGGAAGGAAGGAAGGAAGGAAGAAAGGAAGGAAGGCAGGAAGGAAGGAAGGCAGGAAGGAAGGAAGGAAGGAAGGAAGGAAGGAAGGCAGGAAGGAAGGAAGGAAGGAAGGAAGGAAGGAAGGAAGGAAGAAAGAAAGGAAGGAAGGCAGGAAGGAAGGAAGGAAGGAAGGAAGGAAGAAAGGAAGAAAGGAAGGAAGGCAGGAAGGCAGGAAGGAAGGAAGGCAGGCAGGAAGGAAGGAAGGAAGGAAGGAAGGAAGGAAGGAAGAAAGAAAGGAAGGAAGGAAGGCAGGAAGGAAGGAAGGAAGGAAGGAAGGAAGGAAGGAAGGAAGGAAGGCAGGAAGGAAGAAAGGAAGGAAGGCAGGAAGGCAGGAAGGCAGGAAGGAAGGAAGAAAGGCAGGAAGGAAGGAAGGAAGGAAGGAAGGAAGAAAGGCAGGAAGGAAGGAAGAAAGGCAGGAAGGAAGGAAGGAAGAAAGGCAGGAAGGAAGGAAGGAAGGAAGGAAGGAAGGAAGGAAGGAAGGAAGGAAGGAAGGAAGGAAGGAAGGAAGGAAGGAAGGAAGGAAGGAAGGAAGGAAGGAAGGAAGGTAGGTAGGTAGGTAGGTAGGTAGGTAAGTAAGTAAGTAAGTAAGTAAGTAAGTAAGTTAGTTAGTTAGTTAGTTAGTTAGTTGAATTCCATCTTTTTGAAAAATACTGATGATGAACTGATGGGTTAATGAACTGGGACTGAAACTCAATACAGAGAACAAAAGCAAAGGAACACATTAAAAAAATAGCTTTTGAATTAAAAACAGGTGGAATTTAATCCTGAATAATTTGTATAAAACAACATTTGGCATGACAAGAACATTTTAAATAAATAAATTAATAAAAACACTCCATTCTGAATATGGATATGCTTATTAATTTAAAAAAAGAAAGAAAATGTTATCAAAAGACATAATAATAATCCTGGCTAAACAGCAACATGTGTCCATCACCAGTTATTTAATAAAAGAAAAATAGATTTTCCAATGAAACAGAAAAACGGAACGTTTAGAACTTTGGAGTAAATCAAAACAGTACGTGACATCATCTCCTCGCTCGTATGGAACAATGACGTCAACATTCAAAACTCAAACTCATTAGCAGCATATCACACACTAAATCTGTAACGGCCTTCAACAACGAGGAGCCACCAGAGTTTCTGAGCCCAAACTATGTCTTCTAACATCCACCGGCCAATAACCAGAGCCAAACACAGCGACCCGAGCGCTTCAGCGACTCTTTCCAGTTGAACTGGGCAATTTTAAAAGGTTCCCGTGGGTTTGGGGCTTAAATAAAAGCAGCAGGCTCAGGTTATCAGGGCTGAATGATTCTTGTTTTCAGAGCAGCGTGACAGAACATATTCCCGCTCACCGTTACGTCTACACGACAGCTCTGCCAGCTCCGCTAACAAAAGCACTTCTATAGCTCATAAATTACTGGTTTAAATAGAAACCAACTCAGATCCACCAAACCAAGGGTTAAAAATTGTTTGTTTGTGCATGAGAATCATAACACAACACTGTCTCTGCAGACATAGATGGACAACAGAATGTAATGTAATTAATGAATAAAAAAAATTACTTAAATTCAAAAATAAAACAATAATTCCATTTTAAATAGAATCAATATGCTTTTATCGAAAACATAAAAATGTTACTTAAAAAATGCCAAATTCAAAATACTGGCATAATACATTATGCATAAATTATGCAATTTGCATGCAGTTATTAAATGTAAATAAATAAATATTGTTTTTAATAATTGTCAGTGGACACTTGTGGAGGTTTAGCCAACATTTTGATCATGGCAATTTTATGCTACTTTTTTTTTTTTTGTTTTTGATAAAGAGCATATTAATCAAGGTCAATTACATAAATCTGTGTAGAAAAAACAAACTGTGGAATTTTCAATTGCAAACAATGTACTGAGCACTATAAGACAGACAGATCCAGCCCTGGATGTGATTAGTCAAAACATATTTGAAGACAAGAAGATAGAGATGTTCAATTTATGCTTGAATACACTGATTAAGATAATAAACATCAAAACAGAATCTGTAGGGAAGAGAGCAAAGCAAACACACACACACACACACACAGCTGTAAAGTTCCCTTTGCTTCGGATCGATCCACAGGCTCATTCAGTTCTCCAGGAACACTGTATTGTCTGTTTGCTCATTGTCTGTTTTTCTTTGTCAATTTAGAACTCATTTCCAAGCAGAATTATCATGAGCCAAAAAACTCTCGATGTCATTATAAACATACTCCCACCGTAACAATGACGTGGAAACAGTCCAGAATCAGCACATCCATTACTAATATTTCCATCCAATGCATTGCACTCTTCAATTAGTTACATACAATTAGTGTTATTTTTTTACAATTTCTGTTTTTAATTTTAATTGCTTATAATGACCTCCTTAATAAATATGTATTAAATAACAATGTATATTAATTAAATAATATATTTATTAAATTTTATGAATAAATGAATTAATGAATAAATGCTGATGTTGTAGTAAATGAACACATTTTTCGAAGCTCATTTTCTTTTTTCATCTACACAATGCATCAGTCCCCGTCTCATTCAGCATGTCAAACCAAACTCGTAACGTAGCAATCATTCCCTCAGCAAAGAGATGCGAATCAAGAGTGTGTGTGTGTTGTTGAAATATGATTATGGTTATGACACTTCCCTGCGAAGCATTCAGTGATTACACACACACACACACACACCGCACTTCCATATAAAAACCAGCAGAGGGGAAAATTGTATGGGCCGATGGCACCCACAGAGGACAAAACACCATCGGCATATTCAATCCGACTCCAGAGTTACATCTGCACCCAAATGGCCTGCAAACACACACATCTGCAGCCAAGGACGCTTGTGTTTCGTCCGAACAATCAGCCGATAACGGAAACGATAAGTGTGGCGCTGAAGGACCGAGACCCTGAATCCTCAAAGCCCAAGTGCTTATGATTTCTCCCTTCTCTCCAGCTCTTGTTGTGATGACAGAACATCTCCGGCGTCACTTAAAGACACTCATCCAAAAGCCTTTGATTATACGAGACTGAATAATACAAATGTGGAGAAAAGGAAAAAAAAACAAAAAATGCCCTGCAGAGCAGAAGTGAATTGACTGATCGTGTTTCCAGTGACCTTCCCTCCAATCTGCTCCTGATGTGGAAGTCTCTGCTGTTTTGTGTGTGTGTTTCCAATAACTCCAGGGGATCTGCTGAATGTATGGACTGATGTTGGGGCCGACGGGGTTTGACAGGTGTGTGTGGACCCCTCACGAGGGGCGGCGGGGTCAGAGGGGGGGGGGCTGGGGCCGTAACAATGGCTTCATTCAGCGCTGCAGGGGAACTTGACTTACACATGGTTATCCAGCCCCGAAACGCTGAAGGAATTAGAAGGTCAGTGAGTGAGAGAGTCGCAGTTCGTGCTCGTTTGGATGCTAATAGGTAATTTAAGATCTCCATTATGCTGACGACCGCAGGCAAACACTAACGACCGAGGAACACAAACAATTTAGTTTTTTTCCCAGCCTTTTTACAACATTCGATAGACATGTCCATTCACAAGTTCGGGGTTAGTGGGATTTTTTAAGTTTTTTAAAACAAGTCTCACCAAGGCTACGTTTATTTGATCAAAAATACAGTAAAAAAAATAAAAAATTGTGAAATATTATTACAATTTGAAATATCTGTTTTCGATTTGAATATATGTTAAAATGTAATTTATTCCTGTGATCAAAGATGAATTTTCAGCATCATTACTCCAGTCTTCAGCGTCACATGATCCTTCATTAGAATCATTCTAATATACTTTATCTAATATACTAAATCATTCTAATTTACTGCTCAAGAAACATTTCGGATTATTATCAATGTTGAAAACAGTTGTGATGCTGAATATTGTTTTCATTTATTTTTCTTTGATGGATAGGAAGTTCAAAAGAACAGCATTAATTAGCATTAATATATTTACTGTCACTTCTGATTAATGCATCCTTGCTGAATAAAGCATTCATTTCTTTCAAAAAATTAAAAATAACTTCAAATTTTTTTAACAGTAATGTGTCTACATATTTATTTATACACATTTTCTGTATTTGTGTAACCATCATTTACAAATTACAAACAAACAACTGAAAAATTCAAACAGTTTAAAAAAATTATATGTTATTATGTTTACAAGAGCTGATCAAATGTAAAAACTGTAACTTGAATGCAATGTAAGTCGCTTTGGATAAAAGTGTCTGCTAAATGCATAAATGTTTAAAATAATCAAGGCGTTTCCACCTTATTTCTCTCTAAATAATATAATAATATTTAATTTTATGCATTAATATGCATATGTATAATAGTAAAATATAATAAATTCTATAATAAATTGTGTGAGTGTGTGTGAGTGACATGGGTATGACAATTATTACAATTATAATTATTACAAGGAGAAGGTGACTTATGAGGACATTTCCCCATGTCCCCACTTTTCAAAACACTTATAAATCATACAGAGTGTTTTTTCAACAAACGATGGATGGATGGTTCACAGAAATGAACCGAACAAACCAACACTAAAAAGGGGAATTTTGCAACTAAACACACACACACACACACACACACATTCACAAACACACAAAATGTCTCAACCAATTTATGGTGGGACTATATTTGACTAACCAATGCAAACGACCATTATTTGCTCATTTCCATTTGGTGAAACTAGCAGTGCAGAAATCACACACTTCAAGTGCACTCAGTACTTTTAGTTGATGTTGCACTATTTTTATTTTTTTTTACTGAAATCAGTTTTTCAGCTGCTGATATGATTTTATGCAAGTGAAATGATCACTTAAAACATTGTTCTACGGTACTGTTGTACTTTTTAATGAGACGAAAGTCACTAAGCATACATTCAAGGGCTGTATTTAAAGTGGATTAAAACACTGAATATTTCCATGATTAAGTAATATTACACTTCCAGCAAAATGGTCAGGAATGCAATTTGATCTCACTCAGCTGTACATCCCAATAAGCAATCGAGTCTCATCAAGTGCTGGCCGTTTCACACAAACAAGCTTAAAAACAAAGACGGCACAAAACGTCTCTCATTTCCACTCAGGCGCCAAAAGCCCATCTGAAGAAGCGTTTAGAAAGCGCCGGACGCAACACGCAAACAGGAGAGGAGTAGCCAGCCGTAAAATTGGACAGCCATCCCACCCATCCAAGCGAAAGGCAGAAAGCGGTGAAGAGAGAGAGTGATGACAGACGAGTAGGGATGAAACAACCTGAGAGTAATGGAAGACGGCTGGATGTAGATTGACGCCGATTAGACGAGCCGCAGATCTGAGGAAGGTGAAATTGCTAACAAACTTTCTTGGAATCCATCAACCGGAGACAAGAGATTCAATTATCAGCCTAAAAGGAATGTATGTAAAAAAAACGAATAAATACTAATTAAATTGTTGCACTACCCACAGTTTTCAGCGAATGCCAAAAATACTCTTGAAGAATAGTAAAAAATGGAAAATATGGAGCCAGTCATTTGTGACTGAAACTCGTTCCATCAGATCTGCGAGAACTTTGATCTCCGGCAACAGATGGAAAAAAATTGAAAAAAAAACCCTCGACGTGATTATTGATTTCAGAGGTTGAACTTTTCTGTAGGTTCTGGTTTTAATGGGAGGCAGCGGTTATTGGACACGACAAAGCCTTTCAACTGTGATTTGGGTCAAACTGCGTTTTATCAACACTTCATCTCCGCTCAGAGCAGAACTGAATATCAAGCACCGAGATCTGGATCTGGATCTGGTTGTGGGAGTCATGCTGGGACGGATGAAGGGCAGGATCATCCCAGTCAGGGGTCTGATCGGATAAGATGGTGACTCAGTCAGGTCCTGTTCACCGAAAGGCTGATGAACAAGGCACTTGTATTTGGTGCAAAACCACAAACAAACAGACAATTCAGCAGCATATTAGTTGTCAATGGCTGTCTATGCAGCACAAAGGCAAAAACAGAGTTTGCCAAAACAGTAGGCAAACACTCAATGCACAAAAACGTCAAAGTATGATGTGTTGTTTTGACAAAAGCGCTCAAAGTTTGTCAAAAGTGCACTTTGCATCATCTGCTGGAATTTAGCTAACAAACAAACTGGGAGATCTGAGAGCTGGTTGAAAAATGGGTCAATATGGTACAATATTGACCTCTCAAACTGCTAACAGATCTCAAAAAGTCCAGTTTCATTATTCCTAATAAGAATAGTTAAGTTATTCCAATTAGCATTTCCAAGTAAATTCTCCAAATATTCCAGAACGTAAACATCAGGATTGAGCAAGAAAATAACCTACCCTAACTTGCTTTATGACAAACAAACATAAAGAATCTATGGAAGCCTGTTTCCACCAGTTGAGTGACTTTTTTTCTCAGAATTGCACGACAAACTCACAGTTGAAGGAAAAATGTCAGAATTGCGAGATATAAACTTGCAATTGTATGTCATAAAGTCGAATTGTGAGCTATAACCTCGCAATTGTAAGAAAATAGTATTTTTTCCCTCAGAATTAAACTTTATAACTCACATCTGCAAGTTTATATCTCATAATTCTGAGAAAAGATACAGACACACTTTCTTCATTATAAACTGCAGCTTTTTTCAAAAATATGAGATGGCATTTGTAACAGATTGGATTTTATTATAGAATTATATAATTTGCAAAATAAAAATTTGCAATGCATTAAATTTCCATTATGCACTGATGTATTGATACTCCTAAATGATAACAGTGCTCTTGTGCTTTAACTGTGCTGAATGGCTGCCCATTGTCATCGGTTACCAAAATAATGGCCTTTCTGCATGCCTTTTTACTGTCATTTTTGTAGTTTAGGAAGAAACTCGCATCCTCGCCTAAAGTGCACAGGAAGCTCAAGTGCTAAGCTAACAAAAATACTGGACGACAACAATAACAAAACACATAAATATTGAATGAAATAATTTTTTTCAATCTTTATCATTTTTAATGTTTTATTTTTCTGTATACTTGTCCAACATTGTGTATTCTGACATTTGAACTATGTTTTTGCATTGCATTCTGGGATTGCCTGCTCTGTGAAGGATATATGCACTATTGCTTTAGATTAGAATGAGCTCACATATGGATCTTATAAGGCAGAATAATTATGCTGCCCGCCGGTCACCATGAGGAAGCTCATAGGTTTGGAACAAACGTCAGATGTGACTTTAACAAGGCAAAGCTCTCATCCCAGTCCACCCTGAACATTTACAGAAGCAAACGTGTGAAAACAGCAGAAATCTATACATGAACACCAACATTAACACATCAAATATCCAGAAAATAAACACAATGGTTCTATACCATGCCTTTTTGGACCATGGTAAAATATTCATATTAAAAGACTGACAAAATTAACTTTCAAAAGAGAGAGAGAGAGAGAATCCATTATGTTCAGAAGAAGGAGATATTCAGATGAACACTTTGGTAGGGAAATATTACAAAAAAATAAATAAATAAAGATCCAAGGCAAACTTCAAAAATATATATTAAAAAGCCTTTATTTATTGCCTATTTTTTTTAAATAGAAAATTAAGAAAAGAAAGTATGCAAACCTACGCTCTTCAGCCACAAATGCAGTACTCAGGAAAAACTCAAGACTAACTTTATTTTACAGAAAAAGGTAAAATGCTATGAAAGTGCAGATTATGGGCCCTTTATAGTTCATCAATGAAACTGATGGAAAAAGTTCATGTACTGGCTAAAAACTAGTCTGTTTTCTTGAGTCACGAACACTAGCAGACACACTTCGATGTCTTCCTACCTAGACCTGTGTCTAAAATGAAAAAAAAAATGGTGTAGAAACACTTTCACTCAGAAATTGTAAATTTCACAGTTGATTGCAAACAAATGACAAATAACATTTCATTCACCCTTTGCTGGAAGTGTAGTTGACAGGCGATCTGACCAATCATAACGCGAATCTGCCATTTTGTCCGACAAACAAACCAGACATGAGTGTAGATTAACCTCGCCTAACGTCTTTCCATTGAAACAAGATACCTTCTGATGTTCATTCATGTTTATTTCATGCTATAACTAGTAAAGAGGAATAGATGATCGGTTCACGTGCCGCTTGAACTGAGGCGCTACAGTCATCCCACAGTGAAATTTCTTCCCAAGAAATTTTGAATTTCTTTAAAAAAATGAAAAAATTGAAAGCTGAGACTTGTCTGTCGGCGTGTTGTTCTTTGCTTCACGGTGTATTTTTCACTGCATGAGAACATGATGTGTGGCGTGAGAGCGGGTCTTTGCGAAGGGTCAGTTGCATGAAATTATGAAATAGAAAGACTGAAATATTCTTGTAAAACAACTTAATCTTTGTTTGATTTACTACCTCAAAAAAATTTTTTTTTCATAATTTAGGCCCATCACAATCATGAATTTTGTGCTGATGATTAATTAGGATGCAAATTAAGTCTGCTTTGCTCGTCACTTACAGTGTAAGCCTAATGCTTTATTTATTTTAATTGTGGAAACCCATATTATTTTCTTTTTATCTGAATTATATGGGGGGAAATGAAGAAATTCAGACCACAGATGTATGGTTGCGCCCTTGGAGCCACACACACACACACACACACACACACACTCAAGCTGCTCCTGAAAACTCAAATTAGATCCTCGGATCCTTCATCAGTGTGTCTCAGTTAAACCTGCGTCCTCTGGACCGTAACGACCGAACTAGCGCTGGGGATCTCAATGGACGTACACTCTCACAATAAACAAGAGAAAAAGGAAAAAGCCCAAAAGTCAATTGAAGCGAGGAGTCAAAGATCTCAAAAACAATAAAACTTTATCTACTACCTGCCATACGACATTGCGTCCGATAAGAATCTCTCTCTCTCTGTCCTCCGAGTGTCTGAGTTTTCTCTGTTTGTGCTCTCGGACGAAACAGCAGCTGAATAACAATCATCCTGCTGTTTTTCTCTTTCTCTCTCTCTCTCTCTCTCTCTCTCTCTCTCTCTCTCTCTCTCTCTCTCTCTCTCTCTCTCTGAGGCCGAGTCCGTCTCCTGGCTGTGAAATTAGGAGCGAACACAGACTCTCTTCTCGCTTTCATCTGTCCATCACTCGCACTCACTCTCATCCGTCGCTCTTCTCGTCGCTAAAAGGGTCAGAACACTTTTGCTGTCAGACTGACAGACGCGGCGAGCAAGAAACGGTGATTGCGGGCAAACATATGTGACCCTGGACCACAAAAGCAGTCATAAGTAACACAGGTATATTTGTAGCAATATCCAACAAATACAACATATGAGTCAAATTTATCGGTTTTTCTTTTATGCCAAAAATCATTAGTATATTAAGTAAAGATCATGTTCCATGAAGATATTTAGTAAATGTCCTACTGTAAATATATCAACACTTAATTTTTGATTAGTAATATGTATTGCTATGAACTTTAAGGTGATTTTCTTAATATTTAGATATTTTTTTTTTTGCACCCTCAGATTCCAGATTTTCAAATAGTTGTATCTCAGCCAAATTTTCTCCAATCCTAACAAACCATACATCCATGGAAAACTCATTTATTCAGCTTTTAGATGATTGACCAAGAATTGACCCTTATGACTGGTTTTGTGGTCCAGGGTCACATATGAAAGGTTATTTATCTCGGACGCAGGGTTCGATCGTTCTGCTCTCAGAGCTCGTCTTGTTTTGTTGTTTGAATGCTGTGTGAGCCGCTCTATTGTGATCTAAGGAGACTGGAGACAGATGGTTGTCAGGAAGCGGCCCTCAAATGGCTCTGGGATCCCACTCGTGTGCCAGAAGAAGTGGCGGGCGGGAGGTCTTCATCTTCCTCCTCATCGTCACGGGGGACGGCGCGAAGGCGGATGTGTTTGCTTGACATCACTCATCGCTATGGAAACAGATACTTTTCTGCCTTGGGGCTTGGCAACTCCCGTCAATCACGAAGCTGTAACCACAGGAACACCCAGGTGCGTGCACGGATCAGCTGAGGAATGCGGACGGAAAACTAGGGGCGCTTTCACTGCAGCGCTGCTCCAAAAATACTCACAGGGCTGAGCCGCAGTGCATCAGCACAACTGCATTTCAGGTTTTACAGAATTATCACCTACTCAAAATTTACCACCATAACGCTAGGGATGGTTTCCTATGGAAACTTATTACCACCAATGAATGAAAATGTGACTTTAATCTCACAATTCTGAATTTCTCAATTCACTATTTTTTTTTACTTTATATCGAACAATTAAAGTAATAAACTAATAATTTCGAGTTTACAATTAACATTTTACTTTTTTCTCAGATATCAGAATTTACATTTTGCAATTCTGTTTCAGTTTTGAAATCACAGGAATAAATTACATTTTAAAATATATTCAAATAGAAAACAGTCATTTGAAATAGTAAAAAAATTCAAAACTTTACTGTTTTTGCTGTACTTTGGATCAAATAAATGCAGGCTTGGTGAGCAGAAGAGACTTCTTTAAAAAATCGTACTGTTCAAAAATGATATTAATATTAAGTTTGTCTTAATATTCTGATTTAATTTTTTTTTTATATTTTCTTTATTTTCATTTTAGTTAAAGGTTTTTTGTCATTTTGTGAGCATTTTTTGTGTGTGTTTAATTTAAGAAAAGTTTTAGATATTTTAGTACTTCATCTTAAACTAAAAAACTTTCTTAAATCTATATTTCATATTTGTTAATGTGTTTTGTTTCAAGTAATAAAAAGGTTTTTATAATTTTACTTTTAGTTAATAACAATAATAATAATAACCCTGCTATGTATTTGCTGGCCCGATTACCCTATAACATTCTGCTCCCTCTCTTTAAACATTACGAGCTGTTCAAACATCCTAATAGTGCCCTACAAAGTGGACTTGCAAGGCATTCAGCCATCTTAAGCGTGTTTCCAGATCACAGGTACTCTATGTCTGGTACTCTCAGTCTGAAAATGCAAAACATGTGTAGATGAATATATAAGAAGAGCAGGAATAATTGCATATTACTTCAATGTTGGCATTTTTATTTTGCTTAATTCACCTCAGGAGATGTTACTAAGTAGAAGTGCTAGGAAACTAAGTGCATGAGATGCCACTAAATGACCAAATCACTTATTTTCACACTGTCTATTGCAATAGTCTTCCACCACTGAATATAGGAGTTTATAATCATTATATGTGACCCTGGAGCACAAAACCAGTCATAAGTGTCAATTTTTCCAAATTGAGATTTATACATCATCTGATAAATAAGCTTTCCATTGATGTATGGTTTTTGTTATGATAGGACAATATTTGGCCGGGATACAACTATTTGAAAATCTGGAATCTGAGGGTGCAAAAAAATCGAAATATTGAGAAAATCGCCTTTAAAGTGTTGATATATTTACAGTAGGAAATTTACTAAATATCTTCATGGAACATGATCTTTACTTAATATCCCAATGAGTTTTGGCATAAAAGAATAATGTATAATTTTGACCCATACAATGTATTTTTGGCTATTGCTACAAATATACCCCAGCGACTTCAGACTGGTTTTGTGCTCCAGGGTCACATATAATGATTTGCATATCATTGCTCTTTGTTGATTTTGATTGCTTCCATTGTCCTCATTTGTAAGTCACTTTGGATAAAAGCTTCTGCTAAATGACTAAATGTAAATGTAAATAATAAATGTTTTCTATGAGAATATATTGTAAAATGTAATTGATTTCTGTGATGCGCAGCTGGATTTTCAGCATCATTACTCCAGTCTTGTGTCACATGACCCTTCAGAAATCATTTTAAATGCTGATTTGCTGCTCAAGAAACATTTCCGATTATTATCAATGTTGAAAACAGTTGTGCTGTCCAATATTTTTGTGATACATGATTCACTGTTGAATAAAAAGCTCAAAAACCTCAGAAATAGCAATCTTTAAGCGACACAACTTCAGGTATCATCTGAGTCTGTGTGAGTCAGATGTTTGTTCAAATACTAATAGCAATGCTTGCCTTCGCAAACAACACTAATTAACAGAGATCACACGAACTGAACACCCAGGGCATTTGTTATTTATCAAAGAACATCCTTCCTCAAATAAATGGAGTCTTTGAAAAGAAGCAGCGCTCGCTTCTACTGCAAAATGGGCTACTTGTCTAATAAAGGAATACTGATTTTGACCATTCTTTTTTTTTTTTGACGTTTAGTTTCTTTATGAATAAGCACGTCGCACTAAAAGCACATTTGGCCATTACAGCATCATAATAGCGTTATAGAAACGAGCACTCGCTTTCCATTCGGGCTTTCAGGTTTCTGACAGCACGAAGACACAGATGCTTCATTGCCGCGTGGAAACGCAGGGAGATGCGATCATCTCGCACACGCTGGCCAAGCGAGATCAATGCTTTGAAAGCACTCCTGCTCACTTTAGTCCTTTAGCGCGGTCGCAATTAAAAGTTCCTCAAGCGGCTTTTTCCCATCCAAACTTCATTCAGTGCGTCAGGCGACTAAACAAAAGCCAGGCGTCTGTCTGCTGACCTGTCCGCGCCAGACTCTCTCGCTGATTAAACGGCTGGATGGGTTATTGACCACTGCTGCATGCTCGATCCGCGGCCTTTTTTGGCGTGCTGTGAAGATCTTGTACAGCGGCATGTGTCCATCGCAGGCCGGGAGGGGCGAGCACTTACTGAAATAGACTTATATTGAACATATCGACCTTCAAACATGACATCAACACGCCACACAGAAGGATTTTGCTACTCGGATAATGTTTCAGCCTGTATTTGAAATGCAAAGAGGTCAAAGCTTAGATAAATACCAATATACCGTATTCAATCCCAATATACGGTATTGAATCAAGCTGCTTGAATGTGTAATATTCTTAACAATTTAAATAACTATCCATATAACAAAGACATCTTTGAACATTTAAATGCAATTAAAACGTATAAATATGTTTCAAACGGATTAACGTGCAAAAGAACACAACTGTAAAGAAAAAGAAGAAAGATTCAGAATATTTTCAGATAAATTATAGCCAATTTTCGGCCAGATTAAAATGTAAAAATGTGTAAACAAATGTTTGAAAATAAATATCAAGTCTTCAGTGTAGTCTGTAACTGATTACAAATGACATGATAAACGACTGTAGTTAATGTAATCTGGATTAATCATAATTAATTACAGTAATGTATTATGACTATAATTTTGGATTGCTTTTAGATTACTTTTGACCCGACTCTGAATTGCAAAATGTAAACTCGGAATTGCGAGAGAAAAAGGAAGAGTTTATATCTCACAATTTTGACTTTTTTTCTCAGAATTGCAAGAAATAATCTTGCAATTTCAAGTTATAATCTCAGAACTGCAAGATACAAATTCATAATTCGTAACTCGTAATTAATATCTCACATTACTGACTTTCTCGCAATTGTGAGTTTATATCCCGCAGTTCTTGTTTCTAATTCGAGTTTATATCCTGGAAATCTTTTCTCAGAATTGTGAGTTATGCGATCCAATTCTGAGGGGAAAAATAGTTCACTCAAAACTTAGATTTGCGAGTTTAGATCTTACAATTCTGACTTAATAACTCACAATTCAGTTGTGGAAATATGTTTCCATATTATGTTGCTATAAATTGCATATTTTTATCATATTTAATTTCATTGTCTTGATCATAAACGCACTGGTTTGTAGTGCAAAACAGATTTACGGTTTACGTTTTTTATTCTTTAGTATTACATACTAATGAATTGGAAGTTTTGCACAGTCACAGAAAGTAACTTGCAGTCACGTTGCATATCATATTGCTGACTACATGTCCTTAAATCTACCCTCAACTATAATCATCAACTTTCTATGTTGGCCTTTTCTACTCTAAAAAATGAGTGTGCGTGTAAGGTGCTCATGCTACCTGAATCCAAACGGCAACACCAATTAATCGTCCTCGAAAGCAATCAGAGCTTGAAACAGCCAGCTGCGCGCCTCCAAACACAAGACTCAGATGCTCACAGGAACGAAACTCTTCAATGACCTTTCATCACACACACACGCAAACACAATTGTGCCGGCAGTGCACAGTGTTCCATCATCGCATGAAAACAAAGCATGTTTGCGCAGGGACGCATTAGCTCAGAGGGGGGGTGAATCACTCACCACCATCTAGAGCCATTACTGGGGCTAAGCGCTAATTAAATACGTATTAACGGAGGCGCAGATGAAAGGAAAGGTAACATGACGACGCACTGAATGAACCCAGAGTCTCATCGGGAACCCCAGTGAGGGCCCACGTTCACATTTCATCAGGCTCTTAATAAAGGGTGGCCCAAAAATTGTCATAGAGTGAAGCTCTTTCCTGTTCCTGTGTGCAAAATAGGGTGGATCAGTGTTTCAATTCACCTGTCTGGTCCCTAGATACTGTACCCTTGTGAAAAAGAAGTGAGCTTGATTGTAATTAACATGCACTTGTAGTATACTTCAAATTTGATATTTTAAAAACTGTATTTGTAGATAATGTGTGACCCTGAACCACAACCCCATTCATAAGTAGCACAGGTATATCTGTAGCAACAGCCAACAATACATTGTTATGAGTCAAAATTATCGATTTTTCATTTATGCCAAAAATCATTAGGATATTAAGTAAAGATCATGTTCCATGCAGATATTTTGTAAATTTTCTACCATAAATATATCAAAACTTAATTTTTTTATTAGTAATATGCATTGCTAAGGACTTCATTTGGACAAATTTAAAGGCAATTTTCTCAGTATTTTGATTTTATTTATTTTTTTGCATCCTCAGATTCCAGATTTTCAAATAGTTGTATCTCAGCCAAATATTGCCCTATCCTAACAAACCACACATCAACGGAGAGCTTATTCATTCAGTATACTCAATTTAAAAAAAACTGACCCTTATGACTGGTTTTGTAGTCCACTGTCACATATAATACTAAAGAAATTAAAGGCCACTTAAGTGACTTAATGAACAGAACAGGTGAAAATGACCTACCTAAATTAAAATGGTAACCATTCCTGACAACAGTGTGCGATTATACACAATTCAGGTATCTTTGGAAAGAAGACACTCTAGGCTTTACTATCCATCATCCAGAGTTGATAATGAATGTTTTTTTTTTATTTCATATACAAATACATGAAATAAGTCCTGGAGCAATCCAGAAAAGTAATGGGTTGAATGTCATATGTCTCATGAGTTTATATTTCAAATTTGAAGAAGATACCATGAAAAATTAGATTCCTGCAATCATTTTTCTGAGAATATTTCTAGTCCCCCCCCCCCCCCCCCCCCCCCCTGTTTGAGGAAAAACAACCACCAAATGTATTGCAGAATTACACAAACTATTTTAGTCATTATAAATACTCCTGCATAGTTTTTCAATTGGACCTAACACACAGATCCAATGTACAGCATTGTGAATACCAAAATGAGCTGTATTTCTTGTTGCACTTGAACGATTTAAAATGCTTAAGGCCCGGTTTCACAGACAGGGCTTAGACTAAACCAGGATTAGGCCATAGTTCAATTGGGACATTTAAGAAATTTTTATAAACATGCTTTGGAAAAAAAAAAGCATTACTGGTGTGCATCTTGAGACAAAACAAATCACTGATATATTTTAAGATCAATCAGTGCAAGTTTATTTCAGTTGAAACCGCTCAGACTTACATTTTAGTCTAGGACTAGGCTTAAGCCTCGTCTGTGAAACCGGGGGAATGAGACACACATATACGACTGTTTCCTAAGACACTTAAGTGCACTTTGAAAAAGAAATGACACAAAATTTTACCTTCGTTTATCATAAATGCTCATCAGTACACTCAGCAGTACTTTAACAATATTTCAAAGACAATAGAAGTAACTAGATAAAAAAGTTTATCGAGACAAACTTTAAGTTGGCTTGAGAAAGCCGGACCAGAAAGTTCTCTTTTGAAAAGTTTGAAAAGTTTGAAAAAGTTTGAAAAGTTTTAAGTTTGACAGTTTTCAGTCTGAAATAGTTTGAAGTTTAAAGTAGTTTTAAAAGCTTAACGTTTGATAGATAGATAGATAGGGTACCCGGGGTAGTTGCTAAGGTGTTGCTATGCGGTTGCTAGGGTACCCGGGGTGGTTGCTAAGGTGTTGCTATGCGGTTGCTAGGGTACCCGGGGTGGTTGCTAGGGTGTTGATATGCGGTTGCTAGGGTACCCTGGGTGGTTGCTAAGGTGTTGCTATGCGGTTGCTAAGGTACTCAGGGTGGTTGCTAGGTTGGTTTGGATAGTTGCTAGTGTTGATAGATAGATAGATAGATAGATAGATAGATAGATAGATAGATAGATAGATAGATAGATAGATAGATAGATAGATAGATAGATAGATAGATAGATAGATAGATAGAAATAGTACAGAAGTAGTACATAGAAGGGAAGTCTGATTGAGTCTAATGGTGTCTGTGTGTCTGTCTGTGTGTGTGTGTGAGAGAGAAAGTGACAGTTGAGATTCAAATTCATGAACATTCTGCCATTGTAAGTCAATGGGACTTTTTTTGCCTGCTTTTTTGTCCGCTGTGCGAAAATCGTAGGTCCGATCGTTTAGAAAAGATAAAGCACACCTCTCCTCGGTGAGCCGGTCGATTTGACACCTCAGTCATGGGTCTGTGACAAACGGTGCGGGAGGAGTAGCGCGCTGAAGTTTTGTCCAGAATAAGAATGAGAAGCAGAACTAGAATGTACATTTCCTGAAGAAAATGTGAGTGGGTGCTTGCAGTGGCAAAACTCGCCACTCGGTTGCTAGGGTGTTTCTTGTCACTATGAATGATATAAACCAACTCCCATGCCTCTGTGACATTCAGAATGGAAGATATCCCTCTTTGGATTTTGGTTGCTAGGGTACTCTGTTTGGTTGCTATGGAGTTGCTTGGTAGCTGCCAATGATGAAACTCCAAAGGCTGCTTGTCAGTATGAATGATATTAACCAACTCCCATGCCTCTGTGACATTCACGTCAAGGTCCTAAGTTTAAATAGGATTTCAGTAAGTTTGCTTTCTCAAGCCAACTTAATTATGAAATTACATAAAGATGTACTTAAGTCCTACTTAAGTCAAAAACACTAAAGTTCAGCTAATTGCATTTAATATCAATTTCAACTATTATACATTTAATTTACTTGCAATTAACATGCTATTAAATGTCTGAATCAATACATTAAATATGCACTTAAGTATATTATTTACATAGTAAGTGTAGTGTTTTTTTAAAGCATGCTATCAAGTGTACGATAGGTTCCAAAATTTTTATTTGACATCAGTTCCTAAAATTCATATATATAATTAATGTTATCCATCGCATGCCTCTCGTCCAGCAGATATGTGTGTATCAGTGGCGGATCCATGCAGGTTCGAGCCTCCAAGGAGGTCTATAATACCTAGAAAAAGCTGAAGAAAGCAGATGGAGAGAGTATGGCGTCTCGCAGCAGGGCTAACACAACATGCCTCTTCTAAAACTTACAATTTTACACTTTCTTCTTCGGGTGAGCAAATAAAAGCGCAGTTCCCGAGGGCGTGGCGACGGAGGAGCGGTGTATGATGGGAAGGTGAGAATGGTTTAGAGACGGGCAGAGAAGTGTGTGACATTCACTCAAGAGGAGGCGGCGATATGACTGCTTGTGTCCTACTGCGCTGCATCTGTCTGGTGCCAGATCAACCTGCGACATTTCTAATCTGCCTCTCGACTTACTCCTACAGTTCCCACAATCATTCACACAAGCTGCTCTTTACACGTCTCCATCACACACTCACCATTCAGACAGACTGGAGTGTGGAGCTTTCTTAAAGTTATACCATCTTAATATGCAGAGACGGCTTTATGTATGGCATTTGTAGGTTTGATTCCCCAGAAAACACATTGTGGCTCATTAAAAGTCTTTATATAATCATTCCAACCAGCCGAAACAGCAACACTGGCTCAAACACTGGGGTGAGTTTGGGGGCGTGTCTATAAGTTTGTCTGGCCAATGAATTGCTGAGGGAGTGTTTGGGAAGCTTGTAATTCCATTTAGTAATATTAGTCACACAGAAATTACTACACACTGAAAAAATGGTGTAAAAACTATTAGTGTATATATATATATATATATATATAAAATTGCATGATTTTTAAACATTATTTATGAATTAACACTTCATTATATATTAACACTTAATTTCTGGGGCGTTGTACCACATGACATTTTGGGTTGTTTGCATGTTATTTGCACCACACGACTCATATTAATAATTATATAAAATATGAATAAAATAATGTTTTGTTATCTAAGAAACAATAATAAAAGAACATGCCAAATTACTTAATAAGGTTTTATTTCAAATTCTTGTATTTTTTTAATTAACTTACCATATATTATATTAACTTACCAATTACCATATCTTTATACCTCCCAAAAAACAGAAAAAAAATGTACAGTAAGATAGGAAAAACACATATCATAAAATAGATGTATTCAAGTCATTGTATGTATGAATTACATGTAATTTTTCAGTGTCATATTATTGGCCTGGTTATCATGTCATATTGACTTGCAATACATTTCATATATTGACAATACATTTTAATATCATAATTCCAGCGTTACATCAGTGACTATCAACAGAAAAAGCATTAGTTTACCCCGCACTGTCCTTACAGTAAACCACATCTATAATTGGCACGTCGCTAGAGCTCATTGATTCATGCAGACTCCAGAAACTTCTTCAACTCAAATATTTTCAAAGACAGCCGTGTATTTCAGCAAACAGGACCGTGTCACAGCACAGGGGCGGCAATTAAGCCATGTGTGAAGATAACATATGTGGGTGTTTACACTGACTTGAGCTGAACTCCGCAGAGATGCAGATGGAGACGTGTTGGCGATTAGTGAGTGACTGAAGGTGAGGGCAGCATCTGAAAACACAGCGGAGGAGAACAGACTCCCACACCAAAGTGTGACCACAGCTTGAGTCTCGGCCCACCTGTTTCTGTGTCTGCAACATGATGAATGTTGGTAATATGATACTAGCAACCCCAGCAAGCCGCTCCGCCGGCTTAGAGGGTAATGTCTAGATGGCAGCCCTCGCATTGCAATATGCTGCTATGAAGGAGTAGGTCGAGAGAGAGTTTTTATAAAGGTTACATAAATATATCACACTCCAAGCCGGCAGAATGGCTCATTAGAACCATCTAGATACCAAAATGATAAATATCTTCAGAGGATCGGTTCATTTAAAGAGGCAATTGGAGTCAGTTAATGAGATAAAACTTGTGAGTTTAGCAGACCTGCCCTATTGGAGGAACATAAACCTAGATTTCCACTATCAAAGTCCAGTCTTCAACACACATACTGGAAAAAATGGTGTAGAAACCATTTTCACTCAGAATTTGCTAGTAAATTTCACAAATAATTACAAAGAAATGATAAGTAACCTTGAACTTAATATTCAATTTCGAAGACAACAAACCAAAAATAATAATTTTGACAGTGTAGGTTTCTGGAAGTTTGCCGTCCTTCAGTCAAAAGTCATTTCTGAGGTCCTACTGAAAAATATTGATGTTCAATAGACTGGAAAAGGTTACAAACAAAGGTTTTCGGCTCAGCAATGTACTAAGAAGCAGATGGTAAACAAATAACTGAAATTCAATTCAATACCACTGTTACTCTAACTTGCAGTCATCATCCAACTAAAGCCTTGTTCAGACTGTCAGTCCAAAACCAATTTTTGTGCATATCCAATTGGAATCCGATCAAAATGATTGATTGTCCACACTGTGCACTGCAACTGTTCAGATCTGATTTATGCATCCCATGGCGCTCTTTCATTTTAGTGACTCTGCATTGGTTTGGATGGCAAAGGCGTTGTGTTGTTATGCCTATGCTAAAAACAACAATAACAGCAATGCAGTTAGCAATACAGATGTTCTTATAACATGACAACATGTTGCCATCATGCTGGATTATACTGCAGTTTATGAGGCATCAGCAGAAACGTGCAGATTTATTCCATCGTCTCAAATCTCAAAGAGATGCGTAGACCAGCAGTATATCACCATTTTCTGCTGGACTTGCACTTTGCAACAACACAACCTTGTTTCTGCAAAGATATTCAGCATGTTTTCTACAAAGTGTGATGTGTTTACATTTTACATTTTCAAAAAAAAATCTGTAAAATTAGACCTGCACGTCAGACTGAAACGGATTTCTAGAAATGCGATTTGAATAGGATTTCAAACCCCATATGAATGTAGCTTGAAACTGATTAGTAAAAAAAAAAAATGGATTTCATGTTTGTTTTTTTGTCATTCACACTTGCTAAATATGATCATATTTTCACAAAAATCTATCTAACAGAAGAAATATAATATCCTACTACAAAAACTTTTAAATATCAAATGTAAAAATAAAACACTGCATATCTTCACTGTATAAATTAAACATGCAATGATTCATATTAGGACTATAGTGTCAAAGTCATTCAGTCAAGAGCAGTGAGTGATTTTTTTAGTAGTTTGATAGTAGTTGATAGTAGTAGGCTTATTAGGCTGCTGTCACTTTAAGACCTAACACACAGATCCAATATACAGCATTGTGAATACCAAAATAAGCTGTATTTCTCGTCTTGTTGCACATGAACGATTTAAAATGCTTAAGGCCTGGTTTCACTGACAGGGCTTAGACTAAGCCAGGATTAGGCCATAGTTCATTTAAGTAATTGTTCTTAACGTGCCTTAGAAAAAGCATTACTGGTGTGTATCTTGAGACAAAACAAAGGCACTGATATATTTTAAGATCAGTCAGTGCAAGTTTCTTTCAGTTGAAACAGCTAAGATTTACATTTTAGTCTGGGACTAGGCTTAAGCCTTGTCTGGGAAACTGGGGGTAAACGTTTCAATTGGCAAAGCTTAAAAATGCATGCAAATGGTAAACTTAAGTAACGACTTTAACATCCATAAAAGCTTTCCATTGGACAAAAGATTCTTTAGATTGTTCAAATGTTCTTTATAATATGAAAAAATTTGACTTTTAAGAACTGTTGACAAATGTTCTTTGGGAAACCCAAAATGTTTCTTCTATTGCATCGCTACGAAAATCCTTTTTGAAACCATTATTTTTAAGAGTATATAGTAAGAGAGCAACACCGAAGACAGAAGTTCATGCAAGGAAGCCCACCAAAATCACAAAGTTGAAGAGTGATGTAATGACGAATGGGTCAAAAGTCCTCCGAGCCAATGAGCAGGACTAATACACATTTGGTTGTAGTTACTGCTGCCCGAGGGTCACGCCAGATACTGAAGGCAAAGGTTCACATTCTTACTATATGATCTCAGTGTAGTTCAAATTAATGCAGAAATATCTTAAGAGTGCACAAAAACGTTCAAGCATCACAGTACATATTGCATCAGAGGTTGCGTTACACAAAAATCTTGTCGTTGAGCAAATTTTAAAAAACGTCAATGGATAATTCAACTGGTTTCATCAAAAAGAAATTAGGTTTCCCTTCAGAGACTTTCTCATGATGCTAATAGCAATTAAAAGTGGAGAAAAGTGGAGCAAAGGCTTTAAAGGAAAACAAGTTTTAGAGAAAAACACAAGAGAGGATTTGGGGAGATAAACCAGCAATTCGGAGGAATAATTCATGAGGTATTGTTCATTAAATGGAGTGAACAGATTGCAAGATTGTATCTGTTGTCTTCCTCTGCTGAGTTAAAGGAGTTTTGACACACGTTGTTGTGAAATCTATGTCATGTTAAAAATCTTAAGTATTACAATTGTTTACTGACAGATAAATAAATGGAGCATGACAGAAAATGTACAATCCATTAAGTCAAAGTGACAGATACAACTGTATCAAATGTGGTACTCAAAGTTTTTTTGCTGGTAAACCTGTCACTCTACTCCATGTTGCCTGTCGTCTGATTGATAGTTTAGACTTTTATACCAAGTAAAAGGACTTTTAGTATAATTGTACAAACGTCCATCTTCAGCTGGTGCTTCATGTGTCTTTTTGCTGTAAAATATTTACGGGTTTTATAAACTTAAGAAGAACTTGGGTATTATTAGTGAGATTCCAAGATGAGCACTTACTGGACTGAAACTGCTTGGCTTTACTTGATTATATACAGACTTTTAGTTTTTTTTAGAAAAGTCTTAAATCTGATCATCAGGCTTTTGAGGAATGTTTATTTGTTCATCTGCCAATCATCATTGTATTACATCTGCATTATATATTTTGATCATCAAATTAAGCATTAAAATCTCATCTTACTAAGACATTGGAGATATTTATATAATTTATGCAAGTAGCTGCTCTGCTGTTATTAAGATCTCACTGATTTACATTACAATCAGAATTTCATATCCTTTTTGTCCATATCAATGCCAGCATCTGCACCAAATTGCATTTTTTTTCTCAGTTTGAGTTTCTGAATAAAATACAACCGTTCCTTCATATTCTCAGTATATATTGTATGTATCTGATACAAACACGTATAAAGCTTCAAAAGAATTCAATTAAAAATAGATATATTTATTCCTGACTATCATGTCATATGTAAAGCTTTAAGGGGTTATTTTTTGTGAAGCAGCTCAAAATCGTATATGTGACCCTGGACCACAAAACCAGTCTTAAGTGTCAATTTTTCAAAATTGAGATTTATACACCATCTAAAAGCTGAATAAATAATCTTTCCATTGATGTATGGTTTGTTAGGATAGGACAATATTTGGCTGAGATACAACTGAGGGGGCAAATAAATCTAAATATTGAGAAAATCACCTTTAAAGTTGTTCAAATGAAGTTCTTAGCAATGCATATTACTAATCAAAAATTAAGTTTCTATATATTTAAGGTAAGAGATTTACAAAATATCTTTGTACTTAACATCCTAATGATTTTGGCATAAAAGAAAAATTAATCATTTTGACCCATACAATGTATTTTTGGCTATTGCTACAAATATACCCCAGCGACTTAAGACTGCTTTTGTGGTCCAGGGTCACATATAAGGCTGATGATACATGGGGCAACTTTTTGAGCAATGTTGGTTAATGTTTGCATCAAAGGGTGAGGCACAGGGCCCACAACCGATTTAAAGTATCCAGATAGAAATTTGTAACCCATTCTCAGTGGGAAAGTGCCCAAACAACAATGCTCAAAAAAAGTTGCCTGGAAAAAAGTTGCCCTGTGTATCATCAGCCTTATATTCGATTTAGAGCTGCTTCACAATAAATAACAACTAAGCATATGATGACGAAATGAAGCAAGTAAAGCCCTTTCTTTGTCCTCAAACAGGGGAAATGCAGCTCTTGCAGCAGTGTCTCAATTTTTAGCTCTCTGTCGGTAAACGGGCCACGCTTGGCAGAGCTGCCCACAGCGCTCCTTTATTCGGTGGGGCTGTTCATAGATCTGCCAGCTCATTATTAGCCTGACTGAGTCGGGGGCTCGGCACTGACATCATGACTGATTGCTCTCTCTTACCGCAGGCTCCCGTGAGGGCAGCAGCTCGGCGGGGAGCGCTCTGACCCCTCCGCCACGGTACCGCGACATACCGCAGCCGGCATCACCACGGTGCCCTGACAGCTCGAGTGATGTTCTCAGGACTGCTATGACAGCTTCGTCCTGCGTGACTTCGCTCGGCCGCGGTGAGTGATGGCTTTATTTCGTGTCTCTCATCTAACACGTGGGGGAATGCGGGGAATTTACGAGCATTAAATCTGACAACTAAACTCCCGAAGACAAATGGAGCTCTGGACAGAAGGACCTGTTCTCAGAGTTCAGCCGACTGTTACGCGACGAGGAACAGGACGTCCAGGCCAGGGATAGTAGACTTAACTAAAACTAAAACCAGAAAAACTATATTTTTTAGTTTAAAAAGAAACTTTATAACCTTAAACTTATTTAAGTTCAGTTAAAGTTTCTTGTAAGTAATGAAAATTTCCATTTTTCTTTTCTTTTTTTAGGCTACTTGTTTTAGTTAACTAATTGTGTGTGTGTGTGTGTGTGTGTGTGTATATATAGTGTTCAGTGTGTGTGTCTGTGTATATATATATATATATATATATATATATATATATATATCGCAGAGTCAGAAATTAATTTAGAAATTAATTATAATTAAATTAACTATAATTCAATTCCATTCCATTTCCAGAAATAATAATTTAATTTATAAATTTGTTAGGTTATAAATTAATTATATTACCTACCATAATTACCTATCTCAAGTATCTCAAAACAGATACTATAACAGATAATATATATATATATATATATATATATATATATATATATATATATATATATATATATATATATATATATATATATATATATATATATATATTATATGCATGTATGTATATTCTAGCTTTTCTTATATTTATTTAAACTTTTCTATTCATTTTTAATTAACTTGATGTACTAAAATAACTACAATTATAACTGAAATAAAGATACAAATTAATAAAAACTTTGTATAGTAAAACAATTCTAGGTCACTTTATTTTAAGGTCCAGTTCTTGCTATTAACAAACAATTTTAACTATGACTTTTGCCTCAATAAACTCCTAATTACTGCTTATTAATAGTTAGTAAAGTAGTTGTTAAATTTAGGTATTGGGTAGGGATGTAGATTATGCTCATGCAGAATATGTGCTTTAGAAGTACTAATAAACAGCCAATATGTTAATGACATACATGCTAATACTCAACTAGTTAATAGTGAGAATTGGTCCCTATACTAAAGTGTTACCCTATTTTTTTTTCAAGTAATACATTCACTGGGAATCAAACCCACAACCTTGCTGTTACTAATGTTGATGCTCCACTAGTTGAGCTACAGAAAGGGTCAGTATATGCATCATGCATAGTATAATATAATAAATAAATAAAAACTTTAAAATGAACAGACAATATAAGTCAAAATATGAATAAAAACTCCCAAAAGTACATCGTAGACCCATTGAAGCCAATGGAGTTACGATCAACTTAAGCTCACGATGCTTTTGGGAAGCGCAGCCCTGGACTGTCCTTGTGTCCTGTGTCTGCGTGACCTCAGCTGGAAACGACGTCTCTCTTCATCGGCGGAGAGTCACTAACAACATCAAGCCTCTGCTCGCTGACAGGCCCGATCCTCCCCGTCAGCATTTCCCGACTCGGGCTTTGAGACAGTCAATTAGGTTCAAGGTGAGAGAGACGCGTGTCATCGTTTAAAGCGCTCTGCTCCGCTGGGCCACGCATCAATCTTCTCCTCATTGGCCTGATGACGGGAGCGGGATCAAACGGGAAACGTTATTGGACAGGAGGGATTTTGCGCGGGAGATTATTGGCCGGCATTGCAGAGATCATTGGCCGCATCAATCCGGTGATGGATCGTATTCAAATGCACCTCCGTCCTCAGCCCTCCTCGGAGACCGCGGCCGGATCGGCAGGACATGACTCGCGCTTCCGTCCTTAATTCCAGCTTCAAGCTATCGATCGGATGGAAATCAATCGAGCCGAAAGCCACAAACCCCGCAGGGGAGGAACCTGAAAGAAAAGCAGCCAGGCAAGCGGAATAAATCCCCCGACAAAAGAGGAGGAGGCCGATACGACTCTTTACCGCAGGAGGAGAGCGTTCTCCAAATTAAAAAGCGAGCGGGAATAAATCCCAGCTTCATTAGGAGCTCAGCTCACACGAGGGCCCTCCAGAAGCAGCGGGCGTGAGTCAGGTGATGCTTTACAGAAGCACGCTTTGTTAAAACGAGTAAATGTTAATGAGATCTTAAAAAGATTCAATGGCAACAAGGAGATGACGCAGATTCTCCTTCCTGCTGGGACGCTCTGATCTCGAAGAGTGACCCGAATGACCCCAGACACCTTGTGCAGTTTCCACACTGAAGTCTAAGAAAAAATACAATAATATACACCAACAAAACTCATTTTTATGGGTTAAATCAGGTAGAAAAAGTTCAGTTTCCACTTTTTACAGTGCAGTCATATCCCCTTTCATCTCTAATTCTACCCCATTGCTTCAAAGTTTGAGTTTTTAAAGAATTATTACTGATATTTAGCAATGATCAATTCAATTGATTAAAAGTGACAGTAAAGTCATTCATAATGTTCCAAAAATATTTAAAATATTAAATAAATGCTGTTCTTTTGAACTTTCTATTCATCTGTGAATCCTGAAAAATAAAACGTATCACATTTTCCACAAAAATAACTGTTTTCAACATTGATAATAATCAGAAATGTTTGTTGAGCAGTAAATCAGTATATTATTATGATTTCTGAAGATCATGTGACACTGAAGACTGGAGTAATGATGCTGAAAATACAGCTTTGACCACAGAAATAAATACATTTTACAATATATTCATGTAGAAAGCTGTTATTTTAGATTTTGCACTTTCACAATTTTTTATATATATATATATATATATATATATATATAAATGCAGCTTTTGTTAGCAGAAGAGACTTTTTTTTTTTAAAAACATTTAAAAATCTTAGCAATTTCCAAAACTTTCCAACTTTCAAGTTGTTCATGTTTTACAGGTAGTTATGGTCACTTTTGGCTCTGATGACTTTCTTAAAACATTTTTTCCCCCGCTAACTAGTTAAATTTGTCAACTAAAAATGGCCAACATCAACATCTGTATTATGTTCATGAGCATTTTGGAACAGAATAAAACAATAAAACCAACAAAAAAGGAATTTCCAAGACAGCTTTAAAGTGACTTTTATATAAAAAGGTAATAAAATCCAAAATAGTTCCTGTTGTTGAAGAAACAGCCATAACCTCACACCTTTAGTGTTGTTCAAATGTGTTATTACAGTAGGAGTTTGACAAGTCTGCAATGTAGGGCTGAGATTAATGATTGTGAAAATACTGCAATTAACAATAACAAATGAAAACAGATACTTGTCACGTTCTCTGAAAAATATATATAATCAGCAACACATCTTTTTTTGTGAGTGTGGTTCAGATTTCTGGTATTTTTAGAAATACAAGCTTGCCTAAAAGTTGTGTGGTTTGTTGCATTTAAAAATGTGGCTGTTAACTGAATAAAATAAGACATTTTACAGATTTTATTCCAAGTAAAATAAGTGCATTCAGTCTAATGGGATTGTTTTCCACCTACAGTAAAGTAAAGGCCCGATACATGACGTGCTGCTGACTGTAACTGTGAGACTGAATTGAAGGCAATATCAATATATATTGAATGAACTGCTTCCACAGCTGAAATATGATGGATTATGTTGATCATTTAGCACTAGAATATATTACACCATATCAGAAAAACTGTCCAGAGTGTGCTGCTGTATTCACTCTAAATGGCCAAAGATGCAGCTGACACACTTATTCAGTCAAAAAGTGCAACTACAGACAAAAACCTGCTTGTTTTCAACATTTTTATAGGCTACATAAATATAACAATTTAGCTTTACGTTCATTATGTTATGTGCCTCAATGACATTTTCAAATCAGTGTCACATGACACTAATGCATGAAAGAGAAATGCTTCAATATTAAAGGCAGGAAACCAGCCATTACTGTGTGTGTGTATGTGTGCGTGCGTGCGTGCGTGCGTGTGTGTGTGTGTGTGTGTGTGTGTGTGCGTGCGTGTGTGTGTGTGATGCACATGCATCAGTATTCCACCGCGGTTGTGCTCTTCTATTATGTATTCAAGGCCGAACAAGCATTCTGAACGCACCATAAATTAAGTCCTCGGAGACCTGCGACCTGCGCGTACTGTCTCGTTACCACAGCTCACCTCTCAGTCCAGAAAGCAGCAGTGCAGAATGCACTGAAAACTAAAGAAACCCTGTCCACGACCGCATCCGTCCCCGCAGGAATCACACAGGCGTTACATTTTCTGAGGATAACGATGGAGAGTTTAGATAGTTTAGCGCTGCGGCGAGATGCATCTGTCGATAAACGCACCGAATCATTGATAGATGCACTTTGATTTACTGAACACAATCATGCTTCAAAGGTCAGTGTGCATTAGATTCACAGCAGAAGAAGAGTTCAGTCAGACAGCAAACACACCAGAGCTATAGTTAACTAAAACTATAATTATATATATATAATTTTATAGATTTTAAATTTAAAATGATTGAAATGCAGTATGCAAAATTAAAATGATGTGAAAAATCATTACAATTTACTACAGACTTCTTATAATATTACTTTTATGTGTTATGTAATATTTATTATTATCATCATTTTTATTATTTATTTTATATATTCTTTTTCTTGGTCTATTATTAACAGCATGTGCGTTTGGGACACAATGTGCATGATTAGATAATGACAGAATTGTTAGTTTTCAGCAATGTTATTTTAGTATCATTGAGGTACTATTATAGTTTAGTGTTTTATATTTATTTGCAATTAGTTTTTATTTTTCCATATTTATTTTCGTTTTAGTTCATTTGTGTGTCATTTTGTTGTGTTTTTCATTTAATATATATTTAAATATATATTTAAATCAGTTTAATTATTTTAGTACATAAAGTTAAAATAAATTAAAATGAGAAATGTTGCCTTGGCAAGTAGCTGAAATATTGAACAATTTTGCAAGCCATTTTAATTTTGCATACTGTATTTCAATCATCTTGAATTCAGATGCTGTTATTTGTGATTCTTTTCTTTTATGTAGCTTACTTCCAGACTTGAACGTGTGAACTGTAATAACACAACACAGAGCTGTGAGTTTCTCAGGTGCACTTAAAGGCAGCATTGAATCGGAAACAACAGGACTGTCATGACAAGAACGTCAAGAACACCAGGACAAGGTCCTTTTATTAACACAGTAAAGCACTTTTCACAATAAACACTGTAGCTTTACAAAAACATCTGCCTTAATGTTTGAAAGAACCCAGTGAACAAGACAGAAAAATCTTGATTGCAGATCAATTTATAATACAAGGGTGTGTGTGTGTGTGTGTGTGTGTGTGTGTCTTGCCATAAAATCATAACAATGTTAATGATTGAAAAGGACATACATTCATATCTCAGTGTGTGACTTCATCAAATCAGCTGCTTAAATGCACCGTTTCACACGTAACTGCAGCGATGACCTTGAGACACACATGATGTGTTCACGTTTCTCTCAGCAGCACACTCGATCTGATCAGAGTCAGTCAGCGATGACCTGCGTGTGTTTTCATGATTTCACACACAACAGCTCAAACGCTGCCACGGCATCAAGCTTTTCTCTGCATCTCTTTCTGAAGTCCTCTAACACAGGGATTATGGGTAAATCCTCCATATGGCAGCTCTGCTGAAGGATCCCGGCAGGCAGCAGCCCGGCGTGATTTTTGATATGATAATCCTCTTCATTATAGAAGAGGAGAGATGACTTACCATCAGGAACAAAGAAGGGGTTATAGAGGCCGGAAGGCATTCAAACGTGGAATGAAGCATAATAAATGAATAATAAATTATTATTATTATTTAATAATCAAATGTATTATATAATAATAATGATGATAATAATTTATGAGCTGTATTTAATAATAATAATATTAATAATAATTTATATAATAATAAAAAACTATTTTTATAAATTACTTTTTTATTATTACATAATGATAAATTACACAGTATTATTAAACAATAATAATTTATAAATAATAATACAGCTCATAAATACTTATCTTTATTATTAATAGTATAACCATTTATAATTTACTATTTTGATTTATTATTGTTATTAATAAACAATGATAATAAGTTACATATCATCATCAGTATTTAATAATAATAATAATAATAAATAATTATATTATTATTATTAAAAGCAGATAAAAAATCATCACCATTATTATTATTATCATTATATGAATAATATAGTTTATACAATGTTATTAAATAATAATAATAATAATAGTAATGAATCACTTAGTAGTAAACAATACATTATTATTATTACTACTAGTATTAGTATTATTAAATAATACATTATTTATTGTTATTATTAAATAATTATAATAATAATAATAATAATAAGCTACAAATCAACATAACCAGTATTAAACAATAAATTATTATTATTATTATTATTATTACAATAATTCTCAATTGAAAGCTTGGAAGTTATATTTTGTTTAAGTGATGTTCTAGTCTGTGATTTGGGATGGGCCTTCGGTGGCCAATCACATTTCAGGGGTGTGGCTAGAACCACCCAGGCCACACCCCCAATTCCTCACCCTCATCCCTCCATTCGGAGGAAATCAGACAGAAACGGATGAAGAGGGTGTGACTCACTGACAAGTTTTTGCAGCTCTTCTCTTTTCTTCTTCAAGTTCTCTCGTTTTGTCTGAAGCTCTTAGAGGCTCAAACTGTCACTCTTTCTTTCTCAGGGTTTCATTCAGCGCTCAGCACTCAGCGTAGCGTGCCGAGAGAAACTGTTGGTGTCTCAGGCGCTTCACTTAAACCCGAATAAAAGGCCTCTAAAATCTCCTTCCTGATCTCATGTGACAGTGTGTCTGCAGAATAATGCAGCCGCCCTGAAAACACTCGATTCACACAGAACCATTCAAATCATAAAACATACTTCTCATTCTGAAAGGAATCTTAACAGTGAACAGTCAGTGTGACTGGAGCACATCTGGAGCCTTAAAGTCAAAATGACACCAAAACTGACCACAGCTGCCTTCTTAATACATTCCTGATGCCTCAAATGTAAAACTTTGTCAATTTCACCCTAAAATTGAGCAGAAAAGCTTTTAAACTACATGTGCACCAGAACTCGCTATAATTTCACACCCATTACCTCCCAGAAATAACCCCACATGAAGCTTACCATGCCTTTTTATGATGTGCAATCTTATCTACATATTATTTCCATATGCATATTTCCAGAAATGTAACACTGTGTGTTTATTGGTTCTAAAAACTACGGGGGGTGGGGGAAACGGAGGTATTTTCAGAGAATAAATACAGGGGTTGATGCATTAAGATTGCTTGTTTTATTTTGAAATGTAAGAAATAAAGCAGAAAGCATGAGAGAAATGATTTGTTTCACATATTTGCTGCTGTCATTGTGCAATTAAATGTTCAGTCCTTGAGTTATCAGAGATCATTGTTTCTCATTTGCTTGTTTTGAGAAAACCCCTAAAAATTATTTTACAATTTTACTAGAAACCAATGATGAGACTGACTGGGAATTAATCATGAAAACGGTATAACATAAAACAAATTATAATAAATAAATAAACAGACTAATGCGTTTAACAGTGATGTTAATTAAAACTAAACCTATTAAAAATCATTTATGTAATTGACACAAAGCTGAAATAAAATATAAGTATAAAATATATTAGATGAAAAATTGAAAACGTTGCCTAACTGAAATAATTTTAAGTATTAAACTAACTAAACATAATGCTGAAATAAAAATAAAGCTACATAAAAAAATTAAAAAGTAGCAATTTTGTACGAAATTAAAATGCTACTTTGAAATATAATACATAAAATACACAAAATATGCTTCCTACACACACACACACACACTAAAAAACATGCTCTGTTTGTAATTATAAGCCATATATAATGTTATTGTGAAGCTTACAAGGAACTACTCTATTGACCCCTATTGTTTCTAATAAACTCATCTATCCAATGAACCTCATAAAAAATACATTAACTGAATTCATAGTGCTCACAACACAATTTTATTTCATAAACTTTAACCACTTACAGTACATTATTTTCATTGTAGGGTCAAATGGGCTGAACGAAAACAATTATCCCCCGAACACAACCTGAGACACAGATGGGCTAAATGTCCGTATATTCTCCCAAATCACCAAACCTTCTTACTTCTGTGTTTCGATTCTGAAATCCAATGTACAATTTATCAAATTCAGTCCTGTCATACTTTTTATTTTCTATATCCTCTTTGAATACAAATCCTTCCCTAACTTCAAAACACTGTGTGTCAGCAGCTCAATCCAGCCAATCAGACACCAGTCAGGAAACACATCTCTGTTTCCCAACATCTGTGTTTCTCTCCTCTCTGGCGGCGAATGAAGCAGGACTACAGATCTACTGGAGCAGCACTGCAATGACACACACACACACACACGCACACACACACACACACACGCACGCACACACACACACACGCACGCACACTCTCGCACACACACACACACTCTCACACACACACACACACTCTCTCGCACACACTCTCACACACATTCTCACACACACACACACACACACTTAAACACACTCTCTCTCTCTCTCTCTCACACACACACACTCAAACACACACACACACTCTCTCACACTCACACCAGCCCCTACGGACTGACCAATGTCACCTAACAGACGCACAAAACCCCACAGGGCTCAAATCTGACACTGCGGATAGAGAAACCAGACGAGCGAGCGAGAGAGAGAGAGAGAGAGAGAGAGAGATGAGTTGTTGTGCTGGAACAGCCAGGTGGTTTCTGTCAGCTCTAGTTTAAGCATTAATGGACATAAATACTCATCCTCAGTGAAGAGCCACACACACACACACACACACAACCTAAATGTCTACATACACTACTGGTCAAAAGTTCAAAATAATTAGGCTACAATTTCTTTAATGTTTTTGAAAGTAGTCTCTTATGCTCACCACAGCTTCAACTGTTTCAGCACAAATACGGTACAATCAGTAATATTGTGAAATATTATTACAATTTAAAATAACTCTCAATGCTATGTGAATCTATGTTAAAGTGTAATTTATTTTTGTGATCTTTGCTGCTCAAGAAACATTTCTATCAATGATCAATATCATTATTATCAATGTTCAAAACAGTTGTGCTGCACAATATTTTTGTGGAAACCGTGATACACTTTATTTTTCAGGATTCACAGATGAATAAAAAGTTCAAAAGAACAGCATTTATTTGAAAGAGAAATCTTCTGATCAAATGTGACCTTTCTGAATATAAGTATTTATTTTTTACTTTATGTTTCTTGAGCAGCAAATCAGCACAAATGATTTCTGAAGATCATGTGACACTGAAGACTGGAGTAATGATGCTGAAAATACAGCTGCGCATCACAGAAATAAATTACATTTTACAATATATTCACATAGAAAAACAGCTATTTTTCTGATCAAATAAATGCAGCCCTGGTGTAATGACCTGTTCTTATTTGCTGCAACAATTTTTGGGAACAAGTGCAATTTTAATAGACAAATGGAGACTTGGAAGGGCGAATGACACACACACACACACACACACACACACACAGGCGGCAGGTGTTCTGGCAACGCCCACTGCAGTAATTGTATTTCTGGCTTAGGCGAGAGATTGATTTAGTTAATTAAACAGAATGTATGTGGAGACATTTAGCTGCTGTCCCTGCTAACAAATGGCTATGCTAAACATCAAACGGCTGACGATATCCAAAAACCCCACAACGGACACACTGACCCATCTCACACAACAACAGCAACAACACGGCTACGAGCAACAATTTCACAGCCTCTTCCACACTCAATAATTCCTGTAAATTCAAGCTTTTTAACCCGGGGTTAAGCAAGATTCGTAAACCCAATGAATCTTCCAGTGCTTCCAGTGGGATAAAGTGTGAAACAAAGCAGTGCAATAGGACTTTTCAACAACAAACCAAATAATAAGAGAAGGTTTTGAGAATTTTGCATACAATTTTTAAGAAACATTTAATAACTCTAAAATGTCATGTGATGTAACCATAAAGCAGAAAATTAGTAAACGAGTAATAAATAGTCCACAGTGATCCAGAATGGCAGAAAGTATTTTTTTTAAAAGACCGTGAAAAGCAACACAAGTGATTTTCTTCAATCTAGAAGCCATCTTTAAACAAGAGGTCACATGATTACATAGATCACAAACCAATGTACAGAAATAAAAAGTAAAAAGCAATAACATATTTTCCTTAAAACTTCAATACATGCCAGTGTTTGCATTTTTTAAGGTGAAAAATATTTTTACAAATATCGTTAATTAATACATTTGAGGTGGGCAGGGGGTCACAAAAGTTTCTTTAAATGTCAATAAAACTGCTTCATTGGCTTTTTTTCTAATAAATAATCATAAAAAGCAAAAAACAAATCATGCAATCACACTATCTATGCAAAAGCTATCAAAATCAGAAAAACGTTGTTAATAAATATTTTGATACCTTTTGCATAGATAGTGTTTGGGATTTGTTTTTTGCTTTTCAGTTTTTAACCTGGCTGATCTTTGTCTCCAATACACATATCGATTGCCATCAGGTGTGTGGAGATTAAATGTTAATTGAGCTAATAAATAATCATAAAATATTATGTCAAACTAATTCATGGAGGTTCCTTTTCAATTTTTATTTTTTCATCATAATGATATCTGGACAGGTGATATCTGATCTTTTTCATTTAACACCTTTAAAATATGAAAATGGATTTTAATTTAGAAATCAAAAACATTTATCATATTGAAATCAGTGTGTTCATGAGTTGCACTAATATATATGTTTTTTTTAAGTATACCCTGTAATCCACTAATCCTAGAATTGATCATCACATTTCAGCGTTTCAGAGATCACTCATTATTGGCCTTCATACTAAAATGCATTTATGAGAAATCTGGACTTTGGAAATTTAATATCACATGGATGTATTTGTTTAACAATAATATTCTCTTGTAAAGGCAGAAACTTGATATTCTTTTCGAGTTTGTTTTTGCCAAGATGAAGACAAAAATACAAGATCATGCCAAATCTTGTCACACCAAGTTCTCTTGGAAATCCACAGCCCGGAGAAACAAAAGCGATCTCTGTTCATAAATCTCAGCGATATGTTGCTTTATCAGTCGGTGGAAAAGGGAGTCTCAGCTCAGTGCAGTGACCTTGATCTGAATGCAAACTACATCTTATCATACCGTTCCTAGACCTGCCCAAACGCCCTCACAAATGATGGCCTGTGAGAAACACACAAAAGCGGCCCTGTGAAGCGAGTCGCTCTGCAGTTCACATCAACGCAATGCAGAGCCATTATTTAAAAGAGATAAAGACTTTCTCATTTAACTGTATCTGTCATGAGGAAGAATGAGTGGGATTCCCAGCCTAAAGCCTGTTGGTTTGGTAGATCAAGTCTACTTGAAGGGAAACAATATAGCATACTTCCCGCAGGAAACACTTCGCTCCCATTAGAAGTCGAGACCATCTACGAAAGTTAACTGAAGAGCCCAATTTTTGCTTTAACTGGGTATTGTGTTGGTTTATAGTAGTTGGGAAAATCAAATCAATCCAGACACTTTTGTAAGGCTTGAGCTGATGCAAGCCATATTTGGTTAAACTTGATTAAGATTTGTAGGTATAGTTGCAAAATATCCAGTCTAGGGCCACAAATATGTGATTCTATCTACATTTCTGAAATATATTGGGGAAATACGTCTCTTTTCAGATGACACATCCACAAGGGGTGCTGTTTTTTTTTCCTCCATTGCAGATGTGGGTTTATTAAAATTCTTGTGCATACATTTTTGCTAAATTATATAACATTGCTTGTAGCATGTTTCACTGCAGTTTAAAAGTAAAATGTCCAGTAAATGGTCCTAAACAGGCCTAAAAGTGAAGCCTCAAAGTGTGCGGTCAAATAATCCAGTGAGATCAGTCCATATGAAAAGAGTCTACGCCAATTTAATGAAATGCGGCGATGAAAAATAAACAATGAGATGCAAAATACAATGGGAACAATGACATCTACCATGTTTCGCTTTAATGGCTACTGTGTTGGCTGACTTTTGTTTTATTGTTGATAATGTCAAATGGTGCAAATCACTCCAGTAACTTTTGTAAGGTTTGGGCTGATGCAAGTCAAATTTGGTTGAACTTGATTAAGATTTGCAGGAATAGGAAACCAGTTGTTGGAAGTATGTCACTGCCTTAATTCAATTGGGGAAATACGTCGCTTTTCAGGTGATACGTCCACAAGAGGTCCCATCAGCAATATCATTTTTTTCTCCATTAGTTTTATTAAACAGCTCAGTTTCATGAAAAAAAATGTGCATCAGAGTATATTTTTGCAAAATGGTATTATGTTGCTTGCAGCACGTTTCATGGCAATTTCAGTATGAAATGTCCAAAGACTGGTGCTACATAGCTAAACAATATTACATTTTATTCCGAAACCATTAAATATGACTGTGGCAACATATAATTATGCTGGTATTTCGTATTGTGGCAGCTCGGAGATGAAAAGTCTGGTACTAAAAGTTAAATGCTCTATCGCATTTGAAATTAAACCCTATCTTAAACTTAACTGATAGTGTTAACAAAAGCAAATGCAAGATTTGCTGAACCAAACATGCCATTTTAACTTTCTTCAAGTCATTAAGCTCTTTTAAAATTTAACTCGTAGCTGAACATTTTGAATTGCAAACACAATGTTTTACCAGGTGCGCTATCGAGCAAGTTTACTTCATCAGAAAGCCACACATATGGAGCTGGATTTATGGTGCAAATGCCAAAATGTTTTAGTTTACATATTATGCACTATGGTATGGTGTTTTGAGCTCATAACATAGTATTGTGCAAGGAACCGTGTGAAAATATTTATTTGTTATTCGATTATCTACCTCTGTAATCATGATTTGTGTGAAAAGAAATCAAATTTGTTGGCATCTTACTGCCTCTAGTGTTTATTTCAGTTGGAAAATGCAGTGAATTGCATGTTTAAGTTACAATTTTGTAGAAATGCCATATATTTCCAATTAGCCTACGTGGAAAATATCTGAAAAACTGCAACCTAAAATAGAAGCAGCAGTGAATTAGCAGCCAATGAGATTGCTTCATATGGAAACAGTCAACACCGCTTTAACGAATGGCAGGCCTCAGTGTCACCCAGGCTGTGAATTAACCGCCCGGTTATAAATTTCCTTCATTAGGGCACAAACTACACAGCGGCAATTGGGAAGACGAAGTCCCTAAGGGGCCCTGTGGAGACACACAAATTCATTTCAGATGCTCTGAGAAATCTGGCAGAAAATCTCAACACACACAGGGAGAAAAAGCACGATGTAACGAGCGTTTTCAGGGCAACAGTTCAGACAGGAAGACAAAACGAGAAAAGCAATATCTCACCTGCTCTTCAGAGAAGTAAATAGCAGATAGCTCTTACAAAGGAAACCCTCAACTCCCATTGCATCTGAAGTGACAATCTAACAGAGCTATTGGATCACTATAATAAACCGCTTTCAACATCTCAACCTGCACCTGCACCTGCACAAGCACAGACGTACCATAACCACCCTGACACAAAAAAAAAATGGAGATTGCATCATGTCTGGCATCTCTCAAGCTGTCAGATTTTGGTCACAGTGTGACACATCCAAACTACAGCTGGACGACACTGCCTTTTGACAATATTCAATATATTTTTATATTTCTTTTAGAGGAACTATAATTTCCACCATTGTTGCCAAGAATACTGAATTCAAAAAGTGAAAGTCCCATACGGCAAAAAAAAAACATGTTTTGTGACCAAAATATATGTTGTAAAGCAGTGAATTCCAATGAAATATGTTTTTGAAATAGAAAATACATTTAGTTTCAACCTTCATATACCAGAATATATTTCAGGGGCAAGAAAATACATTCCCAATCTTACATTTAAGTTAAATGTGGAATAGCCTACTATCAAAACTAGATTTTTAATGATTGATTGATTGATTGATTGATTGATTATTGTAAGGTATGTTCCTTGCTGAATTTAATTCAGATGTGTTATACACAAGAATTTTTCTTCAAAGCGCCCAAATGTGAATGTATTTTCTTGGATTGTATATAGGGCAAAATATATTTTAAATGTTTTTTTAAATAAATAAATAAATACATAAGTGTGTGTGTGTGTGTTTGGCCATGTTTTGTATATTTTTAAATATATTTAAAATAGATTTGATCATATATTTGTGCTGTATGTGGTAAAACGCTGGGTCTCAGTCATGAAACGTGAGCAGAACTAATCTTTGGAGTTTTTTTATTTTTAGTAAAATGTGCTTATGAAGTGGTAAAATCGATTGGATATTATTCTTACATGAGCTGAAATGAAGTGTGACATTGCAAAGCATTTTTATCTACCATTTTCCTTTCATTAATTTGTTAAATTAAGCAGCAATGTGATTAAAAACTGTGGAGACTGAGTCAGAATCAAGTCAAATGCTTCTCACAGTCAAGTTAAGCCTCATTTGAAAGTGATTACAGCTGATAATGTTCAGGAAGTGAACTGTTCATAATGTTGACACATCACATTCACTATGGCACTGTGATTTCTTTACTTACAATCACACTGAATGACCAGGATCAGTATGTTCAGCTATTAATATTTGGAGCAAATGTAGATGTTCTTACTGATGGGAATGAGGGCGACACATGGTTTAATTCACAGCATACACTTCTCATGATTTATTTACAATACCACTTACCTTATATCTGCTTTGGGAATCTTGTGTCACTATTACACAGCAACATTTTATTGCATTATTTCTGTAAAATTACATTTAAAACTAAAAGATGACTAAATTTCTAATCTGCACAGGCCTCCATAAAGTTCAACACCGAAGATATTTTCATTTATTTCTACTTGCTTTCATTTCTTACATTTAATGCAAGCCCTGACAAACACACAGTATTTATGCAATCTCTCTCACACATTGTCACATTGTTTTTTGTATGTATTTATTTTACTATAAGCTTCCAATGCAATACTTAATAATAAGGTTCCATAAGTTAACAGCATTAGTTAACATGAACTAACAATGAAAATACTTCAAAAGAATGTATTGGTCTAAGTAAATGTTAATTTTAACATTTACTGATGCATTATTAAAATCAAAAGTGTATGTTATTATTAATGGACCTGAGTTAACAACATGAACTAACAATGAAATGTTGTATTGTTTTAACTAATGTTAAAAAAAGTAATAAATCCTGTACAAATGAGTTGCTCATTATTAATAAATGTTAGTAGATGCATTAACTAATGCTAACTAATGGAACCTAATTGAAAAGTTTAAGTATTGAAAAAGCCTTATAGTTAAAGTTTTTATTTTGCATTTTAAATGCTGTTATTGTGAATGTTCAATGACAATCATACAATTCCCTGCTCCATTGATATAGCCTATTACCAACTCTAATGCAATTTTTACTGATGTTTTTCATTTTTAAAAATGCAATTACCACATAAGGATCACGCTATACATAAAGTAATTTAATTTTACATCGCCAGCAAAATCATGGTGAATGCATCATGAATATTTGATATATCGCCCTGCTATAGGTCACACTAATGGCAGATCACACATTGCAATTCAACCCCGTGACCCAATAGGTATTGATTAATGTGTTTGGTTGATTTAATTTGAGACCAGTCGGGGTCAAAGGATCCTCTGTAATCAATCAAGCCTCTGAGGAGCTGCTGGGAATGCAGGAAAAATGAAGTGGAAGGTTTGGTGCGGGGGTTCATCAGCGAGGTGAGGCAGACATGAATGGGGTGACTGAACTAATCGCATTTAGACCGAGCACAGGAAGCATACTTCCCAAAGCCCTCGGCCCGTATCAGGCGAATCCAGTCGGTATGTTGACCGGCTGTGCTTTGTTTCTCAGACTTAAGTTCTTAGTAAAGAACTTTTGGGGGTATTTAAATGACTAATGCTCTTTTGTGGTCAGCATGAGAGCCGTAAACAGCAGATATGTGCTCTCCGCAGAGATGAGGTCAACGCTAAAACAAACACACGCTCACACACAGCCATTAGAGATGACAAAGCGTAACATCCACGAAGACAGGTTACGTTGTAAGCAAAGCTCAGGTTGACAAGCGCTGAGACCCAAAGCATTACACGTCTCCTGGTGCGGCCCCGCTCTTCAGGGATGACATCAACATTTCGGATGCCAGACAGAGAGAGACGGCTCTGTTAGTGTGCAAATGCATGTTTACATCGCTAGATGACAACGTCACAGAACAACTATAACGAGAAATGCCAAAGCACACATCGTTTATTAGAAGCACACACTGCCATTATTCCATCTGCTGCTTTAGCTCAAGCTCTTTAAAGTTGAATCGATTCTGATTGGCTGTCAATGTTTTTATCGTTCATTAGCTGGAAGAAGAAAAAAAATAGAAAAAAAAAATGCTTTGGAAGTGATTCCAACGATATTAATCCTGTGTGTCGTTATAGTTGTGGTGTGGACTTCCCTGTTCTCACTCAATTAGAATGATTTTTAAATCTTTCACACAGAGTAATATTTTCACCCAAACTTTTCGCACATTAAACAATCTCACGTTGTGTCAATCACATTTACACACTGACTCCGAAACTTTCGTCCGTCATAAAAATCAGATCAGGTTCGATTTTCTTAGTTTTTCATCCGTAGCAAGCAGTTTGATAGGAAAGGATGACGAATACAAAAAAAAACGGAAAAACGCATTCGAAGATTTCGGACTAAAGCTCATTGCACACGGAGTCTGAAATTTTCGCATATTAAAAAATAAATACGACCTCACGTTGTGTCAATCACGTTTGCACACTGCCTCCGAAACTTATGTCCATCAAAAAAAAAAATCGGATCAGGTTCGATTTTCTGCATTTTCACATCCGTAGCATGAATACGAATACGAAAAAACGCATGCGAAAATTTCGGAGTCAGTGTGCAATGGCCTTAAGTGTGCAAGGACCTTTATAGTTATCGTACATTTTTTAAATAAATACACAACTAAAACTAACATACACACCAACACATGATAATATTCTGATTATTATAATAATGTATCGGTAACTATAGAGTTCTGTTTATTATTAAGCACACATTGCCATTACATCGTCTGTCGCTTTAAATGCTGGAGGAAATGGATTCTGATTGGCTGTCAACGTTTTATGGTTCATCACCTGGAAAAAACGCTCTGAAATCGATTCTGACTACGATATCGCTCCTCTGAGTCATTATCGTTATCTATTAAGTGGACTTGATTCTTGTAGAATCAGAACGATTAATAAAACTTCACAGTTGTAGTTATATCATCCTTTAAAACTAACTATAACGATAACTAGGCTATATTCATTATAATCGCGCGCTGCACCCTTTAGAAAAATTAACCATGGTTTTACTACAAATTAAACAAAAAAACACGGTTACTACAGTTAAACCATGGAAACCACAAATTAACCATGGTTTTGCTACACTAACCATATTTTAAACATGGTATAGTAAAATTGTAGTTATACAAATGGTATTCAATACGCCAAAAAAACATGGCTACTACACTTTAATTAAATAAAACCATGGTTAATGTTCGTAAGGGACAATATCGTTCCTCTGTTATAGGCCTGTGATGTGGACCTTATTCTAGTAAAATTAAAACTGATTAAAAAGTTAAAGTTATAGTTATTGTCCTTAGTGTCCTTTTTTTATGAAGCAAAATATTATCTATTTTATTGCTTTCGATTCAAGCAGAGAGCATGTCATCTTCCCTGCCTGGCAACTCTGTTTTATGAGCCTGTAGCTGATATCCCATACTGCTTTTTTAAGGGCCAGCTTTCAAATCGGACGCAGTTTGAAGGTTTGTTCATTCTGGTTCTCCGAGGAGCAAGATCTTTCCGCTGAGAGCAAAGTTACTACATGAACGCTTCAGGCATCAATGCAGAACACATTGGCCCATTCACTCCCGCTCCTCTTCCTCTAGAATGTCAAGCAGTAGCTCTCCAAGGAAAGCAGGCATTCAGGTGAGACTAACAGAGCGCTCCTAATGTCCCTTCAGAGGCTCCTGGAAAAGGCCAGCTCCATTATGCCGAAAGTATGGATATTTATGCCGTTTCCTTCCAACAACAGAAAACCTGCTAAAACTAATAGCGCGATGAAACTGCGGATCATAGAGGAACACAATCAGTTTTAAATGACATTTTCTCCACAGACTGCGTCAATTTGCATGGTTCGCCTTTGCGCAGCTGCGCGCGCTTCAGAGAAAACCGTTCGGGGTTTATTCATCTTAATCCAATAAGTACTAAAGGAAGTTAATTGGAATCTTAATTACATAATGAATGTATAAAAACAGTAATCCAGTACCAATGTAACGTAGAGCGTAAAAGGAGTGCAATTTATAAAAGGTGAGCGCAACGGAGCCACATGCACATATAATGAAGCATTGCGGTACGAACTTAAAACACTCCTCATGATCTGGAAATTAAAAACGCACACAGATATGTTGGGTAACCAGACTTTGCAATACAAACCGTGAGCCACACAAGAATGTCATGAGCATAATTTTCTTACAATTATATTAAGGACAAGGACTTGGAAACGCGCACAGAGGTGAATCATGACCAGCGGGCGCACACCAGAAAACAGCACGCGCTTATATAAAACAACAGGAAAGCATGAATTTCGTGGATTTGGTTTTTAAGGAAATAATAGAAAGGAAAGCGCGCTGAAATCAGGCTGAACTTACCCGCGTCTCCGCGAAGCTTCTTGGTGATTGAGGGTCTTTTTGCGCACCGGGCGCACAGTCCGGACACAATCAGTCTCTTTTATGCGATGAAAATCGTCCTTGCGCGCAGGAATAAATGACAACGCTCTGTTTGTCCAACGAAGAGACCTTCAATTCCCTTCTACCCTGCAAGGTTAACTCCAGATCGACGCTGTCGGGGTCATCAGTGTCCTGATATCCGACTGTTTTACAGGAGCTTCTGAAAAGGAATAAAAAGGCTCCTTGTTTGGATCCCCATCACCAGTCTGAGTGCCACCTCGGCACGCCGTGTCCCCATATCGCCCTTCTCCCAAAGAAATCAAACGTCGGGCAGCGGTAAATAAGTATGTACATCCAACGTTCTCCAGCTGTACGTTAAAGCAGCGGGCTGGTGAAGTCCAGGTGCAGCTCCGGTATAATGCGCCGATCTGCGCGCGGTGACAGTCCGATCTCCGCGCACACACCGAGAGAAATGAGGGTTGAACTAGGGTTGCCAGATATTCCCGCAAAATGCCACAGGAGACGCGTCGGAAACAGCGGACAAGTTTATCTCTTTTTAATTGACAATTCCAAGTACCAATATAAACAGAGTTATAATAGATACGTAACGAAGTAAATTTTAGTTTAGTGGTTTAAGAACGTGTCTAAATTTGGAAACGTCAGGCTACAAATGGACTCAAACAGGAATCTAAGAATTAAAAAATGGGCTTATAGAAAAACTGAAATGTGTATTTAGCCTAATCGTATATGTTTCATACAGGGTTTCGGTTTGATTTCTTCATAATTTTTCCCAAATAATGATAGACACTATATTAGCATTCCTTTGGGGATTTGTGACAGCAGATACTGTTATGTCTATGTGGAAATCCGTCAATAATTTAGAGAACTACCAATTGATTTTAGACCGTGGAGGATTGTTTTATTGGAAATGTGATGATACCTAAAGACCATTTACTCATTAAGAGATTATTTATGAGCTGTTTTGAGCTGGATGTACAAATTAAACCATGCTCATGGTTAGTGAAAGTTAATAAATGAGATGACCATCATCGTGTCCTTTTATAAACATCGTTTCTTCAAGAAGAAGAAAGTCAAAGAACGATTACATTCACTACACCAATCTGGCAACCCTGCGTCGAGGCGCAAGGTGGATATGCTCCAATGAAAAGTCTAGAGCTCCCCCTAGCAGTACAAATAAAATACCTTCTCTCTTTCTCTCCCTCTATACTCGGACTGAAAAACATTTCACACAACAGAACATTAGCTTACAGTATTTTAAAGAGTGCATCATCTTACTGGCCCGCTGACTCTCAAATGAGCTTTTACACCAGTAAACATGCCTCAGTCTTTAATCCTCATTATGACGGCTCTCATTCATGAAAGAGCCAGCTGAGATCTGAGATTACCTGCAGGGTTGCATTCAGTGTTGTGCTCAGATGCAGAGGGGAAATGTGTCACAGTATGAGAGCACAGAATAAATCCACTTAATACGGCAGACTAATAAACAACTAAAAGATCTGTGTTTTTAAAGCAATAAATTACCAGCTTGGGCCTTTCTTTCTTTCTTTCTTACTTTCTCTTTCTTCCTTTCTATTAGTAGTAGTAGTATTATTGTTGATGTCACCATTAGCCAGCTGTTGCTTATAAATGTCTGATCATGAAAACTCAAATCATACAGTTTGATTAATTTTCCAAATGATCAAATTTAAGATTTTCCCCTGGTGGACAATAAAATAGATGGGAAAATACCATAAATGTTCTCTTTTTTTCCTAATGAAAATTGGTGGCATTTTCTATTAAATGTATTAAAAGTTGCATTTATTCTCCTGCTGCCAGGTTGTGATGGACTAAACTCATATTGACTGGTAAGCTCCCGTTGTTATGTTATCAAATTAATTAAGACATATTAAAGTGAATCAGAAGATCAAATCTATAGGCCTCAGAGACGTTCAAAGTGAAATTTTAGCAGTTTAACATCAAATGTCAACATAATTATGAGGTCTTCTAAAATCACAGACATTTCTTCTTTTTACTCAATTCACAGGCAAACATGAACACGTCAATCTATTTGATAACTTTGCCTCTTTTATAGTCATTTGTTTACATGCTTTACTCGACACTAAGTACACTTTTTTTCTCTTCATACTCGTACCACAATCAGCTGCCCAAATGCTGCATTTCTCTCCTCACTTGATCTCTTTCTTCAGCTGGCACAAAGCCTTTCATCGTGGAATTAAACGGTACATTCTTGTATTGTATGACCCAATTACAGGTTCTTCCAGTCAATACTTCCTCTTTCAGGCATTGTTACATATGATATAGCACATTTCATAGACAATGGCAATTCAAAATGCTTGACATAGACGTGAAATGTGAAAGATGAAATACCCTCAGTATTATGCTACTAAATGACTTGATTCTAATCATTTGAAAGATCTCTGCATGATTTCAAAACTAACATAGTTTGACATTTGCATCATATAACCAACTCCATATGTTTGGCTCTTTTGATGCAGTAAACTTGCTCAGTAGCACACCCGGTATAGCATTACTATTGAGATATATGACGCACTCGGGTGCAAGTCCTGTGAAATGAGTCACCATTTTAAAACAACTCGAAGACTGGCCTGTTTTAGGAAAAAAAATTAACACTTTTAGCGCCACCCACTGGACACAGTGAATGCAATATTTTTTAAATCATTATGTACATGTGTGCAAAACAACATAGATACTTGAGTTCTGCTAATGGCATAATTTGAGTGAGGAAAGACTTCATGCATTTGAATGTGGTCATAGAATACATTTAGTATCAAAGCAGTTGAAAACACTACTTTTAATAAATAAAAAAAGTCATAAAACCTGTGCTACAACTGTAGAAAATTCCAGAGTACAGCAGAAATGTGCTCTCTATGTTATAGGTTTGTCCTCTGACAGCACAAGCCCAATCTTGGCTCTGTAAGTTGAGTTTTCAGTAGTTTTAATCGTGTTTTCAGATGGCAAGGTTCGTTTTTTTGAATGGTTAGGCTGTCATCTGGACTGTAGCAGGCTGCAGTTTGACATGACGTCCAAAATAATAGCACCAGATAAGGTTTCACACCTCAGACTTCAGTTTCCGAAAGCCATCAGTGATGTGTCTCAGCTCTCAGCGCTAAACTGTCATGATGAGAGCCATCTCTCTCTCTCTGGTGCATGCTGGGAATGTTTGTGTGCAAGAACTCAGTCTGTTGTACGCTGAGTGTTTGGTGTACACAGTTGTTTGTGTAGACAGACATGCTTTGTCTCACACTGTTGTAAGAGCTTAGCAGGCCATGTGTCCATCCGCATGCACAAATGTGAGTCAAAGTTGTGCTTTTAGTAATACAAAAGTTTTGTTGTGAATTTCAAGCATCTATTTTGGTATTTTCGCACTGAGTTTGCATTCACATTTTCATGTTGGTTTATTTCCTGTTTATGTTGGTTGCATGGTTTCTGTGTTCTTACTTGTGTCTTTAGTTATTTATTTTGTTCACCTGTGTCTTTTTAGTGCCTTGATTATTTATAGTCACGTGTTTCAGTTCAGTTTTTGTCTCTGTACCTTCATGCAAAGCTGTAATGGTTTGGATTTATTTTTCTGTATTGTTATTTATCTTATTTTCCTGCATTATCATTAGTAAAGCTACAATTAATTCCTTGCATCATCCACGACCACAACATCACATTTAAGTGATAATTTCAGATATTCTCACTGGATAAATCTAAATTTGCAACATTTTCATCTGAAATCTCTGTCATTGCACAATAACTATTTGCAGTGCCCCTGCTGGTAGATGCTGTAATCATCTTCGCAAAAAAGCTTTTTCTTTCCATACAGACATTTAACATTAGGTTTCTTAAATAAATCTAATGTATACTGTACATATCACTGATATTTAATTATAATACAGTAAGTGCAAGCTACAGAAAGATGAATCACATTTTCAGTTCAGGTGATTGTCTCTATGAGCAAAAATTGCATAATTGCTATTATTTATTGTTTTGGGCTGGAAAAAAGTGAAAGCCCTATTGTATCGTTCACCATGTGAGAGTGCATTCATGATGCATGCCTGAATTGAGAGCTCTTTGTGTTTTGAACGCAAAGGTTAAGGACATAAACGACTCTTATATCCACATAAACAAGGATCAGCACTATTCAGATTACAAACCACAAGGTGAATAGACAACAGTGTATCATGCAGTCGAAAATATGGAAAATAAAGAAAGGCCAAAGCACCAGGCACTGAGCCGAGACGCAGGACTTGATATGAATGCAGATGGTGAGGCAGCATGTGAGGTGAGTGAAAATAATGATGTAGAATATGTATGTAAATGAAGTGAACAGATCGACTAAAGTGATGGGAGTGAGAAAAAGGATCACACTGGGAGTGTGTCAATGGCAACAAAAACTGCACCGGGAATTTTAGAAAGATCTAGAAAGGTAACAAAGAGTACATAAGGCATTAATGACAAAGTAGTTTGATGTACACAAACAAACAAACATGTATATGCATTTATTTCCAAAACGTGACTGATTTCTCATGTCATGACTCAATTCCCCCCGTCCCCGCCCTTGTAACCCCCAATGTTTAAGTCTATGGAAGTCAAAATTATAACATACAATGTCGAAATTATGTGATAAAAAGGGCTAAATATTTATAAAATTGTTTTATAATCTTAGTATGACTTATTATGTAATAATATGTTTTCTAATAATTATGACTAAATATGTTATTATTTTGACTTTTTATCTCATAATTTTGATTTATACAACTAAATATATGTAATAATTTCCACATTCTATCTTATAATTATGACTTATGTTATGATTCTGATTTTTTATATCATAATTTTGACTTTTTTGTCAATTTCATCCTTTTAATATAATATTTATCATTACATATGTCCGAATTTCTACTTTTATCTCATGTAATTATACATTTTTGTCAAAATTTCAACTTGGTATGTCATAATTTTGACTTTTTATCTCATAATTTTGATTTGTCATCTCATAATTATGACTACATGTCATAATTTTTACTTTTTATCTCATAATTTCGATTTGTCATCTCATAATTATGACTACATGTCATAATTTCTATTTTTTATCTCATAATTAAGACTTTTTATATAATTCTGAATTTTTTATATTTATCCAATTATTATGACTTACCAATGCATTATTATTTTCTTACGTGGTAGAAATGGGCTTCCATACCATCCTCCATTGTAAATTTTGTGGAAGGAAAAAAATAAAAAACTTTTACAAACTCCACCTAAACCGTTCATTGGATCTTCCAAAAATTTGGCACTGGTCATCTATAAATCACGCTGGCAAAAAGTTATTAAAATCTTTTTGCTAGACCAAACTGTTCTCTTATAATGCTTCAATGAACCGAGTGGACAGGACTTGAGGCTGTATCTGGTCAACGCTTTGATGAAACTCTATATACGTCATAGTCGTGATGCCCTGAGGGAGATCAGTTTTAGACCATGCCGGCCAAAAGCTTTTTGATGTATAAAACAGTTCTTGTGTAACACATCAATGAGTTCAATTACAAGGCGGCAAAAAGGATTTTTTTGCAACCTTTTATGTTGCAAAGCATATTCACACAAAACTGTGCCATTGTAACAATGATCTTACAAAACTATATACATTTGGTGTATGTATATACATTTGTTAAACTTCCATTCTTAAATATTTTAGGAGAAATGTTGAAAGGAATTCTTGTCTGGACTCTTTTTTCTTTGACTCACTGAACTAACTTGGCCAGGAAAAAGTGTACTGAAGAATAATCATGGCCTTTAGGCATCCGGCCCATTAGAGCAAACTTGCTGGAGACTTCAGCTCCATTTATGTGCTACTGAGAAGTCAGAAGTCTGACTTTGTTTACACTGCACTCGTATCTAATTTGGTTTTTAAATATTTAATTTGTCGGAAATCTGATGTAATCGTTCAGACATAGCAATTAACGCAATATGCTAAACATTTCCTATGAAAACGTTTCATATTGCTGATGCTAAAATATCCAGGCAACACGTACAGAGACAATGGAAATAGGTAGGATATTGATTTGGGTTTGGCTTTATAAAAGCGTCTAATTACAAATTGGATGTAATGCTGAAAACGTGCGTCCTCAAAAATGTTAAAAGCTATGAGTGTGAAAATAAAGCACACACTGTGCTCCCAAATGCACGCTACAAGCTACATGCAGATATGGAGTTTTGCTCACATATAAATGAACACAGTGCCGTGATTCACTCATGAAGCATGCAGCACTTTAGATCAAAGCTTCTTATGATTTGAAAATCGCATTAAGCCATATTGCTATTTCAATATTATTTTAGTGCTGCTATATTTGACTTCTGGCTCTCCTCCTGTGCTCAAGCTGTAGAACTCATTGTAAAGCAGCCATTGCTAAGTACTTTGAAACACAGAGATAGTGCTTTAAGCGAAGTCATTAGTAAACCTGCTACTGATGCACATGAGTGATGAATGGAAACACTTTGCTGTCTAATATTCAGGAATCGGAATTAACTTGTTATACATGAGGGATTCATCAATTGCTTTTGGCAGTAAGAAGGCACAGTTTATCTGAACTGTTTCTCATATTGTAATTGGAATCTTAACAGGTTTCTAATCTTAAAATAGCCTTTTGTCATGCTGGATGTTTTCATTGTTTAATGCTTTGGCTTGGTTCAGGAGAATGGCCAAAACATTCTCTTCATCTGCAGTCAGAGGACGAACAGCACTGGCACAGCCACCTGTCTTATTTGCCTCTTTTACAAGCTGTAGCCTTCTGTTTTGTGACACTAGCACAGTCCATCCACTTCCTTAGTGCTTCATATCCATGGCCAGCTGTTGTTAGTGATTTTTTTTTTTTACCTCCATCAAAAGCAATTTAAATTCAGTCTTTTAAAATTGTGGATTCTGTAGTATTTTTAAACACGTTTCTTGAAAACAAAGGACTTAAACCCCGGAGATCCACTGTCATGCATAGTTTAGATTCAACCCTATAATCAAACACACCTGAACCAGCTAATCAAGGTCTTCAGGATCACTTGAAAAATCACAAGCAGGTGTGTTGAAGCAGGCTGGAAATAAATTTTAGATGACAGTGGGTCTCCAGCTTTTGGCTACATCCACACAAAGCCAGAGCTTTCCCTAGCCGATCTTTTTTTTAACCTCTTCTCAAGAAATATCTGTGTACACACAAAACGATGTAGTATACATGCCAGACCAGTATGTGGCGCTGTAATTCTGTCACAGAGCTACACTAAGAATGGAGACGAAGAGTTGGACCATGCGCATAAACCTTGCGTGTGGTATACAAACGAACGTAGAACGCTACATGTATTAATCTGTGTTAATGTTAGTTAACAAAAAAACAATCGTTCAGTGTTTGTTCATGTTGTTGTTGGTGTGACGTGACGTAGCAGTGTCTGACTAGGGGCGAGCGTTTCACAAAGTATACGGATTGGCTGTACACACGAAAACGCAAGGGTGTCATTTTCAGATTTATCCACTCTGGGATAAATTTAGAAAAATAGCGGTTTCATGCTCCCAAAACATCAGATCCGTCTCGACGAAACACCAATCCGATACAAAATTTTTGCGTATACAGCTAAATGTGTCTCCGTGTGGACGGGGCCTTAGTTCATAACTTGTATGCCAAATATCTGCCTTTTTTCCCACAGACTCCGAAACAAAATAAGCAACAGGTGCACAACAATTAATCACTTGCAGATCGTTACTCCGTTATCTGGATTATGCATTCATCATCTCGCTGATATACTTGTGTGTGTGCTACTTGTCTGCATGCTATATGCACAAAAACATATACACATAAAACGAATATACATATAGTAGACATAGAAATAGTAGTCTTTTTATTAGAAATAGTTGTAAAAAGAGAGCTACATGCAAAATATGTGGGGTGCATCCCCTTAGAAATTCTAAATGCCTTCTTTAAAAATTCAAATTCCATCTTTGGAATTCAAATTCCTCCTTCAACACTTTAAATTCCAAAATACCCCTCCAAAATTTTAAATGCTTCCTTCAAAATTACCTCTTCAAAATTCTCCCTATGAAATTCCAAATCCCAAATGTTTCCTTGAAAATTCCAAATGCCTACTTTGAAATACCAAGTTCCCAAATGCTTACTTCAAAATCCCAAATATCTACTTCAAAATTCCAAGTTCCCCCTTTGAAATTCCAAATGCTTCCTTTATTTTTCTAAGGGCTTCCTTCAAAATTCCAAATGCCTACTACACAAAATTCAAAGTTCACCCCTCAAAATTCCAAATTTCGAAACTTTCAAAACTTTCCACATCAAATTTGCAAATTCCCCCTTTTAAATCCCAAATGCCTACTTCAAAATTCCAAGTGCCTACTTTGAAATTCTAAATTTTTCTTTAAAAATTCTAAAGGTTTCCTTCAAAATTCACAATTCTCCCTTTGAAATTCCAAATGTCCCCTCTGGCAATTCATCCTAGTGCTGATCCTATTCATGCATCTTGTTCTTAAAGGCAGAAACACAACGCAATCACACCACCTAATAGCTGTCAAGACATTCACATCTGATCGATCTGTTCGATCGATAGAGTCATTAACAACACTGTTGAACCAACATGATTTGAAAGATGGATGTGCTGTTTTGTGATGTAGTTACTACGTTTTTTGGTAAACTTTCTTGGGGAAAAAATGGATGGAGAAAAAGTGCATTAGCCCTGATATTCAGAAAGAGCTGCTGGAAGGTGCTGTGGGGTTCATGCAGGAAGAGAACATGACCGCAGCAGGGATCTCACAAACATTTCTGATGTCTTGCAAGCACTCAATCTTGACCCTGAGATGTGCTGTGGATTCAGGTTTGACGGTGCATCAGTTATATGTAGCCTCAGAGGGAGGGGTTCGAGCAAACCTGATAGAAACCCTTAGGAAGCTTTGTATCAACTCTACATGCTGTGCAAAGCACAAGACTGAGCATGACCTACTGTTACATAGGTTTTTGATAATAGAAAATGCGTTTTGATCATTTTAGCAATTTCTAAAGCTTTATAATGGTGTCTAACATGCATTACAGCTTTCTGAAAATCCAAAAGCAACCACATGAAAATGGTCTGCAATTCACAATGGAGCTTTCAGTATGACTCACCGAGTAAACTTTTGACACTGTTGAGGCTATATAAGAAATGTTAGCTGAATTCTCTGATAGCTATAGTCAGGCTAAACTCAAATTCAGACTGAATATCTCTTTTAACTAATGCAAACAAAGTAATTTGTGTTTCTTCTCATCACTTTCAACAAGTTTTGCGGGTCTTTTCCGCTAAGGGTCTATAATCTGTCAACCTCTTCGACACAGTGCATTTCAAGGGGCTCAAGGAGAGTTTTAGTGCATACAGGGATGATTCAAACAATGACTTTGATCAAACCAAAAAAGGAGCTTTTGATGAAACATGACGTAAAAACTGGGAATGTCACTTGCTTCTGTAAAAGAAAGTTGCCAGCCAGATTGGATGACACCTGTATGGAAAATGGCTCTAGTGAAGGACAATTGGGACTAGACAAGAAATGATGTATTGGACAGGCAGATGATGGGACTGAAATGCTGTTTTCAGAGCTGCAGGTCAACCTCCAATACATTTGTTGTTATTATGGTGTTTCCACTCCCCTTGTAAGATGAAAGAATCATCTCTTGGCCTACTAAATTTCTGGCTGCACTACTGGTAGGATGCAGTCAAAGTTTAATAATTCAGGTTATGGGTTTATTCAAATCCCTAAGTACAAGACAAAGCAATGTCTTAGCAAGCAACACTAATTCATGGAAGGTTTTTTTGTGGAGAAAACTTTCCTGTGGATCCAATTGTTTTTCCTGTGTGTGTTAACAACTCTTGTGGTACGGTCTGTTCTGTAATATCTAGTTCTCCATAATTTCAGCTCTTGATTACCTTTGTGTTTTCACTGATATGTTTGCCAGAGCCAGGCCACCTGGGCTGCTGAATTTGCTGACCGTCTTTCTGAAACGTGTTCTTCAGATAATGCTTTTCTCTAATGCAGCCTCTTAAAAAAGAAAACTTTAAACACAACACAAGTAAACTGGCCTAATATGGAGACAAAGCTCTTGTTTTTCCTTCAACTCCTCAATGCCTTCAACTATAAAGGGCCACACTTTGACTGGATAGCAACTACACCAACAGGACCAAAACAACTTTTCTCCATCGACTGACAGTTTGAGAGATTTTCGGTTTGGATTATACAGATTCTGTATATTCTTCAAATTGAAGTCTTGGAAACTCCAAGAACTGTAGTTGTTCAACTTTGTAATTTGTAGTTAATGTGATGATCTACACTGGTGGACTTCATAACATGAAACGTGACTTTGTGACTAATTTAAAAATAATTTTGTGTGGCTTAAAAAAAGTGAAATTAGTTCTGAGAGAAGCTCCAGTGTCATTTGTTTGCAGAGACCACTTGGTTTGATTTAATGCGATGACATTTTAAAGACACTTTTTTTAAGTGTACTTGTTAAAGCCATTGCTTATCACTGATATTTCATTACAGTATGTTTTATGAGTGCCTGATTCTTTTTGAGGCTCTTAAAAAAAATTGAGAAATAAACTTTTGATTCCAATTCTGACTGCAGAGTAAATCGCTGTGGATTGAAGCATTGGCAAAATGCATGAATGTGAATGTAAGAGTACATGTTTCACTGACTGCTGCTGTTCATGTCACTGCTGAGGATGACTGCTTGTAAAGGCTTTGGGACTGTGTGTGTTCTTGTCATCTGTGTTGTCATGGTGTCATTTTCTCAGAGTGATTAATCACATGGCTTTTACAGCTCAGGTTACTGGCTCAAAAAGTCATGAGGAAAGATGGTGTTGTGGTGAATGGGAATGTTGATGCTCTTTCCACAGGTAATGGTTTCCTCGTTCCGTTCCTCTCCTCCTCATACATCTATTCTTATTTCTCACCCATCATCTCTTTCTAGGGGAAGTGGTGTGTTTCCAAGTATGCTGACCCATACTCGGAATTTGTGCTCTGCATTTAACCCATCCAAGTGTACACATAGTAGTGAACATACTATGACACCTGGAGCAGTGGGCAGCCAATACTGCGGCGCCCGGGGAGCAGTTGGGGGTTTTGGTGCCTTGCTCAAGGGTCTCAGTCGTGGTATTGAGGGTGGAGAGAGAGTGTTGGTTATTCACTCCCCCACCTACAATCCCTGCCGGACCTGAGACTCGAACCTACGACCTTCAGGTTACAAGTCCAACTCTCTATCCATTAGGCCATGACTGCCCCAAGGATAGGTCTGTCAGAAGTCTGTCAGAAGTGGGATGTTCCAGCTATACTTTCTACATGTTCTTCCACCTCTTCTCGGTCCTACAACTCTTCTTCTTGCTCTTTCTCGAGAGGCCTCATTTTCTTTGCTCTGGGTTTTCAGAAGCAACCCTTTCTATGCAGAGCGAAGTCATGACTGTGTTGTGAAAAATGTAGTAAATTGTGCTGTGTGCGGTTTTGCCTTTAACATTAGTGTTAAAAGTTTTAAAAGGGTGAATCTTGCATATTAGTAAGTTGTGTGTTTTACTATTAAACCAATGAATATACACAATGCATTTATGTAAATGATGAGGTGTTTAAGTGGCTGCATTAATTATTTTTAGAGCACTAACCTTAATGTTTATAATTACTTTTTTTTAAGGACCGCAATACTTTCCGCATAGTTCTCTTCACTTTCACGGTGGTCACAACATTCAAATTTTTTGTACAATCACTATATACAGAAAGCATCACGCAGCGTTTTTCATTGTAAAATTACTTTACAAAAGAAGAATGACATTTCTCTACTATTTCAAATTCAGTGTGTGCAGCCCTTTTCATGTTTAGGTCTACTAATGGAGGTGCTGTTGGTTTTTCTCATTTCTGTATATGTGAAATATTTTGGAATCGTTAACACTGGTTTGTGTTATTATTCTTTATTTTCTTTTCTTTCATCTGAGATCTGGGGGTTTGTAATAATGACTGCTGCAGTGCTGCATATTTGGTTGGTTATTCATTTTACAAACTGAAGTAAATCCTTTTTTTATGTTTCTCTAGGACTCTGGTAATTGTTGCTGTGCTGACCATATTCACATTCCCAAAAGTGATATTGTCTACCAGCACCTTGGCCCAAATTTCCCACCCATTTATTGCATTGTTGGCAATTTCCTGCACATCTGAAAAGATTGAACCTCTCCCTCCTGTGGGAGGCAAACTTTGGATCCTAAAACACAAAACAATTGCTGTAATAGGTCTCTAAATGTCAGTACAAAAATGTAAACACACTGTATCATTGAAGGATGCACGTCTCACCTGTGGTTTTGCTGGAAAATGTGTACTATTGATGCAGCTGCTGAACTTTTCCCCTCTAATCAGTCTTGCATATTTCCAAACAAAATCAGTTTTTCTCCATTTATTAAAAGATAGAAATGAGACTAAAACATGTGAAGTGTTGAAGCAATGAAGTGTTTTTGGAATGATTATTATATCATTTTATTATAAATGCAGAAATGCATTTAGTTTGTCATTTTTTTTACACTTTTTAAAACAGTGTCTTAACACTTGAAAAATGCGTTGCAAATATATGGTGTTTTGCAGGTGCTGGAAAAAAGGTCCAAAATCTGTCTTTGGTACAGTACCCTAAGGTATAAAAGCTAAAAAGTACATCTCTGTACATTTTTACCTTTAAATAGTACAAAATAATGCCTTAAAAGTACACGTTTGTATCTTGTTCATGCCTAAAGGGTGTGTTTTAATCCCTTAAAGGTACATACGTATTTGTACCTAAAGTGTACATACTTTTTGTGAGGTATTTATTTTTATTTTTTGTAAGTGTGGAGAATGAAGGCTTTGGATTTGCGTGATAGATTTTATTTATGGATTTTAGAAGATGAGGACATTGAATGCATGCATTTTTGCTATAGCAAGCAAAAAAATGATCACAGTCTAGTCCACACAGACTGATGTTGTGCTCACTGTGTGAAGAGGTTTGAAAGTGACCTAAGTTTCGACTGCACCTTCTGGGATACAACAGCTTATCACTTGGATGGTCCCCTTAGAGGGACAGCTTTACACTATGTTTACCCCTTATTTACAATTATGTACCTTACAGGTATTACTTCTCTGAGTGAGGTAACCCTCAATATGCACCTTTTGGGGGTAAATAAGGTACAAAGATATCTCCTCAAGGTTACTGCCACAGTTTTGTACCCAAAGATGCAATTTTTTTCACATGCATTCATATTTACACAATCTCTGCCAACATTTCAGCCTGCACAACAGTTAATATTTCATCCAGAATGGCCTACTACCATCAAAATTCCTCATACATCTCTCAGAATCTATTTATTTCACTGAAACACTATTCAACAACCTTTTACTAACACTGAAAACCACATGACATAAAAACGAACAAACAACAGTAGTACATTAATATTTGTTATTTCATTTTATTTAGTTTTTTTTGTTTTAACCTACTGTTACATATTAATAGCATGTTACAAAAAAGAATACCACTTCACTGTGTGAAATGCACTCATTTTAGAAAATCACTTTTAAAGTATACGAGTGTGTGGACCTCAGAGAACAGTTCCAAATAAAAAACAAACGCAGCTCATGACCCCTTTAAAAAGGTTTCTTCTACATGCTTCTTTGAATGCAGAAGTAATTAAAAACTCAAATATGTGTGTTAACTAATAGATATTACTCGGAAAATACAAATTGATCAAAATTAAAACTGGATATGAAATATCATACATAATATGGTTGGATTGCACCAAATTTTCAGCTTGTTTAAAACTAATCAGCGAGTTGAAGACGTGCAGATGGACACCTGATCCCATTATAATGCATATTACTGATCACAAATTAAGTTTTGATATATTTACGGTAGGAAATTTACTAAATATTTTCATGGAACATGATCTTTACATAATCTATTAATAATTTTTGGCATAAAAGAAAAATCGATAATTTTGACCCATACTATGTATTGTTGGCTACTGCTACAAATATACCTGTGATACTTAAGACTGGTTTTGTGTAAAAAAAAAAGTGTAACTTTGTAACTACTCTGCTATTTTATCAAGGGGTCGACTTTGAAGCATGTTGTAGACTCGTGTGATTAAGCTTTATATAATTTAGCATTCATATTCAGTCTTTCTTATGAGTAAACAGCAGAATTTCTGTTTCAGAATGACCGATTCCAAACAGGACTTCAGTATTGGGACAAGCTGCGGGAGAGATTCAGCTGTCTGACTCCATTCACCCAGAACAAATGGTGACAGTGACCCACGCTGAGAGCCAATATGATGGTGTGAGAGTCTGTGGCATCATGTGGGGTTTGAGGAGAAGGATTTGTCACTAATACACAGACAATTTCACTGTGACAGATAAAGCAATCTGAGTGGAACTATTTTAGTTATCCTTTAAATTATGTTTATTCTTAAAAGTATATTTTAAAAAACAGTACTAGCAGATGTATTTAAGAATTATTTAAAAGGCAACTTAAGTGACTTGAAGAGATGCGATTTCATGATTGTTTCTTAACACATTTAAGTAGACTTTTAAGTGTAATTTGTAATAATAAAAAAAATAACATTTTACTTTAAAGTAAATTTTACATCATAATTTTAAATCATAATTTTATGTTAAAGTACACTTATTTTGATGTGTTGACTAACATACCAAAGCACACGTAAAGTACGATTTTTATGAAGGTTTATGATTTTTACTGTAGCGTGTTATTCAATATTGCATTTAAAATTAAGTACATTTAAAATTAAGATTTATATAATCAATATTAAAAAATAATAATCATTACAAAGATTTAATTACAAATATATTTAAAAACATACAAGTTTTAATATAAATGACAGTAAAGCATCCACTTTACCATAAATGCTTGTCAGTACATACAGCAGTACTTTAACCATATTTGAAAGCCAATATAAGTAATTATAAAATGACATTTAAAGATGTACTTAAGTCCTACTTGAGTTCATTCTTTTAAGTTCAACTTGCATTTAATATAAATTTAAACTATAATACATTTTATTGAATTGCATTTAGCATGCAATTATGTGTTTAAAAACATGTAGTTTGCATTTATGTATTCTTTTTCACTTGGAAGGAACGGAAAGATTTTAACCTCCTTCTGCTTCCTCAGAGGCCACTGATCATCCTGCTCCCAGACTGAAATAATGTGTGGGAACATGTATATTTCTGATGGAAATGACTGGCCATATTGCAGTAACAACACCTAAGAATTTTCCATTGTATGGTCCAACTCCCACTTTCCCAACACGCCTGCAGTTTAAGAGAAAACTTTCCAGTTTAATCTAAAACATCCAGATTATATGACAACCAGCACAGTCTGGGTGTTGAAGTCAAATAAAATCCTAATTACATTGCTTGCCAGGCCAATAATTTGTAGTTAGCATCAGGGATTAATATAAATCGTCAGCAGGGGCTTGATGAGGAATGTTTGCTGCCTCATATCTCAGTTTTGGCAGAACCGATTTGCGTCACTCTCCAAGCCAAGCCAGTGGAGGTGGCCCCTGAAACAATCGACCATCATTTTTTATCCTCAAATGACCTGCTGTGGGAGGCGAATGGTCCAGTCTTACTACAGTTTCTACTTTAGTGTGCGGTACCACCAACAGTTCCTAGATACAGAGCCAACCTGTTGCTTCCCTGTCGAAGGGTTTCCAGTGTATGCTCCCATCCAGGAAATAGATCTTGAAAAAAATAACATCTCACTCTGTTTCTGAAAAACTGCAAAAAATGTATCAATACATACTATACACTGAAATTACCAACTGAAATGAACACTAGTGGCAGTAAAATACCAACAACTTTTATTCCTTTTCACACAAATTATGATTACTTGGGCAGATTATTGATTAATAAAGACTTATTTTGATGTGGTTCCTCGCACAATACCATGTTATATTACCTAAAAGCACTTACCATAGTGCATGAGTTGTAAACTAAAACAACATTTGCATCACATAATCAGTTCCATATGGTTGACATTTCTGGTGTAGTAAACTTGCTCGATAGCGCACCCGGTACAGCATTAAACTTGACATACAAAGCACTCGGGTATAGGTCCGGTCGGTGAAACACAAATCACAATAAAAGACCTCAAAGACTGTAGAAGCCAGATAAAATGGGATGATTGATTCAGCAGTGTGTATTTACCTCATGTTTGCTTTAGGTTTGTGCGCACCTCTCAGGACATTTCCGAACTGACGCAATATAAACAACAACCAGAGTATTAAAATGTTTAACTGTTTTAAGAAAATTGAACAAACTATTTAGTGAAAGACATTTTGCTTTAAAGCTGCTGTGAAATGTGCTACAAGGGACGCAATATCATTTTGCAAACCTTATGTACTTGCATGCTTTTTTTCATGATGCTGTGCTGTTTAATAAACCTGCATCTGCAATGAAGGAAAATGATATAGCTTATAGCACCTCTTGTGGACATGTCATCTGCAAAATGCAGTGAAATTTACCTAGAGCAATGTATTTCAGGTTCTGCAGTAATATAGACAGTCACGTATTTCCATTGAGCCTGTGTTTCAGAGACAAGGGGCTTGTTTCATTTACAGTCTGTTTATGTGGCTTACAGAGGCACAACAGAGGCGAGTTTAACTGAAGAGGTGTTTTTGTAGGCCCTAAAGGGACTGTGATACATTTAACTTTCATTTGCATCAGCGGCATTGTCACTTAATTTGATTTGATCAGAATGTCACAACTGGTACAGAGAGGAGACTCTAATCCTGTAAAACAATGAGAACAAGGGACTTGCTCTTCTCCAGGTGTTTCAGCGCCACAGTTCTCAGTGTTTGAGGGCAAATTTGTACCCAGAAGTGATATAAATCTGACAAAACCTTCTTTTGGGTATGTCCTCATTTGTAAAAACGGTATATTAACATGAGTTAACAACTTGTGTTAACATCTTGGACCATTTTGGCTTGTAAACTGTGCTTGATCTGTGCAGATTTCTCTCCTGATTCAGGCCAGACAACTTTTTCACTGAAGGAAGCAGAATTATGAATAGGGTACTTGTTGTTTTTTAAAGTTAAAAAGATCTTAATGATGGATTTGTTTCTTACAAACACACAGCTTCACAAAACATTAATTGATGGACTGGAGTGGTGTGAATTACTTGTGGATTATTGTGATGTTTTTATCAGCTGTTTGGACTCTCATTCTGACGGCACCCATTCAATGCAAAGCATCCATTGTTGAGACAGTGATGCAATGAATGATACATTTCTCCAAATCTGATGAAGAAACAAACTCATCTACATCTTGGCTGGCCTAAGGGTGAGGACATCTTCAAAAAACTTTTATTTCATTTAATCTATTTCCTTAAAGTTCACCAATTATTTTGTTTCAATTACTTGCTAAAAGAGGAAAAAATATTGAGCATGCATTAAATCGTTTTGATCTGTTATTTAGAAAACAAAACATCATTACAAAACACTAATAATGAAAATGTAAAATTGAACACAATGTGTTCCCATTCAGTTGGTCACTCCGAGTCACGTCAGATGACCGACATATTTGGGATCTCGCCAGAGAGACAAATCCACTTTGAGTGTAACTAAACGAGCCAGTGGACATTGGCATATGATCATTGCATCCAGCTGCCGCTGATCACATTGTGAGTATAAGAGGCAGCAGGTGCACCACATTAATTCATCCTTTCACTTCGGAGCCGAGCGGTGGTGTATCACTACTGCTCTCCTGTTCCTCGAGTGATTTCTGAAAGATGAGTGTGGGCGTTACGGCGTTGCAGCGGTGGTCGTGGTCACACGGGAGAGAAGAAAAAAAAAGATCATCTTCGTGCAGACATCCACACCAGGAGTGTGCGGTGGCCAGCTCCCCTGCGTGGTTCAGCACTAAAAGAGCAATTTCTCTAAAAGAGCAACACCGGTGATCGCGTCTTTTTAAAGATGTCTTATCAACTGTGCATTTCTGGGTGTGGTCGTTTCATGGCCCCTCAGGACGGTCACGATCGCTGCTTCACGTGTCTGGGCATTCAGCCCGCTGAGGAAGCTTTCGTGGATGGTTCATGTTCTTCTTGTGGGGACATGACCATCTCGGAATTGCGTAATAGACTCTGTTATGTCAAACATGGCATTCCCTCTGCCTCTGCCGTGATCCAGTGTTCGTCCCGGCACCCGGGGTGGTGCTGCATCCGGTGGAGTCAGAGGTGATTTGAGGATCACTGTGAGGGCTTCCCCAAGTGGAGCTCCTCAACCCTCAAGCACTCCACAGCTGGTGGAGCTGCTGAAGGAGCGTGCTGGGCCCTCTGCTGGACGGGGTGCACCACGCGTTTCCTTCGGTGCCCCCTCTGACAACCAGATGTCGATTGGTGCATCGGAGGGCGAGCCCTCTCTCTCCGGGGATGACGACTCTGCTGCATTGCCCCCTTCGGGTGTGGTAGCGTTGTCCGAGCCAGACCCAGAGATGATGGCCATGCTGCCGAGAATGTTGGGCTCGTGTGGAATCCTCCACTGTGTCCCTATCCTTCGAGGCTGGATGAATGGTTTCTCGTTGGGGGTTGCGCTGGTTCTCAGCACCCCCCTCCTGTGCCATTCTTTCCGGAAGTGCATGAGGAGCTTACAAGATCGTGGAAGGCACCACGATCTTGGAAACAAATCTTGTGGATCCTCCGCCCTCACCACCCTCGATGCAGGCATGCTGTAGTATTCACGGATGCCTTGGCCACCGGCTGGGGAGCCACGTACAACAGGCACGCAGTGACAGGGGTATGGACGGGTCCCCAACTGCGTTGGCATATCAATTGCCTTGAGCTGCTGGCAGTACGCCTTGCCTTGAGCCGCCTCAGAGGCCGCCTTCTGGGCAAGGACATTCTCGTCCATACGGACAACACTGCGACCATTGCATATATCAACCGGCAAGGCGGTTTACGCTCCCGTCGCATGTCACAACTCACCCGCCACCTCCTCCTCTGGAGTCAGAAGCATCTGAGGTCCCTTCGTGCCATCCACATCCCAGGAGTGTTCAATCGGGCAGCCGACGAGCTGTCTCAAGCAGCCCTTCCAGGGGAGTGGAGATTCCATCTCCAGGCGGTTCGGCTGATTTGGAGACGGTTCGGAGCTGCTCAGGTGGACCTGTTTGCATCTCCAGAAACCACCCACTGCCAGTCGTTCTACTCCCTAAGCGAGGCAACGGTCGGCACGGATGCACTGGCACACAGCTGGCCCCGGGGCCTGCGCAAATATGCGTTCCCCCCAGTGAGCCTACTAGCACAGACACTGTGCAAGATCAGGGAGGACGAGGAGCAGGTCTTGTTAGTGGCTCCATATTTGCCCAACAGGACCTGGTTCCCGGAACTCATGCTCCTCACGACAGCCCCTCCCTGACCGATTCCTCTGAGGAAGGATCTGCTTTCTCAGAGACGGGGCACCCTCTGCCTTTGCAGTCAGTCGAGTTGAAGTTTCTCTCTATGAAAACCCTACTCCTGACTGCGTTGGCCTCGATCAAGATGGTGGGGGACCTGCAGGCATTTTTGGTCGACGAATCGTGCCTTGAGTTTGGGCCTGCTGAATCCAGTGCAACACTGAGGCCCTGGCCTGGCTATGTTCCCAAGGTTCCTACCACTCCTTTCAGGGACCAGGTAGTGAACCTGCAAGGGCTGCCCCTGGAGGAGGCAGACCCAACCCTAGCTTTGCTCTGTCCTGTATGCACACTGCGACAGTACGTGGATAGAACTCAGAGCTTCAGGACCTCAGAACAGCTCTTTGTCTGTTACGGAGGACAGCAGAAGGGGAAGGCTGTCTCCAGAGGATGGCCCACTGGATAGTGGATGCCATCACCTTGGCCTATGAAACACAAGGTGTGCCCTGCCACTCAAGTTGCGTGCTCACTCCACTAGGGGTGTCACATCGTCCTGGGCGCTGGCTCGTGGTGCCTCGCTAGCAGACATCTGTAGAGTTGCGGGTTAGGCGACTCCCAACGCGATAACTAGGTTTTACAGCCTACGTGTCGAACCAGTTTCCTCCTGTGTTCTCACCTCAAATGGGTAGTGGCACTGAGAGGATTACACCTAATTCTCCAGAGAGTTCCTTAACCAGGCAAACCCTGTCGAGTCCTGCAGCACTCTGGCGTCCAGATGTGGCAGAGCGTCCGACGCCAGGCCTTCAGCCAATGACTTCTTGAAATCTGGTGTGAGGCTAGTGCCCATATGAGAGACCCTGCCGGGATCCCATATGTGTAATTCCACGGTATGCTTAATAGAGCCGTGTTTCTCCTGGCAGACCACGTTCTGCCATCTCTAATGGTGCAGCCTAAGCCATCTCAGAGACTTCCATGTGCAATAGCGCCCTACGGGGTTACTTCACATCTAAATGTCACTTAACCCCCTCTGGGAGGAGGTGACTCCGCAGTGCGCCTCTGCGGTAGGGGAAGCTTCCCAGTGTTATCCAAGCCCTACTGTTTGGGTTGCTTTCTCTGTGCAGAGCCCGGTCCTATCGTCTGCCTTATAGGAAGGGTCAGGAAGCCTACACGGGGCACTGGAAGGGGCAGCTCCTGTGGTGCTTTGGTAGGGATCCCAATTTCATCTGTCATCCGATGTGACTCGGTGTGACCGACTGAATGGGAACGTCTCGGATAGGTATGTAACCCTCGTTCCCTGAAGGAGGGAACGGAGACATCACGTCCCATCGCCACAGTCGCTGTACCACCGCTAAGCTGCCGCGTCACCGGCTCGGCTCCTCAGTGAAAGCATGAATTAATGCGGTGCATTAATCCTCTTATACTCACGCTGTGATCAGCGGCAGCTGGATGCAATGATCGCATGCCAATGTCCATTGGCTCGTTTAGTTACACTCAAAGTGGATTGGTCTCTCTGGCGAGATCCCAATTTCGTTGGTCATCAACAATCACCAACGTGACGTCTCCGTTCCCTCCTTCAGGGAACGAGGGTTACATATGTAACCGAGACGTTATCTATGTGCATTGCAAACATAGCCAAGGAATATTTTCGGTTACACTTTATTTCGATAGTCCACTTTAGACATTCTACTAACTATAAGTAACTTTGTAACTACGTATCAACTACATGTCAACTAATTCTCATTCATTTGCAACTACATGTCTACTAACTCTCAGTAGGGTAGGTTTAGGTTAGTAGAATAAGTTGACATATACTTGCAAAGTTTCTAATACTCAGTATGTTGTATATTGTGGACCCATCAAAATAAAATGTTAGAAGTTATTAAGCACACAGTCTACTAATACTCTAATGACTGCAAGTTGACATGTAGCTGCAAAGTTACTTACTGTTAGTAGAATGTCTAAAGTGGACTATCGAAATAAAGTGTTACCATATTTTCTGAACAGGATGAATTCCTGTCTGAGAGTTTGTGCATGCAGCACGGTCATTCATGCAGTCAAGCTACTCTGATTCGATTTCCAAGGTATTTTCTGGGAGAGGCAGTGCATCTAATTAGTTATGATATTCCCTCTACATCCTAATTAGTCATCCTGACACTGGAAATAAAAACAGGAGTGTTATATAAACAGGAGTGTTTTCTTGGATTTTAGGTGCAGGTCACATCTGCTAACGTGCTCACTGCAGGAATATACAGCAGGGTCATCAGTCTGACACCATAAAAACATCCTATGAAAATCTGGGATTTAAAATCTAATTTAAACGTGTGGCCAGTGGCAGAAACTGCTTGGACTGTGTAATTTCTTTCTTTAAGACTGGAGATAAGTCAGTTACATAAAAATGTGGATTGACATCATTTGAAAATGTAAAACTGATACACCTTGTGCTAGTACTCTCTTTGCGAGCTTCAAGTTTTGCTCTTTGCTCTCTTTTTGCCTTATAACTACCCATTTATACTTTGGGAAAAATTATGCTACTTCACCTTGCAGTATTTTAGTGCATTTCTGTCTTTATACTGTCTTTATATTGTTTGGAAAATGCAAAAACATTTTTTTTGTTTCACTATTGTTTCATTTTCTTTCATCAAACCACTAAATACATTTTGAAAAGATCAGATGTATATATAGAGTTTCAGCACCTTCAAAATCTGCGGTTTTATTGTTATTATACTCTGAAAAATAAACAATTTAAACATGTATTCATATAGATGGGTTTAAAACATATAGGGCAGAGTGGGGTAAAACGCCCCCAGGGGCAGAGGGCAATTACTGTAGTTATTCTGTTCTGAACATCAAATCCTTTGTTTTTCCATCAATTAATACTAACTGGTTGGTTGAATAAAAATATTTGGACTTTATATTTAAAAATAACCTCAAGTTAGAATCAGTTAGCTAGCCATTTACCATCAGCTAACTTTTTTTTCTTTTCAAATAGACTATTATAATTTTGTAATTCATAATTATTGATTATTTTTTAATTTTAAGCTAAAACTCCATGTACTCTGGTTTTGCTGTAAATGTTTAAAGCAAATTGCTTTGTCAGACTGGGGGGCATTTTACCCCATCCATGGGGTCATAACCTATGGGGCAAAAAAAAAAGAATTTTTGTTAAAAATCTAATAACATGAAAACTCTGGACATTTTTTATTACTTGGTTTCATACTTAGTTTATATTCATACTTGCCATTGTCACTAAACCTATGACAACTTTTCTGAACACATTTAACTTTTGTTTCATTGAAATAAAATGACATAATCCTTAAGGGGGGCATTTCCCCCCACTCTAAACATAAATATAGACAAAATAAAACATTATATATAAAATTAAAAATTGTGTAAAAATAAAACCAGGCATGTCTATACAGGCTAAACTACTGTTTTATTTATCAAATACTGTAGTTTTATAAAAATAAAAAATAAAAACATGTTGTTATAAGCCTCTTCTTTTTACTTTGGGATCACACTGGGGTCAATTATTTTACCAAACGTGAACATGTGAAACAATGAATTCATTATGAACTTTAGGTGACCTGAGTCTGCTGGAGGAGAAGAGGGAGAGGAGAGCAGGACAGGTATGTCTGTAATCTTTGTCCAGTGGAATGTGAAAGCAGTGTGGATTGTTCTCTCCCTGCTGCAAGCTGCTGGAATGACAACTTTACCGCGTGACAACTAGCCCCTGAATATAGCCCCCTAATCCTGAATATATGATATTCTGTCTGGTAATAAAACATTCCTGAACCAAACAGGCTCCCTTATCTATTCCAGTGCAGTTATCTTCAGATGTGTGTGAGATTTACAGGGGTTCAGTAGTCGCGGGTGTGTGTGTGTGTGTGGGGCGGCTCCAGTTTCAAACACAGCGCCCATCTTTAACACAACACAACCGGACAAGCTCCGTCCCGTAGCGAGATACCGCCGTTCATGTAAGTTATTCTCAACAAAACTCGTTATTGTCCGTGAATGTGTGACTGACTAGCGCGGCGGCTCTGATCTGATCGGCTTGAGATACAATGTAACAAACGCGCTTTTGTTGGAATGAAACAGTGTCGCGCGCGCATCATCGCTTCTTTGATGCCCGCCGCCGTGCGTCGTTGTTTTAATGCCGTTTCCCGCACTTGATTTGCTCCGTTTCGTCAACTTTTCTCGTCGTTCGTCGCGCCAGCAGCCTGTTGCTTCACCCGTGCTCGGTACGAAAAGCGGATTTTATTCCCGACAGGCCTGTGGACACAAAGAGATCAGCGAGTAACGGGACACGCGTTATCTGACACACTGTCACAAAACGGTACGTTTATCTGCCAAGTTTGGTCGCTATATGACGGTCACATTACAGCTTTCATTTCTTCTATTTTTGAAGCATTTTATGTGTATTTGATTTATTTGTTCCCTTTGTGCTAGACGCATTCTTAAAAAAGAAATTCATCACAAAATAATGATTACCTTTAAAAAAAACGGCGACGGTCTAAACAAAGAGTGACATAAACAGCTCGTTCCAGATCTATTGTAGTCCCTCAGCTGTGACATCATTTCCACCAGCAGCAACAGAGGTGTCCCTAAAGTTAGTGTACTTGGTTACCATGCGATGAGGCCAGACGAAAATCACTTGTATTTAGATGTCATTAACAATCAAACTACCAAATTATGAAAATATTATTGCTTTGACATAAATGCTAGTTATTAAATTAGTCTCAGTAAGACAAATCAGCGAGCTATTTTATTCCAATTTGTTTCCGATAAATAATTTTAGATGCACAATGTAAGAAATTAGGTAAAACAGAGAATATTTGAATTTACAAGGAATCAGCCTCCTATTTCAGGCTTTCTGCATCAAAATGTCATGTTTAAGTCAATGGTGCTGGCCGTTTCTTTGTAATTATGAGAAATTTGCTTGCAATTTCTGAGTGAAATAGTTTAAAAGTAAATCCTACATCATTTTTTCTCTCTCTCTCTCTCTCTCTAGTAAAAATAATGTTGCAAAAATATGACAATTCTGGTGTGCTGCATGTGTTTGGACATTGTTAGTAGGCAAACTGAACTAGTGAGAAAAAGTGTGTTTTGAGGGACTTAAGGGCCAAAAAAAACAAAAAAACACACACAATAACACATCAGACCCGTTTCTGTGCTTCAGTCTTTATTTGTGAACCCAGTTCTTCTGCAGTAGCTTCAGGCAGTGAGTTTCTTTACCTTATATGTGACCCTGGACCACAAAACCAGACATAAGGGTGAATTTGAGATTTATACATCATCTGGAAGTTGAATAAATAATCTTTCCATTGATGTATGGTTTGTTAGGATAGGACAATATTTGGCAGAGATACAACTATTTGAAAATCTGGAATCTGAGGGTGCAAAAAAATCTAAATATTGAGAAAATTGCCTTTAAAGTTGCGACTTAAGACTGCTTTTGTGCTCCAGGGTCACATATATCTTTTCTTAATATATATCTGAAATTGTGTGACACAAGTAATGCGTACTTGAAACAATCTGGCAACCATTTTCAATGTTTCAACAGCTGCTGTGGATCAGAGTCTCTTTAATATGCAGATAACATGCCAGCTACATCTGTGTAATGTTTGTCAAATAGTGATATTTAATTCATTACTTTATCACACTGTAATTGCAGAGTAATAAACACTACTTTTAACTAACTTATCTTTGATATGTGTTGTGTTTTTGTTGCAGAAATGGCATACGCATCTTTTTGTTTGGTCGTGGCATGTTGTTTTACTCTTGTAGTGTGTAGGAGGGAAAAGACTTGATCTTCTCCTGTAGCGTCTCACAGTAGATGTCACCGTCACGTTAATTAAAACTGCATGATGGGAGGGAGGTTAATCCTCACGTAAGAGCATTAGTCCATACGAACACAGCAGCGAGGTTAACGTATAGAGGGCATTTATCCGAGCGGATAGTGTGCTGCTCAGCACTGACTGTTCTTGCTATTCTAATGCAGTGGTTTTTCTTCAGTACTGAGATTTGTTTATGATGCAAAAGTTGACCAATTGTTTCCTACAATCAAATGTTGAAATGTATTAGTATTACCATAAAATGGATATGGGAAATCCTCAATTTTGGGTTCTAAATTCCGATTGAATTTCGATGGTTTGATGCTCTTGGTACCCAATAATTCAAAGGACGAAACAACATATAGTAAGCCATGCTCATCCTTACTACAAATCAACCTGTATTTAACATAGTCTGGGATTTATTAACATTTCTGTTCAAAATTTTGGGATTGGTATGATTTTTAAAATGTGTTTAAAAAAATCTTCTGCTCACTAAGGCTGCTTTTATTTGATCAAAAATACAGTAAAAACAGTCAAATGTTTTTACAATTTCAAATAACTGTTTTCTGTGTAAATATATAGTAAAATGTAATTGATTTCTGTGATGCGCAGCTGAATTTTCAGCATCATTACGCCAGTCTTCAGTGTCACATGATCTTCAGAAATCCTTATAATATGCTGATTTGCCGCTCAAGAAACATTTCTGATTATTATCAATGTTGAAAACTGTTGTGCTGCACAATATTTTTTGTGGGAACTGTGATACTTTTTACTTTTCACTATTGTTTGATGAATAGAAAGTCCATAAGCATTTATTTAGAATAGAAATCTTTTGTAACATTATAAATGTCTTGACTTTGTTAAGAAACAGTCAAACATCTAGACGCTGTCAGACTGCTGATAGGGCAAGAATTTCATCTCTGGCTGACCTCTGATAGGAAATAACGTACACTGGACTGTTTTACGTCAGCACCGGTCCTTCGGTAAATCTCATCCTCCTCTCATTGTAGTCAGTGATGATAAAAACTCCTACAGTGGCAGCTGTTCACTGCAGACCTGTCGCTTACAGGCGTCTCTAAAGAAACCAGAGCCAGTCTCTGTGTGCCATCGTCATGGGAACCACAGGGTGGTCGGATGAAAGCTTGTCTGCCCACGAGTCACATGACCTCTGAGATTTGAGACTGGAATGTGCAGTTCCTCCGAGTGCTTGAACGCTGTCTGTGTTTGGTTGCTCTCTAACTTTTGATAAATGTGACCCTGGACCACAAAACCAGTCATAAGGGTCAATATTTTGAAATTGAGATTTATACATAATCTGCTATTCTCTTTTCTGCAAATACAAACTGGTGCTCTACATTCATTGATTTTATATCTGATTTATTTCAGTTACTAAAATACATTTTTAACAGTTTTAGTTAACAACAACATTGCAAAGCATTGTATGTACGAATTGGTACTGTTCTGTATTTACAAACAATAAAATGGATGTCATGCCCCTTTAGTCAAATGCACTTGTAACAGCTCAATGTAACTTTGTTGATTTCAGGCATGACGTGAAGCTCAGGTAATGAGGATAAACAACACAGAGAGGAAGGACACTCATGATGATCGAAACAATGGGTAAGTTCATGTATTTTTGCATTTCTGTGGAAATATGGCCTCTGATGTCTGCACAGGATTGTGGGTAATTGTATGTGAACTGGAGGGCAGTTGTGTTTTTCTGTAGAACGAGAGGACAAGACCCACGGACAGAATTAATTATAATTCTTAAATAATAATAATAATTTGATTTTGGTGTGAAATATGAGCTAGACAGGTTCTTGACATGTTTAGCAAGATAATCCCATGTAGTCCTTTGTTTGTTTGTTTTGTAAACTTTTTAAAATAAAATTTAATGTGACACTGAAGGCTGGAGTTATGATTCTGAAAATTCAGCTTTGATCACAGAAATAAATTATATTTTAACATATAATCAAACAGAAAACTACGGAAGCGTATTGCATTCACTTGAGGAAAAAAAATGTACTCTGTTTTTCTGAATTAACGAGTTAATTATCTCAGAATTACGAGATAATTAAGTCATTAATTCAGAAAAACAGCAAAAAAGTTTTTTTCATTAAAAATTATCTCGTAATTCTGAGATAATTAACTCGTTAATTCAGAAAAACAGAGAAAAAATTTTTTTTAATGAAAAATTATCTCGTAATTCTGAGATAATTAACTCGTTAATTCAGAAAAACAGAGTAGATTTTTTTTCCTCAAGTGAATACAATACGCTTCCGTAGAAAACAGTTATTGTAAATTGTAATAATATTTCACAATATTACTATTTTTACAGTATTTGTAATAAAAATCTTATTGACCCCAAACTTTTGCACACACATAAAGCTGATCTTAGTTTCGCGTCTTACTGCCGGTGTTATGCCACTGGCCAAACAACTCAAGCTTCTCTGTAAAGTGCTGGAGTTACCTGTCCTTCGTAACTTATGTGTGCAAAAGCCACAGCAGTACCAAACATATACCACAGAAAGGAAAAGTGGCATGACAGAGTGTTTGTGACAGTTTGCTTGCTCTTGCTGCTTGTTGTGGGATTGTTTACAGTCAGAGGTTTCTGAAGAGCTGCACACACTCCACACACACACTGGTTTAGTCACACTCTGTGAGAATGGAAATGACCTAGACTTCTGCAGACAAACCTGGAGGCTAGAGCGGCTCTCTGATGCCCTCGGCTCCCAATGGCAGGATTCTGGGGCTTATCCAGGCGTTAGCCAGGCATGGCTGCACACAACAGCTCAGTCCCCCACATACACCCTGCATACCTGCTGGCGGCTCACGAGAAATATGCTTTTTCATAAAAGTTGTTTATTACAAGCATGCATTTAGCAGACGCTTTTATCCAAAGCAGCTCATTCCACCAGAGAGGAGCGGAGAGAGTGAAGGTTCTGGAAAGCCACTTTGTGCCTTGTTGTGAAGGAACAACATTTATTTTCATTCACTCATTTGAGCAGGAAAATAAAAACTTACAAGAGTGTGCTGGGAAAGATAAGCAGCAGCACAAAATGAGACACAATACATAAAAAAAACAGTTTAACATCATGGTCAACTCAAAAGGCGACTATGATTATCATAAAATATGCAGTCAGAAATCATTTTTGAGTTGTACTTTCAGCTTTAAATTGCAAATGCTGTAATAAAGACCTGTGTTGCGTTTCCCACAGCATAAAACTAAGGAGAAAATATTGGCATGATCTAAAATATTTAGGCCTAAATGAAAAACTTATGTATTTGAATTGCTTATAAAATTTCTGTCCATTGCAGATTTAACATTAACAAACTAATGAACTTAATGTGAGTCATACATAAATGAAACCAGTCAGGAAAACAGGTAGGAAACAGGTCAGATTTGTATTTAAATAATCATATTTTTAAAATGTATTTATTTGAATTGCTTAGAATCAGCAAAAATCTATGGAATCTATTTTTTCCTCAGAATTACGTGATATGAACTCGCTGAATTGCGAGAAATAAACACAGTTGTAAGAAAATAGTCTGTCTTTTTCCCTCAGAATTGGACTTTATAACTCACAATTGAGCTATACATTTTTGAGAGAAAAAAGTCACATTTACCTTGTTTTATTTTTTGTTCAGTGGTGGAAACAGCTTCCATAAAAATCTGTTCATTGTCAAAGGTATTAAATGTATTACGATATAAAATATGTCTATATAAACATAAGACTAACAGGCTATATTTAGATACAGGCTATATTGAAACAAATCAGATTTATTGATGATAAATATATAAAGCTGGTTATTGTATATTTAAACCTTCAGTTTATTAGTACTAATACAGAATTCTGACCTATTAATGTATGACTGATAAATATGCATCACCTTAAGTTTGTTAGATTATGTTAAAACCGTTTGATCCAAATTTTACATGTAATTCAAATACATAAATGTTAAATTTAGGCCAAAATATTTATTTGAGTGTACATGGGCGCACAATATTGTGACATGCAGCCCAGCTCTCTTATATTAGTGCACAACAGTCAAAGATCATATTAAATTATATGGTTATAGTCTAATTAATAAGATCTACCCTATAAATTGTCCCAAATGCTATTTAAGACGACTATGTGCAAGTTTTTTCCAGCTTTCGCTGTGAATTATTGATTCTCTTGCTCTTGTTCAGTGAGAGGAATGTGTACTCTGGCATTCATACCCATGAGGCATCAGGCTTTGCGAATTAGAAGACAAAGCACCTCCTCACGGCAATGAAATCCTCCACAGAAAACACTCCACGCCGCTCTGAAGATGAATAGATGCGAATCCACTCTTCCCTCAATTATTGAAATATTCCCTGAATATTTAAGCAGATAATGTACCTGTGTGAGAAAGAAAGTGAATTTTCTAGAAAACATTTCTACCGCAGCTCATCACAGATCTATCACCGTTTCTGACACGATAGTCAAACTTTAGTGAATAAACAGAAATGAAAGGCTGTCAAAGCTGGAATAGTTTCTGTGATTGGAAATCATGTCTGACGGTGGTCTCCAGAGTTTTCTTACAGGTGTGTGTGTGTGTGTGTGTGTGTGGCAGATACCCAGCATTGTCTGCAAGCGTTGGAGAGGTTACAGTCTCGCTTGAAAGAAAAGGGAGCAGATGTTCCTGCTGAGGAGAAGCTGAATCTTCTGAAGGCGGTCCTGCAGAGTCCTCTGTTTCACCAGATCCTCGCCCTGCAGAAATCAGTGCAGCATCTGAAGGAGCATGTAAGACAAAACACAACACTGGACAAAAATACTTCTATTTTGTTAGAGAAACAACAAACCATTTCAAACAGAGAGTAAAGAATAATTTGACCCGAAATTAAATCCTGACATTTTTTATTTACCTTCCATATGACTTGAAATTTCAAAGAATATATAAGCACATGTGCAAAAAAAACACCAAAAAAGCTTTTCAAAGAGCATTTAGTTTGAGAGCTGCTCATTCGTGGAATGGATCATTGTGTAAAGCAATAACTTATTCTTTTCAACTAGTTTATTCCTGTTTATATTTGGGCCGAGTAATTTGTTTACAAATCGTACTAAATGATTTATTCACAAATCAGACAGGGGTGTGTTTCCCAAAAGCAACTATGGTCGCAAGTTCCATTGAACTCTATTGGTAAAGACGGAACTTGCGACCGTAGTTGCTTTTGGGAAACGCACCCCAGATTTGTTCTTTAAACTTGAATTCAAAGAGAGTGTTCACCCAAAAATTTTAATTCTTTAATTTACTCACCCTCATGTCGTTCCAAACCTGTATGACTTACTTTCTTCTGTTGAGCACAAAAGAAGGTATTTTGAAGAATGTTGGTTACCAAACAGTTGGCGGTACCCATTGACTTCCATAGTATGAAAAAAAATACTATGGAAGTCAATGGGAACCAGCAACTGTTTAGGAGGAACTATCCCTTAACATGGTGACAACATGCATCATACTGTACAAAAACGTAGCATATTACTGTTTGAAATGTTTATTAAATCCACTACTGTTCAAAAGTTTGGGGTCATTACTAAATTAAATCAATTAAAAATGTAAAAAGTGACAGTAGATTTCTATTTCAAATAAATACTGTTCTTTTGAACATTTTGAATGTTGAAAGCATCATTATTAATAATTGAGCAGCAAACCAGCATCTTAGAATGATTTGTGACGCTGAAGACTGGAGTAATGATGATGAAAATCCAGCATTGCATCAGGGAAATAAATTACATTTTACAATATATTCACATAGAAAGCAGTTATTTGAAATGGCAAAAATATTTCAAAATTTTACTGCGTTCACTGTATTTTTGATCAAATAAATACAGCCTTGGTTTCAACTTGTATCAAAAACATTAAAAAAATCTCACCACTTGCAAAGCTTTGAACAGCAGTGTAAATACTTAGAAATGTAAAGCTAATATTCGTTACTGGCATACTTAAGTAAAAGATATATATATATACATAAAAAAAATAAGTGAACTGTATATGTAGCACAGTACGCTGCCTCGTGTCTTTGGTCATTTCAGACATGCTGTAGTCACAGCTAATCTTAAGATTTGTGTCTCAGTTAATTATTCAATGAATTGTTTTGACAGTCTGCTTTGAATCTTTGCTCCCCTGATCTGAGCTGATTGAGATTACGTGATTATTCGAATCACAAATACTGGAAAATATTCATAAGTGAGGCACAGCCTAATTATTTAGGGAGAAGCTTCACTCGTTGGGCAGATTTGGGGGGTTTTGAGCTCTGTGTGTTCATGGAGAGTTTGGCACCGGCAGCCGTTCGGTCTGAAGTATGCGAGTTATGCTGGAACAGAGGAATGGAGATTATCAAATCCCCAGCGGCCTTCCTTCTCGCTCTCCTCACTCACATACTTATGAACCGCAGAGCGGAAAGCTGTTAACAGCCTGTGTGGAATAAGGAAACCATCTAATGTCAGTCTAAAAGTTATGGATTCGTACAGAACAGGGCTGATGACCCTTGTGAAAAAGAAGTGCACTTAACTGTATAGAATGTGAACTTGTAGTGTACTTCAAATCGTGAGTGTATTTTAAAAAAATTACTTGCAGATAATATAATACCAATGAAATAAAAGGCCACTCAAGTGACTTAAAGGGAGACACTTTCATTACTGTTTCCCAACACACTTAAGTACACTAAGTGACCTTTGTAATAATGTCAAATTAAGTGTTTTACTTTAAAGTTTATCTACTTATTTTGATGTGTTGACTAATTTTAACTTTAGTGTTTTTGATATTTGATGTAGTATTGTTTTGATGTATTATTTAAAGTTAATATATTTTAAATGTACTAAATTGCAGCTTCATCAAATGTTTAATTACAGATATATTTAAATACATGACATACAATTAATACTAGGAATGACAGTAAAGTATATTTTAATTGATCATAAATGCTTGTCAGTACATTCAGCCATACTTTAACCATATTTCAAAGCCAGCAGAATTAATTATGAAATTACGTATTATTAAGTGCTACTTAAGTGAGCCAAAACCACTTTAAAGATCAGCTAATTGCATTTTAATATAAATAGTCAAACCTATGTTTGGGGACCAATTCTCACTATCAATTAACTATGAGTTTGAATAAATTCCTAATTTGCTGCTTATTAATAGTTAGTAAGATAGTTGTTAAGTTTAGGTATTGGGTCGTATAAAGGGATCTAAAATATGGTCATGCAGAATAAGCCATTAGTGTGTGCTTTATAAACAGCCAATATTCTAGTAATATGCATACTAATAATCAACTAGTTAATAGTGAAAATTGGTCCCTAAACTTAAGTGCTACCTTTTATTTAATTACAGTTAACATACAGTGACGTGTCTGAAAACATTACATTCAGTTCACACTTAAGTATATACTTATTTCTGTAATAAGTGCTTTTTTACAAGTGGGTAACACTTTAGTATAGGGACCAATTCTCTCTATTAATTAGTTGCTTATTAGCATGCCTATTATTAACATATTGGCTGTTTATTAGAGCTTATAAAGCACATACTGTATTCTGTGTGACCTTATTCTACATCCCTAATCCTACCCAATACCTAAACTTAACAACTACCTTACTAACTATTAATACGCAGCTTATTGAGGCAAAACTCGTAGTTAGTGGTTTGTTAATGACAAGAAATGGACCTTAAAATAAAGTTTGACCGAAGTTGGTTACTTAGGCAAAAGTAAACATCACGATTGCTTTAGCAAACACCTTTAATAACCTGAGAAGTGTTTATTTTGGTTTGTTGGTGTCTCTCTACACTAACCTGCGGGGTTGTTTATGCCAACTGGTGTGTCTTACTTTGTCTGTGTTACTATAGTTACCAGAACGCAGAGAGAGAGAGACATGAGTTCATGTGTGAAGTGGAGCAGAAGTAATTTCTGAAACGTGGACGAGCCAAACTGGAGGCCTAATCCTCTTACACGATAAGACTAACAAATACACACTCTCACAGAGCTGACATAGTTGTGAGCGCGTTCAAAGCTTGTGCACGATCAGCAACCGAGCTGGGAGTCTGCTGCGCTTAATCTGAAGGGCCTCTGGAAGACTTTTATGAACATTAATGTTTACTGCAGCAGACTGAAGTGCAGCCGTTCGTGCGCAGAAGAGCCACATAAAACCTGCAGAACCTGACATAGTTTGTTAAAGGGACAGTTGACCCAAAACTAAAATTCTGTCATCATTTATTCTCCCTGGTGTCGTTCCAAACCTGAGAGTTTCTTTCTTCTGTTAACCACAAAAAATTAATTTTTAAGAATGCTGGTAACCAAACAGTTGACGGTAGCCATTGATTTCCATAGAACGGCATAGGGATGCACAATATTGGATTGTTGCCAATATCCGATATGCCGATATTTTTCAACTCATTTTGGCCGATGGCCGATACCGATATACATCCTTTTGTTTGGAAACAACACCAAGTCTCTCCTGTGCAGAGATTATAAACAAATCATTTTTAATTTTGCTTAGTTTTTAACAAAAACTTATTTGTTAGAATTAAATAAGCAATTAATTAAGTTCTTTTATAATGAGAGTACACTGAAAGCTGAAAATAACTATAAATCAATCACTGCATTTTTTTTTCTCTCTCAGACAAATGCAGTGGTAACCTTAACATTTTATTTGAAGATTTAACATTTGTAGTTAGTCTAAAGCAAAAGAGTTGTAAAAATTATTTTAGAGCTCCTTGTGTTTAAGTTTTCATAATTCGTTTGAGAAAAAAAAACATATTACACATTAATGAATTAATCTGTATATCAAATTATTTAATTTACAAGCTTTTGACCTTTAAATCAAAGCATACTTGTGATTTTATTACATTGATTGCTGCTTTATTTAATCAGAAGCACAATCTTAAAGTTATTTCTGTATTTACTTTCATTTTATTACAAGTATTTATTACATTTTATTTGTTTTATTGGCAAGGCATATCGGCATAATTTTTAATATCTGGCCGATACCGATGTTAAAATTTTAAGCCATTATAGGCAGATTCCGATATCGTTCCGATAATATCGTGCATCCCTAGTATGGCAAAAAATACTATGGAAGAGAATAGGTACCGTCAACTTTTGTTTTCACAAAATGGGTGAATAAATAATGAATGACAGAATTCTCATTTTTGGCTGAACTATTCCTTTAATAAGTCACAGATACGAGATTATCATGTGGAATAGACTCACAAACACTGATATAACAGCAAGGACAGAGCTGTAAATCACCAGAGTGTGGATCTGTGAAACCGAGCCGGAAAGACAATGGTTTAATAAGCAATTAAATTCAAACAAACAGCAAATGTTTTAAGGAAATGACTTAACACATTGTGATGTGAAGTGCTTGTTATTTTTCTCACAGAGAGATGTTTTTTTGGGGCACGTTTTGTTGCTGTAATTGATGTGAAATGGTTTGTACTTCATCAGGAATGTGTGCTCGAGTCGGGGAGGGAAATAAAAAGTTAATTAAGCAGCTCCTGAAAGTAATGAAAAACATGTGTGCACAGATGGCTGGGAGGACAAATTATCACCAGAAATTATCAAAACAAATGAGTTTTCCACGCTCTTTCAGGGCTATTTATATATTTTTTAAATGCTCGGTGAAAGAAACTGAATGCTTGGAACACACAAACGAGGAGTAATTTAGGCTGTTTTTCTGTCGCTCTTTCTCTCAGACTCCATATATTAACTCTGATCTGAAGGGCAGCACTGAAGGATTCTCAGCTCAGCTCAATGGACAGCCTTCATCTGAAGAGTACGAACACATCATCCGCTCCATGGCTCAGGTAACACACAACAGCCATTCATCCATCTATCTATCTATTGTTTTATCCATCCATCCACCCACCCACCCATCCATTTATCCATCATTCTATCTATCGTTTTATCATTCCACCCACTTACCCACCCATCTATCCATCCATCCATATCCATCTATTCATCTGTCATTCTATCTATCTTTCTATCATTCCATCCATCCATCCATCCATCCATCCATCCATCCATCAGATGTGCCCAAACCCTTTGCTTTGAAGGGCCAAAAATTTAACTTGACTGAGAGCTGAATGTAAATGTTGCATTATATCCTACTATACTATATTAAAATTTACATTTTATTTTTTCAAATTAGATTCAGTTATATTCTCTACAATGCAAAAAATAAAATTGTTAAAAATATAAAACAGCAATGAAGGTGTTTTTTAGCATTTCCCCCCCCCCCTTTTTTTCCTCTCTCCAATGATGTGGCATGGTGGGCCAAATCAAAGGGTGTCAGGGGCCAACTTTGTCCCACCAGCCCTTGTTTGCACATCTCTGATATCTAGATCATTTAAAGCTTTTCTTTCACTATTTAACCCCTAAACTCTCATACGGCTCTTAATTAGGCAATAAGAGATCACACGCTGTGTGATTATGTGACTGTATGTGATGTTGTTTTGTGTGTGTGTGTGTGTGTGTGTGTGTGTGTGTGTGTGTGTGTGTGTGTGTGTGCGTGTGTGTGTGTGTGTGTGTGTGTGTGTGTGTGCGTGTGTGTGCGTGTGTGTGTGTGTGTGTGTGTGTGTGTGCGTGTGTGTGTAGGGTCGGTACGTGACTCAGATCGACCTGCTGAAGCCGGTATCAGGTGGTTTGGGCTTCAGTGTTGTTGGCTTGTGTAGTGAGAACCGTGGAGATCTTGGCATCTTCATTCAGGAGATACAGGCTGGAAGTGTGGCATACAGGTCAGAATACACACACACACAGTTGTTTCACTATATTAGTGAGGACATTGCATAGCCTTCCACTGATTGTCTATCAGGTTAAAGATATTTTCTATCCCCTAAACGTACCCCTCACAGAAACATGTCCAGAACACTAGATTTACATCAGAACTTAACTTGATTGATTTATAAGCATTTTAAACTAGTGAGGACCTGTCAAATGTCTCACTAGAGGGGTGTCAAAGTATTTCACTATATAAGTGAGGACATTTGGCCCTCACAAGTATAGTCAATCAGGCTCACACATACACTCATCCCGTCAGATGATCAGTGATTTGTACACACAACTCCACTACTTCGTCCCCATTTTAAAAATAAAGATTACTCATATTTTAAAGATCTGCTGAAGTTCTCATTTCTTCCCTTCTCATCACAAATGTGTCACCAGTTCATGTCACGTCAGCATTTTCCAGCTCAAAGTCCCTGCTGAAGCTAGTTTGCTGACATGTTAGTGCTTTTTAGCACTTTGGTCTCTCTTTGTGAGAGCAAATTTCGGCCTGCATGTTATGAGTTCCATAGAAATGTACACATAAATCAAAAAACAGTGTTGATTGTTCTTAATTCAGCCATTAGGCCACCATTCACTTTGTCGTTTATTTATTTTTGGTCATTTTGTTCTTTCCCTGTGAAAAAGAATTACACTTTAGCAGACTTTTAAAAATCATTACACTGTAAAAAATCTAAAGTTGAGAAAACAAAAATTAATTTGTCATTACAAAGTGCACTTAAGTGTGTTCAGAAACAATCATGAAAGCGCCTCTTTTTAGGTCACTTAAGTGGTCTTTTATTTTGTTAATAAAATATTATCTGCAAGTGCAGTTTTTTTTTACAAGCTTGAAACTCATTACATTCTTTGCACTGCTGTGATCGTGAGCTGATCACAGAACAGTTTTGGTTGTTAAACATATGTTTCTCTATTCTAGTGATGGAAAGCTAAAGGAAGGAGATCAGATACTGGCGATTAACGGTCAGTTGCTGGATCAGAGCGTCAGTCACCAGCAGGCCATTGCTCTCCTGCAGCAAGCGTCGGACTGCGTGAGCCTCACTGTCGCCCGTGGGCCTGTCCCACAGCTCTCCAGCCCGGTGGTGTCCAGGACTCCCAGTGCTGCTAGCACACTTTCAGCTCACTCCAGTGCGGTGAGACAACACAACCACACACACACTCACATATGTGACCCTGGAGCACAAAACCAGTCTTAAGTCGCTGGGGTATATTTGTAGCGATAGCCAAAAATACATTGTATGGGTCAAAGTTATCCATTTTTCTTTTATGCCAAAAATCATTAGGATATTAAGTAAAGATCATGTTCCATGAAGATATTTTGTATATTTATGTCCATAAATATATCAAAACATAATTTTTGATTAGTAATATACATTGCTAAGAACTTCATTTGGACAACTATAAAAGGTGATTTTCTCAATATTTAGATTTTTTTGCCCCCTCAGATTCCAGATTTTCAAATAGTTGTATCTCAGCCTAATATTGTCCTATCATAACAAAAACCTTACATCAATGGAAAGATTATTTATTCAGATTTCAGATTATGTATAAATCTCAATTTTGATATTTGTACACTTAAGACTGGTTTTGTGGTCCAGGGTCACGTATAGACTATTGCACTTGGACTGAGTTACATTTAGGGGTGTTTGTTAGGACGAGCGTCACTATTACTATTACTCAGACTTATGGCATTTTCACCTAATTTTGGAGCATTTCATTCATTTAGTTTGGATTGCTTAGGCATATCTGAACTTACACTACTAGTCAAAAGTTTGTAATAATTGCATTTGTTTTTAAATGTTGTAGTTGTGCTGCCAAATATATTTGTGGAAGCATTTTGTTTGTATTCAAGATTCTTTGATGACAGCATTACTCAAAACTGTTGGATAGTAGTGTATCATGTTAGCGCAAAAATATGAAGCAGCAAAACTGTTTTCAATATTGATAATAATCAGAAATGTTTCTTGAATTCTGAAGGGTCATGTGATGCTGGAGACTGGAGTAATGATGCTGAAAATTCAGCTTTGATCAGAACAATCAATTACAATTTACAATATATTCACATAGAAAACAGCTATTTGAAATTGTAAAAATATTTAACAATATTACTGCTTTGACTGTATTTTTGGTCAAAAAAATGCAGGCTTGGTGAGCAGAAGAGACCTCTTTTAAAAAAATATTAACAACAAAAATAAGCGGTCCAACCCAGCAGTGTCTGCTTCTATTCATGGTAAATAAGGGAAACATTCTATTACATTTTCTGGAAGGTTACACAACTTGAATGAAAAAATGATGTTGAAAGTGGTATAAAAGTTCTGTTTCATGTCTCCTAAGCACCAAGGGATGGCTAAGCCTGTGAATATTCCTGCTGCGCTTAGTGGGGAGCACAACATAATAGAGATGTGACACAGCCTCTTTATAAAAGGATACGACCCCCTGCTGTTTTCCTTTTGGGATCGGAGATCTTGCAGTTTATTTGAACTTCAAAGTTATTCTTTCTAACATCTGTGAACAGGATAAAGCACTCAAAGTTGTTAAGACTAAAAAACAATAATAGTCTGTATTTAAAAAAGTTGTCTGTATTGAGTGGAGATTTGTGGTGCCCCACCTTGCTCTCTCTAAAAGAAAATGTGCAAAAAGTTTACTAATAAGGCCCCAAGCAGGCCTACCTATTATTTAATCACCACAGAGTACTGGGACTTCAAACTGGCAAGCTGTTTCCAACTCCAAAAGAGTTGCAAGTTTATTTTTCTGACATCTTTATATGATATTTACTAGTGATGCACCAAAATTAAAATTGTGGGCCGAAACGGAAAAATCAGGATGAGCTTGGCTGATAACCAAAACAGAAAAAAGAGGTGCTACAGCGATCTATCACACCACATTAAAGAGCATCAAAACCATATTTAATGTTTGTATTTTGGGGTAAAATTGACAGAATTTGAAAACTGAGACTTTGTTTCCTATTAAAAGTAACAAAGCCTATTGTGATTATTGATTGGCAGGTTATCCAACTTATCCAAAGCGACTTACAAATTAGGACAATAAAAGCAATCAAAACCAACAAAAGACAAATGATATGCAAGTGCTATAACAAGTCTCAGTTAGCTAAACGCAGTACACGAAGCAAGGTTTTTTGTGTTTTTGTTTTTATTATATAATAAATAAAAAGAAAACATATAGAAAGAAAAGGAATAAAAAGAATAGAGCAAGCTAGTGTTAGAGGCCTTTTTTGCTTTTTGTTAATTGTACAATAAATAATAAGAAAACAAAAATAATAAAAAGAATAGAGAAGCTAGTGTTAGTTTGGTCAATGATTTCAGCCCTACAAAACTCATTTTGGAGGTTTTTAATGGCTGCACTAAATGACCACTGAGACTGGCTCTATAGAATACATTTTGCACCATCAACTAGCATGGAAAAACGGGAGGCGATCTGTAGTGCCTGTGTGATACTTGATAGTGTTCATTCGTGTCTGCTGGTGTGTCATTCCATCAGGAGCGTAACTGTGTCATCGTGAGCCGCTCCTAAAGGAGTCTCTCTCACAGACTTCTTTGCAGCAGCAATGTGTTCATCTGCGTTCGTGTGGGTGAGTTGCCTTCAGGACACTATTGATATTGGTCATCCACTGGCTTAGAAGATCAGGAACCACGAATAGGACTTGAGTGGTGAATACAACAGTCAACTGACTGGCATTTCATGGTCACTTGAACAGCATGTATTATTTGTGAGATGTTATCCAAAGAGGGAGAACAGGAGTCATACTCGTATAGGGCTGGCTGTGTCACATCTCTTTTGTTAGTGTTGTCTGTATTTTGATCTCAGCTAACAAGGAACATTCTCAGAACGTTCTCTCAAAGTTAGCAGCAAATGTTCTTCCAGCAATGTTAATAGAACGTTCATTTTTTAAAAATGTTACTACATTTAAAGTACAGTTACTAATGTTTCGGAATGTTCAGAGAACATTCAGAAGTAACGTTCTCATAATGTTTGCAAAATTGTAACAGAATGTACCCCTAATATTTTAAGTGTTTTAAAAGCAACTGCATGTTTTGAATGTTCAGAGAGCATTCAGAAATAATGCTTTCATAACTTAATGGGAACTTCAGCAAAATGTTGCTAGAACATATTTTGCTAGCTGGGTACGTGCAGCAGCAACTTCCACAGGATTTATGGCAATCTGATGGTCAGCTGGCAATAAGAGAATCACACTTACATTTCTAACTTGTATTTTTCAGAAACAAATGAAACCGGTATGGATGCAAAATCATGAACTTGCATTTTAACATGCTTTTTAAACTATTTAACTATTTTTTCATCACAGTGGCCTACTTTATTTGTCATTGACCCCCTTTATTGTGCACTTGTGCCATTATAGACCCACTGGACTCACGTGGAGACGATCGAGCTGGTGAACGATGGAACCGGTTTGGGCTTTGGGATTGTTGGTGGTAGAACCACTGGCGTTATTGTCAAAACCATCCTACCTGGAGGCATCGCTGACCAGGTAAGTTCACTTTTGACCTTTTTATCCACTGTTACAACTAATGGTGTCTCTGTCTGTCTGCATGCCCCTCTCTCTGACCTGTTCTCCTCACCTCAAACTTAAACTCTGTTTTCTTTTTGAGCAATTCAAGAAAGACCATAAAAACAGTAGGGCTGTCAATTTCATTTGGTGCAATTCATTTTAGAAAAAAATAATGCGTTATAAATAAATCTTACATAACATTACACATGCAGGATGATTGTGTGATGTAGCATACGAATGCAGTTATATCCCCCTAAAATTCCAGATTTGAGGGTAAAAAAATGCCCCTGTATGGGATCCTTTCTTATATTTATATCATATGATGTAGTTTAGAAATATTACACAAGCAAGAGTGCTGTTTTTCTGAATATCTGCACAATTGCAAATGTGATATTGATTTTATGGAATAGCTCAATAAACAAGAAGTTATTATTGTGTTACATTTTAGATACAATATTGCCAATATTGTTTTTTTTGGCTCAATTTCGCCAAAGAAAATAGTTCCAAACAAAGCCAGCACCAGAACTGTTGTGCATCTCTGACCAACACACAGCACTGTTTTGTTGCTGAACGAATCCACATTTTTTAAACCAATAGAGTGAGCGAATGATTCAGTGACTCATTCATAAAGACAGTCACTTGCCTTGTTTCTGAATGAATCAGCAATTGAAATTAATTGGTTGAATGACTCACTCATTAAGACTGGTGGTTTTAGTTTCATATTTAGGGCCAGATTTACTAAACAGGGCAAATTAGCGTTAAAGCGCAATCCCATAAAAGCGCCGATGGGAGGAGAAATTCTGTGGGTGATTTACTAACAATGTTTGTTACCAGTAATTTGACAAGCACCAACGTTAGTGAATCGTGTGGCGTGATTAATTTTAAAACTCTCCTTCCATAAATTTAGCATCTGAAACGGAAACTCCTACAAATTCATATTCAATAAGGTCAGGTGCAAAAATAACAAAAAATGTCCACGCCTTTTCACCACTAATTCTTCATTGCGTATCTTTAGTAAATCCCGACAGTACTGATTTAGCGCAAAAAACATGGTTTGAGCTGGTGCAAACTGTTAGTAAATCTGGCCCTTAGAGTATCATTTCATTTTTTTAATTCATTTCATATTTCAAAATTCAATTAACAAAACATCAATGCCCAATTATTGTCATTATTTATGCAGTGTTGCATTAAAATGTTTCTATCTAAAGTTACTTTTTGCAATGTCTATTCAATGCTTATCTCATTTAACACAATAATGACTTTAAGTGATTTTTTGTGGGGTAATTTCTCAGTCAAAATTGATGTGCATTTAATTTGTTATTCATTAGTTTGGTTAATCTGCATATAATCTAATGAATAAGAATTTAAAAAATCACTTGACAGCCCTAAAAACAAAGCAGAAGTCAACAATGATTGTCTTATAACCCTGTGAAGGGTCCAGTGAATTCAACCCAGGAATAAAACATTGAATCATTGAAGAATGTCATAAAATCTGTTTATGGAAAATACAGAAGTTCACCATCTCTCTCACTGGTTCTAGGACGGTCGACTGCGAAGTGGGGATCACGTCCTGCGGATCGGTGATACGGACCTATTTGGCCTGAGCAGTGAGCAGGTTGCTCAAGTTTTGAAACAATGTGGAAACAAAGTCCGACTCCTCATCAGCCGCGGGACGGCGGACGATGCTACGCCCGCTCCTGTCACCCTGCCGACCGTCACTGAGCAACAGGTTCAGCTGCACATGTGCCACAAAGTTGTATACATACTGCTGTATTTTTAATAATTATTAATTATTATAATTATTATATCGACACTGTAGGTAATTACCTGCATCTGATACAGCATTCATTCTTCAGTTCAATCTCATCGGCACAATAAAACATTAGTTTGAATGTCCGCTGAGGAAAGCTAAAGGCTCTTCCTACTATCCTTTTATCGGTTAAGAGTGATTTCTGATGACAGCGCTGCTCAGTGCATTTGTTGGCTGCGTCTTACAAGCTGTTGTTAAAAGTAAAAATAACTTCCTTGTTTACCACAGCATTTCAGTCTCTTTCAATATAAAAGTCTTTACCGCTGACTCCTCTCTTGACGCCATCTAATGGCGGAACAATGTAATTAAAAAATCCATCACGAACACACACACTGTTTCCCAATACTAAATACTACTATTATTTATATAAAATATTATTTATTAAATAATAATATTTAATAAACAACAACAGCCATCATAAAAGTTACTAGGGAATTCAGTCAAATGTACAAAGACAGCGCTCTGATATACAGCATTGAACTTATATAAAATATTACGTGATGAGATTTTGCCCTCAACCAAAACTATTTGCTCTGGAACAAATAATAGATTAATGAGACCAAAGATTTCCTGTTAGATTTACCCAAAACAAAACATATCTCATGTTTAACCGCTATAGAGATATCAGAGAGAGCAGCAAATTCCAGAAGATCTGGCCGAGGTAAGGCGCTCTCTCCATGGGTTTATGAGCGCTGAACGGCCGCTGACGATCAGGAGCTCACATCTCCCCGAAAACATTGAAGTAAATTTTCAAATAGACATTATCTTTATTAACAAACCGCATATTTGAAGTCTAAACAACTACATTCTCGCCTAAAAACTCTTAACGCAACATTCTGACGCAAAAACAGTATTATTTTTAAAATTATAGTGGATTTGGGTGTCCGCCATGACACTCGCTGTGAGAAATACGGCAAGCGGAGTGATACAAGCAGTGAAATAGAGTTATGATATCACTTGAATCACACTCTTATCAGCCAATCAGATTCGAGGACCAGAAAGAACTGTTGTATAAATATGGATATCATATTAATTTATTTTTATCAGAATAGCAAAATTAAGTGAATATAAGAGTGATTTTCCATTCATTTATCTGCTGCGGCTTGAATGGATTTTGCTATTTTCTTCCTATGCACCAATTCTAAAATGAAAATTGGCAATTTATTAGGAAATATTGAAGGTGTTTCATTTTCAAACATTAAATGTTTTCTCGAGAATATTGTTTTAATTACTAATCATTGCGTTAAGTCCTCAATATCACTTTTCTTTCTGTTAGTCTGCTCTCTGTAACTAACGAAAGCCTGAGGCCAGTGCAACAAACCCATTAAGCTAGTAATAATAATTACAAGGGAATGTTTTCTTACCCTAATGAGTTTGTTACAACTGGCTGCTGTCTTTAATGACATAATACTGCAGGAAGAGATGGTTTTTGGTAGAAAAGCAACAGAACTTGAGAATTAGCAATAGATATGATGAATTATGTTTTGTGGTATTAGTTTGTTTCAAACCATATTTAAAAATATGGTAATGTTAATGTTCTTGTTATTGTGTAATAATCTGTTTATGTCTGCTGACAGGGTTTTGAGGAAGAGGAACAGGGCGACTTCGATGTGAGCTTGATGAAGAACGCTCAGGGTCTAGGCATCACCATCGCGGGGTATGTGGGGGACAAAACATCAGGTGAGCTTTATATCAGAGAGTGAATTATATTAATAAACAGAACTGATGCGCACACTGAACAGACTAATGGTTATTATATAGTTTTATTAATGCTGTTTCTGAAGGCAAGCATCACTATAATTATTCCTCATGCCCAATCCTAAGTCTTAAACAGCATTTAATGTTTGTGCTGGACATGAATGATACCTCAGATGTGGCTTGTTGAATATTCATTTAGTTATGATTTGCTGTATGATTAATTTAGTTATGATTTGCTGTATATCAATGTGACACAAACAAAATCTGTCTGAAAGGTGTTTTGTATAAATAAAGATTGTGTATAGTCCCTTGTGAAAAAGAGTACTTATTATGGCGATAATACTTTAAACTAGAGAAAAAAATCATCAAGACACAATTAGTTTGCTTGAGAAAGCCTAGCTAGAAAGTTTGAAATAGTTATAAAAGCTTAAAGTTTGAAGCAGTTTGAAAGTTTAAATACATAGGTAGCTAGCTAGCTAACTTATTTTAGCTTTATTAGCTTGTTACTAGCACATTGTTAGCATGATTAACATGTTGCTAGCATGTTGTTAGCATGATTATCATGTTGGCAATGTTTCTGACATGATTAGCATTGCTAACATGTTTTAATGATTAACGTTTCTATCATGTTGTTAGCTTGTTGATAACATGATTAGCATGTTGTTAGCATGATTAGCATTTTACATAATGTTAGCATGTTTCTAACATGACTAGCGTATTGCTAGAAGGTTGCTAGCATGTTTATAACGTTACCAAGCAAGTCTCTAACATGATTAACATGTTTCGGTCACACTTTATATTAGGTGGCCTTAACTACTATGTACTTACATCAGGAAATAAGTACAATGTACTTATTGTGGTCATATTGTATTTTAAAACACTTTTGCTGCTATTGAGGTGGGATACGGGTAAGGTTAAGGACAGGTTTGGTGGTATGGGTAGGTTTAAGGGTGGGTTAAGGTGTAAGGGATGGGTCAACAATGTAATTATAAATGTAATTACAGAAATTAATTACAGATGTAATTACAAATAGGTATTTTTAAAAATATAAGTACAATGTAAAAACATGTATATACACAATAAGTGCATTGTATCAAATGATTAATTTCAATGTAAGTACACAGTAGTTAAGGCCACCTAATATAAAGTGGGACCCATGTTTCTAACATATTGTTAGCTTTCTGATAGCATGATTAGTATGCTGCTGGCTTGATTAGCATTTTTAACATAATGTTAACATGTTGCTAACATGTTTCTAACATGATTAGCATGTTGCTATCGTCATGTTAGCATGTTTCTCACATGATTAGCATGTTTTAGCACATTTTTAGCATGTTTTAACATGATTTTACACATTGCTAGAATGTTTTAGCATGATTTAGTACATTGCTAACATTTCATAAATAATATCTAATATATTATTATTTATTTATTATTAGATATAACATAATATAAACAATATATAATATAAATAATTTTACAATTTATAAAAGTATACTTTTAAGAGCTGAAGTACACTACAATTAAGTGCACTTCTTTTTCACAAGGGGTTTCATTCAGGTTTAACTTCCAGTGAAAGTTACTTGTTTAGTGCTTCAGAGCTGGAAACTGATGTTAAACAGAGATTTTATAATGTACATCCTGCATGTACAGGAAATATAGTATTTCCAACCCTGACAGACACGGGCTTGTTGTTTGCTGTTTCTCTTTCTCACTCTGGGCAGATTCCATCTGAAAAGCCTATTCTCATTATAGTGTGCTTCATTTTCGGCAGCGTTTAACCTTTGCTGACTGTAATTTCCTGTTGCAGAGCCCTCTGGGATATTTGTGAAGAGCATTTCGAGGGACAGCGCGGTGGAGCAAGACGGACGAATTCATGTTGGAGATCAGATCATAGCTGTGAGTTATTTCACGAAGAACGAGTTATTTATGAAACTCTTATTTATGCATGTTTTGTGTTACAGTGCTTATCAAAATTAAAAGGTGTCTATGCTTTTTGTTATTGTTATCGTGCATGGGTGTTATCGTATATGTTATGGGTTCTGCAAAATAACAGTAAGAGAAGATAAATTAAATAGTTATATATCACAAAGTGGTTATTTTTTATCTGAGTTTCAACAAAAGAAGACAGATAATGTGATCTCTGCTGATTTCAGTATCATTGATGGTTTCCCCATCAACTCGCTAATCATTTGCATAAGGTTTTTTCAACATATCCATTAACGATATTGAACATTTATTTTTTATTATTTCATTTTCGATTGATTTTAAAATGAATGTGATTAAATAAAAAAACAAAACAAAACTCAAAATTTTGAATCTTATTACATTTTTTTCCCCATTTTTCCAAACATTTTTCTGAAGGGAAAAAAAAGCTATAATTTTTTATTATTTTGGCAAAGTTTTATATTCACAAGAAAAGAATAACTAAAAAAACTCTTTTACCTTTTGTATTACTAATCTCACAATGTAGTCTAAAATCCTTTCAAACAAGGCTAAACTGTGTGTGTGTGTGTGTGTGTATGTGTATGTGTGTGTGTGTGTGTGCAGGTCGATGGTGTGAATCTCCAGGGTTACACTAACCAGCAGGCCGTGGAGGTCCTGAGACACACGGGTCAAACTGTAAACCTGAAGCTTGTCCGACGCGGCTTTAAACTGGAGGACGTATGTCCGTCAATCATACCTGTCGCCATGGAGACCACACCCACCCTCAGCGCATCACGAAACTCAACAATGGAGCGAACGAACACTAAGCACGGTAACAAATGCACACAGTAATCTGAATGAAGCTGCCTATATCTGTCGCTCACGTCTGTTTAAACACTGCATGAAATGGTTTGACGAATGCAGAAAGACATTGGCCTGTCCAATTTAAGTAGCTAATAGTAAGGTTGTACAATCAAATCTACACCGCAATATGCCCTAGTGTGATTATTGAACTGCAAAATGCTGCAATTTAATAAAATGAATATATAATCTGCATGAACCGTGTGCTTCAGTGTGAATCAGAGCGGCATGTGTTCTGCATGTTTGAGAAAATCCAAGGGTCTTTATTAAATCTTATCCTGATAAATACCTGAAGGCAGAGAGAATACTTGAAGATATTACAAGAGAAATGTAAAGCCAGAGCTGAGATCTAACTTTAGTTCGGTAGATCCTTTGTGTGTGTGTCTGTCAGTCCCACAACCGCCGCACCATATTTAGAGTCAAAATCTCACTCATCCTTTCATCACAGTCCCATGAAGCCTGTTATTATATGAAGAGAGAGTCACACATCACTGATGCCCCTGTGTTTTCCTGTCTAGATGAGAGAGTGTTTCTCACTCCAGAGGAAAACGCCGAACCGCAGTCTGTCACCGCTTCGCCCGTCAGAGCTCCAGAAAGACACGACGGTGAGAGACGTTTGTCATTTCACCGCTGATATCAGCGAATCGACTCGCAGAGACCGGTGGGTAATGCTGTCATGTCTCTCTCAGGTCCTGTGAAGCTGAGCTCTGAGGAGGAACACCAGCTAATGCAGAAGTGGCAGAATGAACTGGGCGTCTGCAGCGAAGTCATTGTGAGTAACTGTCTTTTAATTAGAAGAGCGTTTAGTCACCAAGTACACTGTAAAAAAATATTTCTGGAGTTGTTTTATTCCAAAATACATTTCAGAAGAAAATATTTAAAATTCCTTTAAAAGTACTTCAAACTATTTTTTTCAACCAACTTTTAAATTTCTTTTTTTCCAATTGTGTACTTTTAAGGCATTTCTTTGTAATTATTTGTGAAATTTGCTAGCAGTTTGAGTGAAAATTATTTTCACTAAATCCCAGTAAATCCTAAACAAATAAATAAAAATCTATTTAGAATCAGTTTTAACTCAGAAATTGCTGAAATTGCTTGAAGAAACAGCCAGTAACACATTTAATTATAAAGCATTACTGAAATAATAATCTGTTTCATTTACTACTAAAATGATTTTTCCAATGTATAAGTAAAACTGAATGTTGGAGTACATTTTACAAGAAAATAATTTTCAGCCTTTCTACTTAAAAAAAATCATGTAAAATTATTTTTACGGTGTTCGGATTTGGAAGAAAGAAAAAACAATGCCTTCGTACTTTCTAATTGCGTCTCTGTAATCACCTTTTCATAAATAATGTTGTTGGGTTTGTCCACTACACACAGACACTTTCATTATTTTTAATTGATTTGGTAATTATGTGTATAATTTGTCATTTGCTTGCTGTCCCCAATATTGCTGTCAAACCAAACACTTCAGAGAAAAAGAAAAAGATTTCCAAAAATATGTTGTTTTTTGTTATTATGTAAATGAGAAGTGACAGGGTCACATCTCTGCCATGGCAGATGAAAGATCAGAAATATGACAGATTTTTATATGTAGATTTGTACTATGTGTGTTTAACTGGCCAGCCCTTGTGAAATTTAATTCAGAAACAGTTTGTTTATTTCTCTTTTTGTAGATTCACAGTTAAATCTCTGCCAGCTGACTTGTTTTGTTGGCAAAACTAACGCTTATCCAAAATCCACACAATCACACACTGAAACAAAACCAATCCAACTTTAGCGAACTTTTAAAAAGAGCACTTATTTCAGAAACAACATACTTCAAAAGAATATACTTAAGTTCAAACCGAATGTAATGTTTTCAGATATTTAACTGCATTTTAACAGCAAATAAATGATAATATATCATAACTAAAATCTTTATTAAATACAGTTGGTTGAACTTAAGTATGACTTAAGTATATCTTTATTTGTAATTACTTCTGTCGTCTTTGAAATATGGTTAAAATACTGCTGAATGTAGTATTTATGGTAAACTAAAATATACTTTAATGTCATTTCTATTGAAACTTGTATATCATATACTTAAATATATTTGTATTTACACATTTGTAATGATGAATTTAGTAAGTTTAAAATATGTTAACTTTAATTTTGTAATATTGAATAATGTTAGTGAATGGGGGATTTTTAAGGGTTGTGATGTTGTGATTCTGTGTTAATGTGTATTCAGGTGGCTCAAGTGGAGAAGTTCAGTGAGAACAGCGGTTTAGGGATCAGTCTGGACGTGTGTGCCGGCCGTCACATCCTCCGTTCAGTGCTTCCTGAGGGACCTGTCGGGCGATCGGGAAAAATCTGCAGTGGAGACGAACTGCTAGAGGTAAAACGCATCCATCGGAAACAACCCACCACCAATATGCATCAAAAAATCTAATTAATACTGGAATTTGGCCCAAATAAGAATTCTCTTCTGCTCAACAAGGCTGCATTATTTGATCAAAAATACAGTAATATCATGAAATGTTATTATAAATTTAAAATAGCTATTTTCTATGTGGATATATTGTAAAATGTAATTTATTTCTGTGATCAAAGCTGAATTTTCAGCATCATTACTCCAGTCTTCAATATCACATGATCTTCAGAAAACATTCTGTTTTGCTGCTCAAGAAACATTTCTGATTATTATCAATGCTGAAAACAGTATTCATATATTTATAAGTGTGTGTGTGTTTGTTCAGGTGAACGGCATTCCCCTCAGAGGAGAGTCTCATAAAGAGGTTGTTGACATTCTGAAAGAACTTCCTGTTTCTGTGACCATGGTCTGCTGTAGACCCGCCCCTCTAATGACTGACAGCCAAACTGACCAACCACGGCCAGAGGATGTGGCCATTGATTCCATAGTTCAGGTACATTAAATTGTTCACTAAATATCAAGTCCTGTTTAGATTTAATATGTGCAATTAAATATGTAAAGATTAATGTACAATCAGTGAATGAATGAATGATGCATTTAAATCAGTCTTTCAGTAATCTGAATTTATCCACACCAAGGCAAGGCAAGTTTATTTATATAGCATTTCATACACAGTGTACATAAAAGGAAGTGAAATAGTCATTAAAAATAATAATCACAGCAATAAAAACAAGGAATTAATAACTTCTACACTAACTGAAAACACCTTCTAAAACACCTAACTATTCCACTACTTCACCTCCTACTTACTTTGACCATCATAAACCAAACAAATACAACTCAGAGATCCTACATTCAACTGATTAACCAACACACTTGTCTTTCTTTGCCCATATTCTCTTTACCATCACCACACTTACTTTAGCCTTCTGTTTAAACTTTTAAAATGATATAAAAATTGATTTAAAATGAATTTAAAACAGTTAAGAATAGAAAACGATTATAGATGAAATACAGTGCAGCCAGTTGGGACGTAGCACAGCTCATTCAACAAATGCACAGCTAAACAGATGAGTTTTGAGTCTGGATTTAAATGTGGCTAATGTTTTAGCACATCTGATCTCTTCTGGAAGCTGGTTCCAACTGTGCGTGGCATAATCGCTAAAAGCAGACTCCCCTTGTTTCGTGTGAACCCTTGGTGTTTCTAACTGACTCGAGCATGAAGTTTCTCAAGATTCAAGATTTTTATTCGTCACATGCACAATTATACAGAGTATAACCAGCAGTGAAATGTAAGTTCTCCGTTCTCCAAGTCCTGACTGGAAACAAAACATCTAATCCTTGCAATGTTTTTGAGATGATAGTATGCTGATTTAGTTACTGCTTTACCAATCAAATTAAAGTAGAATAAAATGTAAATAATTTTGAATAAAAGTACAAGTACTTATGGTCCCACTTTATATTAAGTGGCCTTAACTACTATGTACTTACATCAAAAAATAAGTACAATGCACTTATTGTGTTCATATTGTATTGCAAAACACGTTTGCTGCTATTGAGGTGGGATACAGGTAAGGTTAGGGACAGGTTTGCTGCTATTGAGGTGGGATACAGGTAAGGTTAGGGACAGGTTTGGTGGTATGGGTCGGTTTAAGGGTGGGTTAAGGTGTAAGGTATGGGTCAACAGTGTAATTATAAATATAATTACATGCAGGTATTTAAAAAATATAAGTACAGTATAAAAACATGTATGTACACAACAAAGTGCATTGTACTAAATGATTAATAAAAATGTAAGTACATAGTCGTTAAGGCCACTTAATATAAAGTGGGACCGTACTTATAATATTAATTATAGTTATCAATAGACCATATGGAGTATTTATAGACATTTAATAATCAATGGTTGAAATACCTCCTATAGAAATTATTTAGAAATTAAATTATACAAAATAATTAAATAGTAAAATAGTTTAATTAAATAATTTATTCATTAAATGATAAGAAATTAAATTATTTATAAATTAAATAATTTACAAATAAATAATATTTATGACATTAATGTAAAAATTAACATTAATTTTAAATAACTAATGGTGGAAGAACACATAATTTCCCCAAATGCTCAAATTTAGCCCATAAATCCACTCAAATTTAGCCCACTTTATCTAAGTAATGTCTTTATATACTTAAGAAGTAGTTTTTCCTGTAAAAGCAGTATAAAGCACACATAGTATAAAAGCACTGATTATTTGAATTGTTGTTAATCAAATCAGATGTAATTTATTGAATCAAAACTGTTTTATAACCATTATTTTTCAGTGATAAAGTTCTTGTTTTCCATGAGCGTGTCTGAACTAGCCTGAGTGGTTCAGTCAGACTTTCCTTTGTTTGGATTATATCAGATTACAGTGCACCATTATAATCTCTGAACATCTCAAATCACTCTCAGAGGACAGACCTTCATGCTCAAATGCATGACATGGGTTAGCTATCAATAAAAGGTGTACATTTGCATCCACCCTGTTACATACGCTGAAGTAAGGTGATGTCTTATGCTTCTGAACAATTATTGGGGATTTTATTAGAATGAAAATTTTGATCATCTCGCTTGTGTAGGTGACAGGTGAGTTTGAGGATTTCCTGGTCTCTGGCGAATCAGATGACAGCCTGAAAGGTCATGTGACTGAAGAGCCCTCCGGAACACTGTTAGCGATGTGGGAAACAGATATTGAGGACATTGAACTAGAGAAAGGAGAGAGCGGACTGGGCTTCAGCATTCTGGATTATCAGGTGGGAGAGTGGGAGGAGCTTTCTAAATTCAAGATTCAAGATTTTTATTCGTCACATACACAATTATACAGAGTATAACCAGCAGTGAAATGTAAATCAGGTCCGCTCCAAGGACAGTGCAATTATATAGAATACAAATATTAAGAAAAAGAAAAGTAGAAAAAATAAAATAATAAAATATAAATATTATGGCCTGAGCACCAGTGGAGCAAGGACCCTCTTGCAATTGCTCTGTTTATTATTATTTGACATGTAGTTGCAAATTAATGGAATTTAGTTGACATGTAGTTGCAAATTAATGGGAGTTAGTTGACATGTAGTTGCAAATTAATGAGAGTTAGTTGACATGTAGTTGCAAATTAATGAGAGTTAGTTGACATGTAGTTGCAAATTAATGGGATTTAGTCGCCATGTATTTGCAAATTAATGTGAGTTAGTCAACATTTAGTTGCAAATTAATGAGTTTGTTGACATATAGTTGCAAATTAATGAGAGTTTGTTGACATGTAGTTGCAAATTAATGAGAGTTTGTTGACATGTAGTTGCAATTTAATGAGAATTAGTCAACATATAGTTGCAAATTAATGACAGTTTGTTGACATAGTTGCAAATTAATGGGATTTAGTTGACATGTATTTGCTAATTAATGAGAATTATTTGACATGTATTTGCTAATTAATGAGTTAGTTGACGTAGTTCTAAGTTAATGAGAGTTAGTTGACATGTAGTTGCAAATTAATGGGATTTAGTCGACATGTAGTTGCAAATTAATGAGAGTTTGTTGACATGTAGTTGCAAATTAATGGGATTTAGTCGACATGTAGTTGCAAACTAATGACAGTTTGTTGACGTAGTTGCAAATTAATGGGATTTAGTCGACATGTAGTTGCAAATTAATGAGAGTTAGTTGACATGTATTTGCAAATTAATGGGATTTAGTTGACGTAGTTGCAAATTAATGAGAATTAGTCGACATGTAGTTGCAAATTAATGACAGTTTGTTGACATATAGTTGCAAATTAATGGGATTTAGTTGAAATGTATTTGCAAATTAACGGGATTTAGTCGACGTAGTTAAAAATTAACGTGAGTTAGTCGACATGTAGTTGCAAATTAACTCGAGTTAGTCAACATAGTTGCAAATTAATGTTAATCTAAATGTAGTTGCAAATTAAAAGAGTTAGTTGATATGTAGTTGCAAATGAATAGGAGTTATCTGACATGTAGTTGCAAATTAATGTTAGTCTAAATGTAATTGCAAATTAATGCGAGTTAGTCAACAGGTTGCAAATTAATGAGAGTTGACGTATTTGCAAATGAATGGGAATTAGTTGACTTGTAGTTGCAAATCAATGGAAATTAGTTGACATGTAGTTGCAAATTAATGGGAGTTAGCTGAATTAGTTGCAAAATAATGGTAGTTAGTTGACATGTAGTTGACTTGTAGTTGCAAATTAATGGGAGTTAGCTGACATGTAGTTGCAAATTAATGGGAGTTAGCTGACATGTAGTTGCAAATTAATTGTTGTTAGTTGAGATGTAGTTGCAAATTAATGGGAGTTAGGTGACTGTTGTAAATTAATGATAGTTAGTTGACATGATGTTGGAAAGTTACTTATAGCTAGTAAAATGTCTAAAGAGGCCTACTGAAATAAAGTAAAACCAATAATGTTAATGTTATACTCACTTTGCGTGTGTGTGTGTGTATTTGTTCGTATGTGTACAGGACCCAATGGACCCGCTCAAGACAGTAATTGTGATTAGGTCGTTAGTTCCCGACGGCATAGCAGAGCGAGACAGACGCTTGTTGCCAGGAGACCGTCTCATGTATGTTAACAACATCAACCTGGAGAGCGCCAGTTTGGAGGAAGCAGTGCAGGCTCTGAAGGGAGCGAACATGGGCGCCGTCCACATCGGGGTGGCCAAACCCCTGCCCGTAAGAAATACTAGCCTCTAGTTTCTAAAGCAGCTTATTTCTCTGCAGTAACGGGATTCCTTCGCAGGTTCTTTGAATATTTCATGACGCGGGTCTGTAGTCCTTTAAGGCCTCAGGATATGAAATCTTCTTGGAGGAGCGTGTCTGTATCTTTGTGAAGAACTCTCAAGGGCTGCAGTTTATCTTAACCTCTTCAACTTTCCAAGGCTGTTATCTCGGCTCCATTATTCTGGGATTGTGTGCACATTTTGGCATCTTTCCTTCTTTTTCTCCTCCGAGGCCTTGAGGTTTGGAGCGTGTGTGGTGAGTTGTCAAGTGCAGTGCAGGTCATCTGATCAGGCCTTTTTTTCTGAAGATTTAATCTCACGAGAGGCCTTTAGAGCGTGCCGAACACTTTTGTTCTGCTCTCTCAAGTGCGATAGGGTAACATCACCTCTTAATATGGTTCAAATGACTCACTTCTAAGAAGCGGAATGAAAACAGAGAAAGAATTTCCTCCTATTTACCTTTGCACATCAAATCTTCAATGTGATCATCTATTTTAATGATGCCAAAATCAACAAACAAACGATTCAGCTCGCTAACCAACCTTGCACTACTAACATGCAACGTGATTTCTAACCAAATCAAATCACATTCAGTCTTTTATTGTGATCTGGGTTGGGTGTTATGATGAAATGAGATTCTGCTGTAGCACAGTAAATGTATATCTGCAGAACCGCTTTACATTATTGCATAAAGCATCATAAAAACAAAACACAGTGTGAAAATACAGAGTAGACTTGTCTCAAACCATTCAAGATGATTAAAATCAGCATATACAGTACTTTAAATTTAATAGAGAAAATGCAGTTATATGCTGGCATTTATTTGTTTATTTATTTTATATATTTTTAAATGAATTAATTTATTTTTTGTTGAATAATATTTACGCAGCTCTTTACCATAAAATGATTTTCAAAAAAAGATGTCAATTTTTTTAAAAAGAAGTCTTGTATCCTCATAATTGTCAATACAGTAAAAACAGTAATATTGTGAAATAGTATTACAATTTAAAGTGTTTTCTGTGTAAACATATTGTAAAATGTAATTTATTTCTGTGATCAAAGCTGTATTTTCAGCATTATTACTCCAGTCTTCAGTCACATGATCTTCAGAAATTATTCTAATATACTGATTTACTGCTCAAGAAACATTTCTGATTATTATCAATGTTGAAAACAACTGTGCTGCCCAATATTTTTTGTGAAAACCATGATACATTTTTTTCAGGATTCTTTGATGAATAGAAAGTTCAAAAGAACAGCATTTATTTGAAATATAAATCTTTTGTATCATTATAAATGCCTTTAATATCACTTTTGATCAATTTAATCCAATAAAAGTATTGTTTTCCTTAAAAAATAATCTTACTGACCTCAAACTTTTCTAAGTATATGGAATTTATATAATTACCATGTTATACAGTTCCTCATTCTGGTCATAATGCCCAAGCTTAGTGGGATCTGCTCATCATCCGAGAATGAATGGTCACATGTTTAGAGAGGTGACACTTCCCTGTCTTCACAGACTGAGGATGAGGATGGCTCTTCCTCCTTCATCTTCTCGGCTCTGCTGCTGACGGAGGGCTGGGATGAGGATGAAGTTGTGTTCCGCGCTGAGCCTGCAGTGGTCAGTGCTCATAAAACACAACCCAAGCATTCTTCTGGAAAGCATGTTATTAGTGCAACGTTCTGTAGGAGCAGCGATACATCAGCCATTATAAGAGACACTGGTTTTTTGGATGAAAAATTGCAATTTTAATCCAATCTTGGCATGAGACACACGTCATCATTGAAAATGAATTGAAATTGAAGTTCAGAAAGTCAATTTTGCAAAGTCAATTTTGAAGAATATTTAATTTATGCAGCTCCTTACCATTAAATAATTCTCCAAAACAATGTATATATTGTTTATTTTTTGATGAAAAATAAAAATACTCAACAGCGATATGTCAGTATTTTAATCCAAGATAAGCAAGATGCACACATGGCATCATAGAAAATGAAATAATATTGAAGTCCATGATGATTTTTGGGGGGTTATCCTAAAAAACTATGTGAAATGTAGCACATTTTTTGTGGCTTTTAGAAAACTATAATTTCTCTGATGTTATGTCCAGATCGACTCCAGTGATTTGGACTTGTCTGATGAAAAGGCGTTTGAGCGTCATTTTCTGGAGGAGGGGGAGGAAGAGATGCTGCAGTCGATGACCTATCAGATGAGCGGACCCGCCTCCACACCGAAGGTAAACAGACTCCGCAACCAATCAGATTAATATACTTTAAAAGAATATACTTTATATTAAATACAATTAGCTGAGTGTTTTTGACCCACTTGAGCACATCTTTATACTGAATGCAATTTCATAACTACTATTGTCTTTGAAATATGGTTAAAGTACTGCTGAATTTACTGACAAGCATTTATGATAAACTAAAATATACTTTAATATAATTTCTACTGAAAGTTGTATGTCATGTATTTAAATTTATAATGAAGTTGCACTTGTATATTAAACAATTTAAATGTAATATCGAACAACACACTAAAAGTTAAAATGATAATCAAGTACTTTAAATGTGCTTTAGTATGTTAGTGAACACATTAAAATAAGTGTACTTCTTTAAAACACAACAAAAGTTTATTAAAACATGACGTGTATTTTAATGTTTTATTTTGACATTAATACAAAGGTCACTTTTTAAAAGTGTACTTAAGTGTGTTCAGAAACAGTCATGAAAGTGTCTCTCTTTAAATCACTTAAGTGGCCTTTTATTTCATTAATATTGTATTAGCTGTAAGTACAGATTTTGAAAAATATACTTTTAAGATTTGAAGTGCACTACAAGTGCACATTCAGTGCAATTAAATGTTTTGGCATAAAAAAGCCATTCAAGTAATGGGGCATAACTGTGAAGTAGAACAGTGGAAGTAATAATGCAGAGAAAAAACTGTTCCTACAAAAATCTCACCAGTTCATTTTCTTAATAAACGTCTGATGCATGTCATTTGAACAGCCCCATTCACTCCCACTGTTCCAGACCAGCGTGCCATGGGCCCGACCGCTCTCTGTGCTGTAATTTGTGACTATATTGTTTGGAGTCCCATCAGTTGACCGTTTATTTGTGTTTTTATGGCTTCTGCTTTGGGAGGTCTCTACTCAGATTCATAGGCGAGTGATTCGGTCCCTCTTGAATCATTCTGCGCAAGCGAACTCAATTACAGCTGTATGAATCACGGCTACATTCACAAACATGCTCCCCTGTCTCTCGCCAGAAATTGCTCTCTCCCATTATTGCACTTCAGCAGGTCATTAACGGCGCTGTTTATCAGGAGATTAGCTGCATCTGATTTGACTCTTATTGTGGATATAAATCAACGGATAAGTTGTGAGAGGGAAACTGCATACATCTGTCTTACCCACAGGAGTTTTCCTTGAGCATAATCTTTCATGTATTATCTCTCCATGGACATAAAACCAAAGTCACACTATAGCTTGGTGCGATTGTCAAATTGCAAATTGAATGAAATAAATATACACTGATTTACACTCATTATCCATGTTTTCAGTGTCTCAAAGCGGCTCGGTTCGCTTTAAATACTGCTCATTGATCTCCATTTGAATGGTCACAACTGAGCCTGGTTTCTCCCAAGGTTTAGTTTTTTCTCCATTCTGTCACAGCGGGAGTTTTATTTCCTTGCCACTGTCACCTCTGGATTGCTCAGTTGGGGACACTTAATTTCTAGCGATTATCGTCAGTTTGATTGCACAGATACTATTTATCTAAACTGAGCTAGACAATGACATCTCTGAATTCAATAATGAAATGCCTTTAACTGAAAATTGAGTCTTTAATCTTATTATTATTATACATTACTGACACTCTATCCTCCAATTTGATAAATGCTTTGACACAATCTGTATTGTTAAAAGCGATATATAAATAAAGGTGACTTGACACAACGTTTATTTTATTACTAAAAATCGCAGGGAAGCGTTGACAACAAGTTTATGTGTGTGTGCAGCGCAATCTACGATCACCGACCTCGCGCTCTCTCTCTCTCTCTCTCTCTCTCTCTCTCTCTCCGTGTGTGTGTGTGTTCGAGCGAGTGATGCGTGTTGGTTAGTGTGCATCAATTAAAGCAGCGCATTAATATAGAACGGTGATTAAACTGACCTGGAACTACCTGTGCATTAAAGGGTTTTACTGCATACCTGCCAGCCAATCAGAATCCAGTATTCAGACAGACCATGGAATAAATATATATATATATATATAATATGCAAATCTGCCGTGACAGTGGTATGTCTGTCATTTTTATATTGTTAATAATAATAAAAATGATAATAGCATTTTAAAATGTTATCTTAACAATTGCAATGGCATTTTTCCCCAAATCGTGCTGCCCTACTACTGGCATCAATCTGAACCCACTCAGAATACCTTCCTAGTAGTCAACACAGGGAAAGTCATCAGCCCAAATCTGACACTGTGGTGGAGAGTTTGAGTCACAGTCAAGCACCACTCACATATAACGGCTAATTTCCCATAGTTTGCTAGTCTGTTCCCATTCCTCCTGCTTCCCCATTAGCCCCTCACAATCCCGCTCATTCCGCTGACCTCTTTCATCACTCAGTGTCCTTGACTTGGTGTGGTTTTTTGATGAGGATTCTGACCTTTTCTCCTCTCAGGAGGAGGATTTGCTTCCAGACAAACCCACGGATGAGACCCAGAAACTAAACGCCGCCGTGGGGAGCAGCTTCGAGAGGACCATCACTGTGGCCAAGGGCAGCTCCAGTCTAGGTATGAGAACGGGAACGTGTCCGTGAAAAACAGAAGCACACTTTAGTATGCTTTTAAAAAGAATGTTTCTTATGAAAATAATATACTTTAAAGGAATAGACTTAAGTGTGAACCATGTAATGTTTTCAGAAACGTAATTGCATGTTAATTGCAATTAAATTAAAATGTATTATAGTTTAAATTTATATTTAATGCAATTAGTTTAACTTAAGAGTAATTTTGACCCACTTACATAGGATGCAAGTACACATTTATGTAATTTCTAGGAGTTATATGTATTTTTTAAGTTATATGTTCAGACTGCATTTACTGTAATGTTAATTGGCAAAATTTACTCATTTGATCAAATTGAGTATTGATTTAAAAATAGAATAGAATTTTATTTTTATTTTTGAATAATCAATTTAAGAGAGGTATCAGTATTGTTATCTGTGATTTCTGCTCTCATTTATAGTACTTATTAAAAAGATGCCATTATACAGATATTTAAAATATAAATATTTATTTATATTATAATATAAACCAATTTTTATAACATAAAAATGTTTGTTTCTACATTAATTTGGAGGTCCAGTGTGAAAATATATTTAATCGTAGATGCAATGAATCACAATTGCAAAAAAAATGTTTTTTTATTGAGTTACAGCACTAGTCATTTCTTAATTACTTGATTAAAGTGCACTGAATTAATGGTAAACTAAAATACCGTCTACTTTAATATCATATAAATTGAAAAGATTATTAAAACATCATTTAAAATGCACTTTAAAATAAAACTTCATTAAATTTCATTAATATTATATTTCCTCCAAGTGCAGTCTTGTGTAAAGGTAAATGTGACCTCACTTTAAAATAGGACAGTATGAAGGGAATATTAATCGCTGTATACATGCAGCCAGTGATGTGATGAGAGGTTTTCCCCAGCCACTGATTTCACTAATGATTGCGATGTGTATTTGGCCATGGGATCGTGCAGCTGCAGTTTGGGCCGACTTTATCCCGGAGCAGCAATTCAAAGGCATCTGCTTTGCCAGTATATGCTATTAGGATATTAAAATTTCAGCTGAGGGAAATCTGGCATTCATGTGAGTCTGCTTAACACCGCTTTAGATCCGCACTCGGCTTTACTGTTACAGATGTTAATGCACTCCCATTCTTGATCTAGAAGATTGCAAATTAAAGTACATTTAAGTTCCTAGCAGATGATTTTTACAACGCTGACTTAACATCCACTACTAAGTGCTCCTCACGGGAGACCGAAATAACAATGCGGTATACTCTAATAAACGTAAAAATACACAGCACATATCCGGAAAAATAGTTCATTTTAAATGACACTTTAACTACAGTGCCACCTCTGTAGAAACAGAGTATGCTGCATGTGGTTCATGATTCCCACTGTAATGTCTGCGTCTGCTATTTATATTTAGTGATACTTTTCATTTTCTAGCATGAATTACCTGTGATAATGTTCTCATGCATAGAGCACAACAGTGTATTATTTATCAGTGTTTAAAATGCTATATATTGGATTGTGTAATTAATTTAATTAAAAATATATATATATACTCAAATGTCAAATATATGTATAAAATATTACACATATACGGGAATATGTATCATAGGTAAAAATGTAATATCAATATAAATTTGTATAAATTAATATAAATTAAAAAATACATTTTCATAGGGTAAAATGTAATGTGGTGAAAATCTTTGAATTTTAAACGTAAAAAAAATTCTAATCGATGGTGTTATTGCTAACTAAGACTAATACAAATATTTTTTTTTTATTGAAATAAAGCTGAAATAAATATAAATATGCATTTTATATGAAAAGTAGAACTTAAATGAAAATTAGAAATGTTGCTTTGGCATTTAACTGAAATAAAGTAAGTCAAATTACTAAAACTGAAATAAATTAAAGCTAAAAAAAAAACAAAACAAAAAATTAAATATATAAAAATGACAAAAACTACAACTAAAATGAAAATTAAAAATGAAAGTATAAAAATAAAAAGCAATTCAAATTATTAATAAATGCTTTAATAGTATTTAAATAATACTAGAATAACACTGATTCCAATAGAGCTTCTATTGTGATTGGCACATTGGCAGAATGTGATTTTTTTTCCGGTGATATTTTCACATCCCATGAAAAGTTGCATCTTTATTTTCAATATTCAATGGGATCAGATTAATATACACAATATTCAGTAAGAAATATCAGTATCATAACATTTTATTAAATTGTGCTGGTTTACAGTCACTTAATAAATCATATTACTCTACAAACAAAAAGGAATCAACCTTGAAAGCATTTTAGAATTTTTGTCTAAAGCAACCTTTAAAAACCTTAAAACCTATAGGTTTTTAAATTTAGATTTCTTGCCATGAAAACAGCCAAGGAAGCTTGCATGGCTTTGAAACAGCAGCCATCGTGTCCGGTCGTGTGTGTTGCAGGCATGACGGTGTGTGCGCTGAAGGACGGGCCCGGGATGCTGATCCGCAGCATCATTCACGGCGGCTCCATCAGCAGAGACGACCGGCTTGGGGTCGGGGACCTGATTCTGGCCATCAACGGAGAACCGACGGGAAACCTGACCAACGCTCAGGCACGAGCCATGCTGCGCAAACACTCTCTGATCGGACCAGACCTGGGGTGAGACCCTCACACACACATGCACAGACTCACACACACACGCGCACACACACTCATGTTTGTTTTTGTGAATTGTGGGGACATCCCATAGGCGTAATGGTTTTTATACTGTACAACCCGTATTTTCTATTGCCCTACACCAACGCTACACTTAAACCTACCACTATAATGTTACAAAAGATTTCCGTTTCAAATTTTCTTCAGAATAACAGCAATTCAGTATATTATAATGATTTCTGAAGGATCATGTGACACTGAAGACTGGAGTAATGATACTGAAAACATAGCATTCCCAGTTATTTTCAATTATAATAATATTTCACATTTTTACTTTATTTTTGATCAAATAAATACAGCCTCGGTGAGCAGCAGAGACTTCTTTCAAAAACATTACCCACTCCAATCTTTACAGTCGGTGTATCTATAGCTTGTCAGCCGGGTTACATTTTGGTGGCACTTCAAGCTTGAGTCGTTCCAATAGAAGAAAAATCCATTATAATGGAGTTTATGTACGTTCAGGGCGTATTTTAAGGGTGCTGCCAATTTAATAAAGCCATCAGCAGAAGTCAGGATTTACCTTCACAATAAAAGGTGAAACAGACATTCATAAAACAAGGCTTATCAGTGCCCAGCGGTGATCCAGAAGCCGTCTGGCAGCAGAGAGCTTGTTCTAGCTTTATTTTGCCTCCCGCTGCCAGCGGCGTCTGTGTCCGTAAACTGCTCTTCACGTCTCCAGATCCACAGGTGCAGCGGGGGAAGAGCTGAGCCCTGTCTCTGTGTGAGTACTGCCTTCATCACGCTGTCTGTCCTCGCTCCCAGCTTGCGTTGGTTTTGTTCTGTCGCTGCTGTTTCAGAGAATCTGATTGTTCGGGCCGCCCGCAGCCCTGCTTCCATTCTCCTCTAATCGCAAAGACTGGAAGCAGTTCTGTCCTCATTTACTCACCCTCACGTCAGTCCAAACCTGTGTGAGCTTCTTTCTTCTGCTGAATGCATTATTGGGTCCTTTCTGTTATGCAGTACCTATGATTATTTGATATTTTATTCTATTTAATATATAGCGTTAAAGTAAAGTCACAATTAGTACAGTTATATCAGCTAACTATTACTATTGTCAACTATTGTTATAAGAGTATTTTATGCAAATATTGAAATGCCATGAAATGCAGTAATTAACAAATTAACTCCAAAGTATAAACACTTCCAAATGCACAACTAACTCACAGTATCTGGTCATGCAAATACAGTAATAATCAATTAAATAATAATAATCAGTGTTTTATTATTGAAATATTATACACAAATATATATGAACATTTATAAAGACATTTAAAATGTTACAAAATATTTATATTTCACAGAAATGTTTATTTCACATAGATGTTACAATTATTAAACTATTGTTATTAAAATATTAAGCAGCACAGTTGTTTTGAACATTGATAATGTACTGAAGCCTTGAGCAATGGATGCTGAAAATTCAACAATGAATTATAATTTTAAATGCATTTTACAATTTTGAAATATAACAGTTATATATAATTATTTAGTCAGTTATATGGTGCTCTGTTTATTGTATTTTTGATCATATAAATGCAGCCACGATGAGCAGAAGAGACTTCTTTCAAAAACACTTTTTTTAATCTTTGAATGGTAGTGTATTTCTATGACAATATTATGTTCATAAAAGCATAACCTTTTGGAAATATGCTTTAGTCAAGCTCGGAAATATAAACTTTATTACTTTATCATGAGTTACACCATTGCAAGAAATTAACATGATGCCCAATCACACAGGACACATTAGTTCTTGTTCTTGTATTGAAAAACAGAACCGAACCGAACACCAGTTGGTTTTAAAAGAAAAAAAAAGCTAAATAAATAATACTGATATTTGATGCTGTTTTGTTTTGTTTGTTAATTAAAGTGGGATTACACAAGACAAACAGGTTGAAATGTGATTTATAGTGAGTTAATTAACTTGCAGAAATTGCAGAAAACTTGTTCTTCACAACATTTTAACTAGAGAAATAAAAAATTGAAGAAACCTGCAATATTTCTTAATAAATTGCTCATTTTTAATTTCAGAAGTGTGTGGGCAATGGGCATGGCAAAAAAAGGACAATATTCATTCACACCAAAGTAGTGACTGATTTAAAATTCACCCCGTGTTCACTTAAAGCTGAAGTGTGTGAGGTCTACACCACAGAATTGCAAAAATAATGATTGTTGCCAGAGTGATTACCCTTTTCGAGAGAGTCAACCTACAAATGGCTTCCTTATGGCATACTTATAGGTTTATCTTCACATTAAACTGCGATAGGAGAGTGCTTCAGTTTTTATGGTGGTATTTTAACCAATATATTAAGGCAAATTTGAATGGTACTGCATAGTGGGTCTGACCCTACTAATGTTAAACACTCACATTCCAGTCAAACTCAAGGATGCTGTGTTTCCTCATCAAGCAGCGTTTGAGCAGGTTGTTGTTTCCTTGGTAACATGCATTCATCTTCTCGAGGCTGTCGTTCATCGTTAACATTCCAGGCCATCATTTCCTCCTAACATCGTGTGTATTGTGTTGTTCATCTTTGACTAACATCTATCTCTCTCATGTCAATGATTTGATTTCCAGCCATCGATTCTCGTTCATTAATGAAGCGCTTTCACTGAACGTGTGGATAATGAATATTTGATTCACATCGATGTGCCGTGACTCCTAATGTCTTGATCTCTCCGCCTGCATGCATGAATTGTTCAAAACAAGGTTTGATTTTCCTCCATTAGATCTGTCATCTTCACTCACAATCAACTGATGAAGCAAACAAACTATTTCTGTTTTGACTCCTGATCCAGAAACATGAAAATTCAAGCTAAATTGTCAGGCTCGCTGTTGAGGCAGATTTTTTTGGGTTTGAATTTTTGGATGCAATGCAAAAGAAAAAGAAAAATGTCTTGTTGTGGGACATTCATTTACTAACCTGCAAAACACCAGCTGCTGTTGACAATCACGATTAATGATTTCACCTTGGGCAGAGATAGGCAGACTATATCACATATATTACCCACTTCAGAAAAACAAGATGTGCATCAATGCCACTTAAGCTCAACTGAATGCATTTGTTGCATAATGTGGATTGACTCACTTTTACATTTTTGGAAAATATTTTCTGTGGCCATAAAGTCACAAATGCTGTTGATTGGGCTTAATTTGGGAGATTCCTTTGGAGGTTTGATTCCGGCAGTGTTGATGACAGGTCTGATTAGTCAAATGTCATCGTAAGCTCATGAATCATGTCATTGTATGTGTGCAGAATCACGTATGTTCCTGCAGAATATTTGGAGGAATACAGGGTGAGCCAGCAGCTCCAGAGTGATGATATCTCTGATGGCAAAAACAACAATCAGCAGTATGTACAGCACTCACACTTCATCCTCTTAGCTCTCTCTGACTTGTAGGGCCAAAAAATGAGAGCTTTGTGTTTACATGTTTAGTCAGACAGTCTCAGCTCTTCCAGAGAGAGAAGATGGAGAAGGACAGGAGAGTGAGCGACAGACAGCAGCTTCCAACAACTGGAATCTACCACGGAGGTGAGAACAGATCAATGCAAATGTGACTGAAAAACAATGGACATATCTAGGAATATATATGTATTAGAAACCGGTTTCTGTTAGTATTCTTATTGTACTTCCTCTGGGACTATGTGGCAGCCCTTTAAACCATTGGAGCAAAATTTGGTGCATTCATTAGGGAAGGTCTTAACATCAATCTGACCAATTTTGGGCTCTCTCACTCGAACCCTCTAGCACCACCGTAAGTTTAAAATTGGGCTTTTCATATAACCATATGACCTATTTAAAGTCTTCAGATTTTTGTGTGCTATAAACAGTTTGTTTATTTATTTACAGCACTGTGTGCTATAAACAGCATATTGAAAGAGACAAAAAATCTGTTGATAATACATATAATATATAATATCTATTCTCCAAACTACATGTCTTATGAAGGATCACATACATTTTGCATTTGCAAATGTATTTTCTTGCTCCTTTAAGTACAATTGCAAATATATTATGGTAATTGAAGGTGTAAAAAATCTTTATTTTGTTTTTGTTATTTTTGTGGCCAAAATATATTTTAAATATATGCTACACGGTGTAAACCATGCTATGAATAGTGCCACATATTTATCAAAAAACAAAATAAAATAAATAAAAAAAACTTTTTTAAAACCTGTTCTCCATCTTTCAACATATCTTCCCCAGATTTTGGCCTGATAATCTTGAAACCCAACTGGAAAAAATATTATCACAAGCAACAACGTTGACTGAAAATGCCCATCAGATGTGGCACTTTATACGTTAATATTTTTCTCTCCAAATATTGGCTCAGTATTGGATCAAATATTGGATTTTCAAACCATGCCTGACTGAAGTTATTGAATGTACACTTTACATTTCATCGCTGGTTCAGTGGTTAAAGCTCTTGGCTTATGATCAAAAAGTTTAGAGTCAAATCTCACATGGCACTGAATTTGTACCTCTGGTACAAAATTTTTATTTTTAACAAATCTTGGAAAATATATTTAAAATATTTATGTTTGATGCTGTTCAGCCAGAAGGTGGAATCATGATGATGAGAAACTTATCAATGAAGACAACTGTAGGAAAGTCATGAAAATGCATTGATCATGTTGTTTGGCAAATTGACGTTACTAGATGTTAATTAAATGTTCTGTGTGTGTTTTTTCAGAGTAGAGTTGCACAGGGAAGCTGGGAAATCTCTGGGAATCAGCATCGTTGGTGGGCGGGGCATGGGCAGCCGCCTTAGCAATGGGGAAGTGATGCGGGGCATCTTTATTAAACACATCCTGGAGGACAGTCCAGCGGGACACAACGGCACACTGAAGACAGGAGACAGGATTTTAGAGGTACACACACACACACTTCGCTGTTTATTATAACACAACGATGTAAAATTAATTACATTTATAAATTATTATTAATATTATTAGATAATACAACTCTAATCTAAATTAAAATGTGAAAAAGAAATCAGCTTATAAATAGAGGTCATATTTATTTTTAATATTCTCTCAAAATTGTTTTTATTTAAGAACATACAGTTCTTGAAACATCTGGAGTTGCAAAATGAATTGTAGTTAAATAATTTGCATATTTCCAATTATTGTTAATAAAATTAATTAATAAGTTAATAAAAGTTTGAAAACAAGCAGCTTTGTCATAATTACAGCTGAAATGCAGGAAATGCCTTACAATATTTGACCTATTCTAAATTCACTTTTACTTGCAGTTGTTTTAAATTTACGAATTCTATAAAAACAGCAAGTTGAAATGTTGCTTGCATTGTTACGACACCCCAAAATGAACTTTTATAGTCAGTGAAGCTGTCTACACTGGAAGTGGCCATACAAGGCACAGTTTGTGCAATTTTCTGCTTGCTGTCTGATTTTTTTTAAATCATAATGCAGTATAAATGATATCACAATCAGTTGATGCATTTTTACTTTGGCATGTACAGCCCAGCCTGTCGAGGGTAGAGTAATAGAGTGGCATCTTTTTGGCAGGTTTTGGGCTACACAGGTGCCCATACAGTCCAGTAATGACCTTGAGCGCTCTCTCTCTGTGTGTGTGTGTGTGTGTGTGACAGGTGGGCGGAGTGGATCTGCGTGACGCCAGTCATGAGCAGGCAGTGGAGGCCATCCGTAACGCTGCAAACCCCGTGGTGTTTCTGGTGCAGAGCATCGTTCACAAAGACAGAGTCAGTATCACACACACAATACAAACATCTGCTGATGTGATCCATTTATCGATGCTGCTTAACACGTGTGGCTGTTTATAACATATGTATAACTGCTGCATACTAACTCGATATGGCTGGGCGATATAGCTTTAATTGAATATGAAACTTTATAAAAACACTACTTTATCTAAAAATTAGATGTTCATATATATATTTTAATAAATTAAATTAAAACTGTTTATATTCTGTTGACAATCTCAATATTTATCAGTGTTTTAAGGATATTTGTTGCTGTAAATCTCAGTGTTTATGTATTTGCTCTGCAGTGGTTTAAAACTTCTTTTTTTTAATCAAAGGAATGTCATTTTAATCAAGCGGCCACTGTTGCCAAGTATATTCAAAACATGACCTGCAAACAGTAAAATACTGTAAAAAAATATATTTAGAAATTATTTTTCCACACTGTCCCTTCTTTTTTTTTTCTTTGCTAAAACAACACAAAAAAATGGTATGTAATTATTTTAATTTAAATGCACCAATATAACAACACCCCTGTAAAAATAAATATAAAAAAAGTAGTGCACTGACACATACTTACTATGGAAATAATATACTTTCAATAATAATAATACTTTGAATACTGCAGTAGATATGAATTATACTTTCAGTGTATATTAAATACAATTTGCTGAACTTTAACGTGCTTTTGAACCACTTAAATAGGACTTTAGTACATCTTTATACTAATTTCATAATTACTTCTACCCTACTGCTGAATGTACTGACAAGCATTTATGATAAACAGCATATTGAAACCACAATGTTACTTAATTTGATATTGTCAGCAGAATCCCTATGAATATATTTTGAATCTGTAATATACCGCCCAGTACTAATACTAACGAACCGCTTTTGTAACTGTTTAATGCTCAGAAAGACAGGACTGGACTGCTTTGCATCTGTCTCTCGCTGTCCACCTCATCTCTCTGTCTGTCTGTCTGTCTATCAGCCTGACTCTCTGTATAGTTTTGATTCACCTCCTGTCATAGAGAAATACGGGACAGTTTTAAAATGCGTCCCTGTGCCAAAGTGTCAGGTAATTTCTGTTCAGCCCTCTTATCTCCGCTCCCAGCATCCCTCATTCAGGGATGAGGGATTTGCCAGTAAGTCAACTTAAACACATTTACGAATGAGATTAAATAAGCAACACTCCTGTTATGGCTCTCCAAAGTTCAACTGTTTCGCTGTTAAAGTCCCAAGACACGTCCTCTACTTAGTTTGATTTACCCGCAGGCCTCTTTTTTCAATAACGCCACTTCTAGTTTACATATTAGATGTTTTAATGACTCATCTCACAGGATGAAATGTGTTTAAGCTGATATACTGGCGCAGGGTGGTTCTGGCTTGCTAACCTTCTGTGTTGTGCTTGTAGAAACCTCCAGTAGCCCTGCTACAGCTGAAGTGCTCAGAGCAACCCTTCCATCCTTACCCCGAATCCTGCTTTACATACAAACCGCCACAGGTTAGACAGAGACTCCTGTGTGTGTGTGTGTGTGTGTGTGTGTGTGTGTGTGTCTGATGTGTTTAATGGTTATCAAGTGCTACATTCTAGAAAACTCTTCCTTGTTCCTGAAGGTTTTCCATGATTATGTTTTATTTTGAAGGTTTTGTGGGTTTTAGTCTAAATAAACACTAGCGGTCTTCAGGAAAAACAAGCTGAAAATATATGATTTTCAGTCCAGTAAAATGCTCTGTAGAATAAAAATGTCCCTTGTGAAAAAGAATTGTGCTTAATTGTATTGAATGTGCACTTGTAGTGTACTTCAAATCTTAAAATAATATTTTTCAACAGCTGTGCAGATAATATCATATTAATGAACTTAAAAGCCACTTAAGTCTCTTAACACACTTAAGTAAACTTTTAAAAAGTGCATTTTGTAATAATGTCAAATTAAAAGTGTTACTTTAAAGTACATTTTAAATCATTTAGTTGTATTCATCTTTTGTCATGCTTCAAACTCTTAACCGAGGTTGGTCTCTTTTTAAAGAAGACAATCAGCAGATTATTACTGAAGCATTTAAAAAAAATTATGTGTAAAAAAGTTATACAATATATGTTTACAGTAAAGTAAATGCACTGTACTAAAATCATTTTATTTTATACAACGACAAAAAAACATTTAACAAAATATTGACTATAAATATATTGCCGTTTGATTAATTAAGTTATGTTACAAATTTGAAATTGATATCACAAAAAGTTAGGTTACTTAACTTTTCTAATCTTCACAAAAGTATTGATGGTCCCACTTTATATTAAGTGGCCTTAATGACTATGTACTTACATCAAAAAATAAGTACAATGTACTAACTGTGGTCATATTGTATTGCAAAACACATCTGCTGCTATTGAGGTGGGATACAGGTAAGGTTAGGGACAGGTTAAGTGGTATGGGTCGGTTTAAGGGTGGGTTAAGGTGTAAGGGATGGGTCAACAGTGTAATTATAAATGTAATTACAGAAATTAATTACAGATATAAGTACATGCAGGTATTTTTCAAATATAAGTACAATGTAAAAACATGTATGTACACTAAGTGCATTGTACTAAATTATTAATTTAAATGCAAGTACATAGTTGTTAACACTAGAAGTCCCAGAGAGCAGCCATTTGGCTTTTCTACCTATAAAACCCGCAGGACAGCCGATGGGCTGGAAGGCTTTAGGCTAATATCCTTAATTGGCTGTGAACAGTTGCTTTTGTTATGTAAACAATGTGGGGCCATGCTGAGCCACTTCAAGGAAACTGGTGTTTCACTTTGCCATCTTAGGGAGAAATCAACACACATGTTTTTTTTTCCTTTGTTGCTGAGATTTATTGATAAAAACAGTACAAAATAAAATAAAAAAGAAACCAACCATTTGTACACATTTACAAATAATATTAAAAAGTGAGTGAGTACACGCCGCACTTTGTGGTGTTGTAAAGGGTGACAGTGTTTGGCGTCCTTTTGGTGGTATTATCAGTCTGAATCACGCTGTGCATGCTGCTAAGAATGTAGACGGTCTTCTTCCGTTTGGGCGCATACGCCGTCAGCGTAGCAGCAGTGGTTGAAAACACCTAATAAATAAGATAAATTGTTATTTTCATAGCACTTTTACACACAATGACACACTTGGTGGTGTTGATTCTAAAAATTAGAAACACATAAACATAGAACCACAAAAGACCTGCAACATACCTGAGTGGTGAATTCATTGCGATCTGTGTGTCTAGCGGATTGAGGGATTTCCCGGCGAATCTTGTTGACTGTGCCGAGGATGGTGGTTTTCCGGCTAAGGAGTTTATGCGCAAGTGACAGCGATGTGAGACATGGTCAATCAAGTTCTCTGCTTTTAGCAGCCCTCCCTGCCCCCTTATCTTGAATTGTGTAATATAACACACACACGCGTATATGTAGCTATATATGTACGTGTATGTGCATATATTCCCATTCATATTTATATTTTTTAGCACACCAGGGTGACTAAGAGTATGATATTGTCCAGCCATGACTTCCTGTTCCACAGGATTATAAATATGAGGAACACAAAGGCCAAATTCCCTTAATCATCCATCACAAGGAGTAAAACCTAAGAATATAATTCTGATGTGCAGAATAAGAAATTAGTTAAAGCATTGAAAAATTCTTTCCAATCAACTAAAGATGTTAAAAATCTGCCTGGAAGAGGACACAGCTGTAAAATTGTAAAGATTAGTTGAGTCTTTGGGTCAGAAACCTAAAAACAACATTTAAACATCCCCTACATCACCTACATGTTCGGGAGGGTTTCAAGGAAAATTCTCCTCACTCATCCAAAAACAAACTCCAACAAATTCAGTTGTCAGACACGATTGGAACTTCAAATGGCACTGGCTTCTATGGTCAGAAGAAACTGAAAAAAGAGCTTTTTGGCAGCAAACCCACCAGATGAGTTTAGTACAAACCGGGATTAAAATATTACCACGGTTAAATATACAGGTGCATCTCAATAAATTAGAATGTTGTGAAAAAGTTCATTTTTTCTTGTAAGTTATTTCAAAAAGTTAAACTTTCATATGTTTTAGATTCATTGCATGTAAAGTAAAACACTTCAAAAGTTTTTGTTTTGTTTTTTGTTTGATTATAGCTTACAGCTGATGAAAGTCAAAAATCAGTATCTCAAAATATTAGAATATTTACATTTGAGTTTCAATTAATGACCATCCCTACAGTATAAATTCTGGGTATCTCTTCGCTGAAACAACAATAATGGAGAAGACTGCTGACTTGGCAATGCCAATGTGAGACATGGTCAATGAAGTTCTCTGCTTTTAGCAGCCCTCCCTCCCCCACACATACAAACAAGCCACCAGCAACCATTCACACACACACCCCCAACCCCCCTGCAGATTGCTCAGGTAATGACTACATTTACACATGAATTGATGCTAATGATAGCCAAAAGACTAGCCAGTTAGCATCCACTTGGCTAAAGGAGGGTTACAAATTTCTGGGACTTCTAGTGTTAAGGCCACTTAAAATAAAGTGGGACCTGTATTTTGAGTGTTTAATCTTTCAAATGATTTCTAATTAGGATTATTACCAAAATATGTGATCATGGGGGAAATGGTGATTAAAAAAGAGCACCTGACAGTTAACAGTACACTAATTTTGATGTGTTGACTAACATACTAAAGCACATGTAAAGCACTTAATTATCATTTTAACTGTAGTGTGTTATTCAATGTTACATTTTAAAGTTAATATATTTTAAATGTCCTAAATTGCAGCAATATCATTACAAATGTGTAAATACAGATAGATTTAAATACATAAAGTATATTTTTGTTGATCATAAAGCATTCAGCAGTATACTTTAATGATATTTCAAAGACAATTTAAGTAATTATGAAATTAAACATAAAGATGTATTTAAAGTTTTACTTAAGCGGGTCAAAAATGTGATCTAAAAATCAGCTAATTGAAAATATAAAACCTTTTCATTAAACTAAATGTCCAAAAGCATTTGATTAGCGCTTAAGTATATTATTTATGTAACAAGTACTCTATTAAAATAAGTATGCTAAAGTGTAAATCTTTTTCACAAGGGTTTTCATGATCTGACTCAAAACACATCATGACTATTTTTGGTGAAATCTCACCCCCCAAAAAATCAGAAATGTACAGCATTTTATCACTCCATACAGTATTTAATGTGTTGTAATAATGTTGGATCTTGTTAAATATCTCCGCTGACTGAAGCCTTGTATCGAGGCACCTGTAAAGTCCGGCTCTCTGCGGTCTGTCCTTCTCGTCATCAGACCTTTATGAAGTGTCTATGTCCAGATGTGCAGTAATGATCCATGCCTCATTCCCGCCCAGCAGATGTCTCTCTGCAGATGGCTCTTAAAAGTAGCTTTGTTTCAGTGGCACTGAAGAACAAGCACAAAACACGAGGGGGAGACATTCATTACTGTGCAGGACTTTAGTTCGGATCTTCTGGACCAACAGAGAGCCTGTCAATGACATTAGAGTTTGTGGGACTGTTTTTAACGAGGACTCTTCTTGAATTTTTAATAACGGCAGACATCTGCGCTGGATGCAGTGGAGGACATTTCAGCCTTCGATCTGAAGAGCAGCAGTGAGAAGGTGAGTGAATCTATCACAGATATATAGATTCCATTACTACTGCATTTAAGTAGGTCTCCAAAAATGACATTTTTCTCAGTGTTTACTCACTCTCAGGTTATTTTTAAAACCTTTATGATTGTCTTCAGTGGAGCTAAATGTTTTCAAGAATTACCGCAGCTCTTTTCATTACCACAAAGAGCTGTGGTTAAGGTCCACAAATAACAAAAACGCCAAAAAAAGCACCATAAAACACCAAGTCCTTTAAAGTCAAGACAGATTTGAGAAATGGAAACAGACCATTTCAATGATAGCAGTGTTATTTTAGTAATATTTACCATATTGTAGTGCTAATTAATGTTTTGAATTAGCTTTTATTTTTATATTTTTCAGTAACTTTATGTGCTTTTGTCATATTTCTTTTTCTTTTTAAAAACAAAACATTTATTTGATTATTTTTCCATCTAATATTTATGTTATTTCAGCTTCATTTCGATAAATATAGCAATATCTGAAAATATCACAATAATATCAAATAAGTTGTGTTTTTGGTGTTATGCTTGAAACACCATCAGGTGAGGAAATAATGTTTAATTAATTTATTTATTTATTTATCTTATTTAAGGTTCAGGTTGAAAAATAAAAAAAAAAAACCCATAAAATTCTTTTGAAGACAAGACGGCTTTGTTTGAGCGATGGAAACAGACCAATTCAACGATAACAGTGTTATTTTAGTATAACTTACTGTATGCTATCATAGTACTGATTAATGTTTTCAATTAGTTACATATGAAGAGTTTATTTGCAAAAACAGATCACTTCAAAAATCATGTTTTTTATTATGTTATCATCTTTTTGTGTTTTGTGTTAGTTAGCTAGTATTTTCTTGTAATTGTTTAACCTAATCAGAATAACCCAACTGCTGTTTGATTGAGATTAATTGGAATGCACAATGAAAAAACATGATTTTCGAAAATAGTTAAATATCTGTTTTTGCAAATGAACTCTTCATATATTCTTTTAGTTTATGTTTTAGTAATTTTTCATTTGCTTGTCATAAAAGAATACTTAGAATACTTCTAATTTTCTAAGTTCTATTTTTTAATTACTGTTTTTTACGTTTTTTAAGTATATAAACTTTATATTTTATTTTACGTCAGCCTTATTTCAGTTAGCGAAGATTTTAATTAAACTGACTTTTCCTCCAGTGAGCTCAACTCTGATTTGTGAATTAATCTTTAAATCCAAAATTAACAGCTAAAATTAGAAGAATAATTTTGCTATTGAACTTTAGGATCTGTAAATTATCTTGCAATAACACACATGTATTGTTTATTTATTTTTCACCATTTAAGATCATTTATATGAAGTTTTATTGGCAGAATTTAATTTGTAAGAGCTTGTATGGCTTTTAACATCATGAGATATGCTAAGGGAGCGGCCTTTCTGTTAACTATGATAACCATGCTAAGATTTTATCCAGTAGCTAATCACAAAGACCTCGAAATGAATTGTTAAAAAAAGTCCTTGCTCGTGCCTCATACAGAGGTCATGAACCTGGGAAATTCAGAGACTGGATGAGACGTGCTCATTACAGCAGTCCACTACTGTAAACAAAACTTTGTTTGCTAGCAAAACCCTTGGCACTCAGACTCTCAGAAGTTGCGTAAAAGCCAGCCAATCTGCTCAGCAATGCAAATTTGAACCAACCACATGCATTATGCTACAGGCGCTGTGTGAATGGTCTCTAGCGGTGCCATCTCAGAGAATAGCTTACTAACATAATAATACTATTATATAAATTATCTACACTATGCACAGAATGTGAATTTCTGTAATGTAGCATGTTGTAAAATTGCATATTAATAATTAAAAGAACAATATCAAGCAGTATAGTGTATACTTCTCAGTATTCAGTACGTAGTAAGCTAGTATTCTATTCCATCAGTGACAGAAAGCTTATGGGCTGTCACATCTGGACACATCACTCTTCTCTGACTCCAGGACAGATTTTGTGCTGTAAATGTGCTCTGCTGTAGTTAGTCTGAACAAGCACTTGCTCTTCCTCGTTCCTTCTCTCTCTCTCTCTCTCTGAGTCTCAATGGTGCTGGTTATTCTCTGTTTTCTGTAGGCCGTTGACACTCACGGTAGACCTTTCCTCCGTCTGTATCCGACTAATCCTTTCACTCCTACACCGTTTAAGGTTTGTGTCTCATGTGTGTTTGTGTCTCGTGTGTGTTTCCTCTCCCATCTATATGCAGTTTTGAATTTGATTTCATAACATTTGCATATAGGTGGCCCTAAAACCCTCTCTATAAATGTGTGTGTGTGTGTGTGTGTGTGTTTGCGCGTGTTTTTGTGACAAATGAGGACATAAATTTGTATAATGACACAGGCATTACAAGGTGAAGGTGACTTTTCAGGACATTGACCCATGTCCCCACTTTTCAAAATGCTTATAAATCATACAGAGTGAGTTTTTTTGGGGAAAGTAGAAATGCACAGTCTCCTGTGAGGGCTAAATTTTGGTGTAGGGCAATAGCACATACAGTTGTACAGTATAAAGACCATTACGCCTATGAGATGTCCCCACTTTTCACTAAACAAACGTGTGTGTGTGTGTGTGTGTGTGTGTGTGTGTGTGTGTGTGTGTGTGTGTGTGTGTGTGTGTGTGTGTGTGTGTGTGTGTATAAATACTGTATATATCAGTGCTGTCAAACGATTAATCGCATCCAAAATAAAAGTTTTTGTTCACATATTATATATGTGTGTACTGTGTATATTTATTATGTATATATAAATACACACACATACAGTACATATTTAGAAAATATTTACATGTATTTACATGTGTATATTTATATCCATATTATATATATTATCTAAATATTTTAATATATACTATAAACATAACACTTTTTTTATATATACATGCATGTGTGTGTAATTATATATACATAATATAAGCAGTGCACTTATCCCTTATTTTGGATGTGAATAATCACGATTAATTGTTTGACAGCATATATATATATATGCATTGTGCGAAGGTAATATATTATATATATATATAAATATATAATATTATAGAAATAAAAATAACAAAATATTTATAAAAATAAATATGCATTTTTGCATTGTGAGATGGTAATAGTTTTGCTGTTTTGCATATAGAAAAACAATATATACAAAAATTATTTCATTGTAACAATTTTGCAGTATTTTAAGCAATATTAGAAACTATATATGAGTACGCAAATATATGCAGATCAGATTGAAAAGCTCATTTAAACCTGAGGTTTTTTTAGAAGGAATAGTTTTTAATCACACGACACAAACATTTATTTACTTACTATTTCCCCATAAATGCACATGATTTTCATTACTCTGTGTAACACAAGAGGAGATGTTTCGTAGAATACTCCTGCTGCTCTTTTCCTTACAGTGAAAGCACACAATGACCAGGAGCAGTTAAACTCAATCCAAAAGGGAATAAAGTACATCATAAATACAATTTTGCATCAAGAACAGACCAAAATGTTGTATGAACATTCTGCTAAACATCACCTTTTTTGTTTGACATAAAAAAGTTATACAAATTTGGAACAACTTTTGAGACTTATGTACAGTAACGATGTAATATTTGTAGTAATCTCAATTTTACACTGATATTAATAATAAAAAAAATCCATTAAACATGAATTTAGCAGGCTAATGAATGATTTGGAAGGTTTTTACAGAACAGCAGCATGTCTTGATTTGTTGGTTCTTCATGCTGAGAAATTAAGAACAGATTAATGTGGTAAATGGGATTTTGATTATATTACGCTTCATATTTCATGGGTTTAATGGAGGATGCTGTGCTGACAGATGACGTGCTAATTGGATAGAAATTATATTTTGTTTAATGTGTTTTATTTTTAAAACTGTGGCAGCTGAATCGAGAGGAGGGGAAAAGTTTCCTGTCGCTGCCTGTCGTTCCACATGTCGGGGAAACCGACTCGGACACACTGACTGAGATTCCCGACAGACTCGCTCTGCATAGCGATGGTCCTGATGAGGAAGAGGAGGATGAGTACGGATACAGCTGGAGTGAGTCTCACATTGGCTATAACACACAGCGGCCAGCAGAGGGCGCCTATCACACTGACTCACACTGGACTAGATACAGAGAGACACTGGTGAAAAAAAGTACACTGTAGTAGGATAAAAAGAGTACTTATTATGGAATGAATATACTTGAATAGAAGGATATAAAGTTACACTTTATTTTACAGTGTAATAATTACACATTTTAGTACTGAGTAATCCCAGGTGAAAAACAAGTGCACTTCCACAATGTACTTAAAGTGCTCTATTTTGCGCACTAATTTTGTACTTAATATACTAAAAATGGTTATTTAGTACTCAAGATAAACTTAAGATCATCTTAGTGTACTCAACTGTGGTATTTTGAGACGGTTGAAGTACTGCTGAATGTATTGACAAGAGTTTATGCTAAACTAAAATATACTTTAATGTAATTTCTATTGAAACTTGTATGTCTTGTGTTTAAATGTATTTGTAATGATGAAGTTGCAACTTAGTACATTTAAAATATATTAACTTAAAATGTAATATCAAATAACAGTATAGTTAAAATTATAATCAAGTACTTTACATGTGCTTTAGTTTGTTAGTGAACACTTAAGTGTACGTCTTAAAAAAATGACAAAAGATTATTAAAACACTTTAAAGTAAAACTTTTCATTTGACATCATTACACAGTGCAAACTTTTTAAAAACTTTGTACTTAAGTGTACTTAAAAAGTGTACTTAAGTGGGTTAAGAAACAGTCTTGCAAGTGTCTCTCTTTATGTCACTGAAGTGGCTTTTTAAAAAATGTTTAAAAATACACTTTTAATATTTGAAGTACACTACAAGTGCACATCCAATACAGTTAAGCGCACTTATTTTTCACAAGGGGTATGTGGCCATTCACACTCTACTGAACTAAATCTGTTTTTAAACTGCAGTGATATGCTGCAGTAATGCTAAAGATGCAAGTGTAATTTACAAGTAAAAGTATCTAACTGCAGGTGTGTGTGTGTGTGTGTGCGCGTGTGTGTGTGTGTCTGAGAAGAGAAGGTAACGGAGCGGTACGGCCGTTTACCGGGTGAGCTGCACATGATCGAGTTGGAGAAGGGTCGCACAGGTTTGGGTTTGAGTCTGGCCGGGAACCGTGATCGTTCACGCATGAGTGTGTTCGTGGTGGGAATCGATCCCAATGGAGCCGCCGGCCAAGACGGACACATCGCGGTGGGAGATGAACTGTTAGAGGTGAGTGAGTGTAAAACATCAAAACAGCAGTCTTGTGAAAAAGAAATGCACTTTAGCATACTTTAAAGAAGAGTACTTATGTACTTTAAAAGAATATACTAAAGTGTAAACTGAATGTAATGTTTTCAGACACTTAATTGCATATTATTTGCAATTAATATTAAATACAGTTTTTACTTAAGTACTTTGGTACTTAAGTACATTTTTATATATAATTTCATAATTATTTCTATTGTTTTTGAAATATGGTTAAAGTACTGCTGAATGCACTGACAAGCGTTTTCTGATGAACTTAAATATGCAGTAATATATACTTTAATATAAAATATACTTTATGCAACAAAAGATTATCAAAACAATTATTTTTAAAATGAGAGTAAAACTTGACAGAATAACAAAGTACACTCTTTAAAAGTGTACTTAATGTGTTAAGAAACGGTCATGAAAGTGTCTCTCTTTAAGTCACTTAAGTGGCCTTTTATTTCATTATTATATTATCTGCAAGTTTTTGAAGTACACTACAAGTGCACATTCAATGCAGTTATGTACACATCCTTTTCATGCTAAACAGATCAGGCCTTTTTTTTTTATTCATCTCCTTGTCTTGGCAGATAAACGGTCAGGTTCTGTACGGCCGCAGTCATCAGAATGCCTCTGCCATCATTAAAAGCGCCCCTTCAAGGGTCAAAATCATCTTCATCCGGTAGGTCGAAGGTTGTGGTGTGTAGGTGTTGATCTGAAGAGATTGCAGGCTGACACGAGAGGTGTGTGTTTCAGGAGCAGAGATGCTTTGAGTCAGATGGCAGTCGGGCCGATGAAGGAGACAGACTCTCCGGACGCACACACAGAGGTGAACTCACACACATCTGTGTCCTGAACCCAGACTTTAAAAGACATTATTTACTTCATTTCTGAATCAGTTTTACCTTTAAAACTCAACTTTAGGTTTTTACAGTGTACAGTGTAGCATAGTGTTACAGTGTAGTGTACTTCAAATCTTAAAAGAATGTTTAATAAAACTGGACTTGCAGATAATATAATATTAATTAAATTAAAGGTCACTTAAGTGACTTAAAGAAAGACATTTACATGACTGTTTCTGAACACACTTAAGTACACTTTTAAAGTGACCTTTGTAATAATGTCAAATTAAAAGTTTTACTTTAAAGTACTATTTTAATTATTATGTTTTAATAATCTTATATCATGTTTTAAAGAAGTGCGCTTATTTTGATGTGTTGACTAACATACTAAAGCACATGCGAATTACTAGGTTATCATTTTAACTGTTGTTTGTTATTCAATATTACATTTAAATTAATATATATTTAAATGCACTAAATTGACACTTTAATACAAATGTGTAATTGCAAATATATTATAATTGGTATAAATGCTTGTCAGTACATTCATCAGTACTTTTCCCATATTTCAAAGACAATAGAAGTAAATATGAAAATACATATACAAATTATATATTAAGTCCAAGTACAGTGAAAAAAAAGACACTCTAAAGTTCAACTATTTTTTATATAAATTTAAACTCTAATACATTTTGGTAACACTTTATTTGAAGGTGTCCTTGTTACACGTTACATGTACGTACTATTATAATAACAATTAAGTATGCATAATTACATGCACGTAACACTAAGCCAAACCCTAATCCATATAGTAAGTACATGTATTTAATTAATATTACTCAGTACTTAAATGTATAATTACACTGTAACAAGGACGCCTTCAAATAAAGTGTAACCTACAGTTAACATGCAATTAAGTGTCCATTAGCATTCTTCTTCATCTCAATAAGTCCATTTCACGGTTTAAGAGATTTTAAGGGACCAGCATTAGAGGCTTAGCAGCCAAACCCTCACCCTCTGGTTCAATCGTTCATTCATTCATATGTTTATCTATTCATTTGTTTAGTCATGAATTAGCCCAGCTCAACACTAGATGTGATCCAGCACGTAACTCTTCCTGTGGTGCGACACACACTTCAGCTCTCTTCTGACTCAGTGTTTGTGTGGTTTCTCTCTCTGTACCGGTGATGTTCAGTGTTTCTTCTCTCTGAAGGAGGATGGAGGGCTGGGTTTGGTCCGGAAGGAGGATGACAGCAGGAGCGGATGCATCATTGAGAGCGTAGATGAGAACGGAGCAGCTGGAAGGGTATCAATCACTGTGCTGCAAAATTAAAAGCAACAGAAACGATGTTCTTTTTACTTTTCAGTATTTCTGATGTTCTGCCAGAGAGAAATAGAGGATTTTGAAATGTAGGGAAAAGTGTTGCCTGTGTGACGTTTTGATTATTACAAAGACAAACTTTTTTTGCATTGATGAATTGTGCTCAATTAAGACCAGCAAAGTGTTTAAGGAAAGTAAACAGGGTTGACTTTAACACAGTGTTATTTTAGCATCACTGATAAACTGTTTTAATGTTTTGAATTAATTTTACATTTTCAGTTTATATTTTAATTTCAGTTCAAAGTAATTTTGTTGTGTTTGTCATTTTCATTTTTTTAAATATGTCTACATAATATTTATTCATTTTTATTTATTAGTTTTAATTTATTTAGTTTCAGCCGTTTTAATTCTTTAACTTGAACTAAACAGAACTGAGAAATATTACCTTCACAACTAGCTCAAATAAAATAAGTTTAAGTTTTATTTCAGCTAATGTTTATTTTATTTCAAGTAATACAATTTTAGTCAATAATAACCCTGTTTTAATGTGTGTATATATATATACCCTTCCCTTCAGAAAGAAACAAACAGTTTGCTGGGGTCATTATACAAATATATTTGAACACAAAATGCTGTGATTAACCAATCACAATTAAGCATGCCTTAAAATTTGTAAAATACGTTTCAAGGCAATTTTGTGGATGTAAATAATTCATAAAAAGAAGTCACACCTGATGTCAATGTGTGTTTCAGTGTGCACTAATACTGTGTCTTTTTGTTTTAATATGGTAACACAATATATACTATAATGCAAATATCTAACCTCTCTCTCTCTCTCTCTCTCTCTCTTTCTCTCTCTCTCTCTCTCTCTCTCTCTCTGTGTGTGTGTGTGTGTTTCAGGACGGTCGGATTGCAGCGGGACACCGGCTGCTCGCTGTGGATGATGAGATGGTGCTGGGACTCTCTGTGGAAAAGGTAAAACTCTTTCCAGCTGTGAAATGTTTTGAAATAAGAGTTTCAAAGCAATAGTCAGTTGAGTCATTATTTACTCACCTGCGTTGTTCCAAACCCTCATGACTTTCTGTCTTACGTGTAACGCAAAAGGAGAATAGAATATTTTTAATAAAGCAAAAGCATAGGAGCTGTCAAGCTCACAAAAGGACAAAACTCTGATCTAAATGAATCACAAAATTGGGTTTTTCCACTATATTCTAAAGGTCTCTGCACACTGAGTCCGAAATTTTCGCATGCGTTTTTTCGCATTCGCAATCTTAAAAATTCGTCACGCACAGAGACCTTGCACACTGAGTCCGATGCGTTTTAATTAATCCGTTGCGAAAAAAATCGCAAAACTATACAAAATGTCTTAAAGCAGTGAGGATGATTTTGTTGTCCGCTCAATTTTAAAAAAAAGAAAAAGGAAATATTGGGTCCATCCAATCATTAGATTGCGCAGAAAGGAAGGAGAGTTCCACCTCCTTATCAAAGAGCTGCGGGATTATCCCGAGAGATTCAAAGTTTATTTCAGGATGTCAGTGCCTCAGTTTGATACTTTGCTAGCGATACTGAATCCACATATTAAAAAGACCACCAATTTCCGTGAACCAATTGATCCTGAACAGAGACTGTCTGAGGTATGGACACACACACACACACACACACACCGAACTGTGGCATCGGAAAGGTGCGCGCCAGGCATAAAAAAAAATAGGCTACAGTAGTTCTTTATATTCTGTATTCCGCAATTTGTTTGTCATAAAGTGCTCTGTGCTGCAAGACGAAGTATATTAATTTGTCTGACACTATTTTGGATTTTGGCGTTCGCTTGTACGGTGGCTCTGAATGGTCAAAACACCTTCTCAAAGCATCTCAAAATGCTTTATACGGATGCGAAAAACGCAAAAAATCGAACCCGATCCGAATTTTTTTTTGATGGACGAAAATTTCGGAGGCAGTGTGCAAACGTGATTGACAAAACGTGAGGTCGTATTTATTTTTCAACGTGCGAAAATTTCGGACGAAAAATTCAGACTCAGTGTGCAATGGCCTTAAGTCTTTTGATGCCATACAGTAGCTTTGTGAGCAACAAACAAAAATGTGACATTTAAAAACTTTCTAATTGTAATACAAAATTCAGACCAATTCTGTATTCTTCCTGTTCTCAGTTACTCTTTTGTTACTGTATTACAGAATGGCTGTTTTGTCACAAACCAATGGTCTGTATATAACCTGTTAAGATTTTTGTGAATGTACACTAATGTTCAAAAATGTAGTGTTTAGAAATTAATGCTTTTATTCAGTAAGGATGCATTAAATTTATCAAAAGTGACATTAAGTACATGTATAATGTCAAAAAGTTTTCTGTTTAATAGGATTTATTATTTCCAAAAATCTGATGTGAAATGTGTCGTCCCAGATGAAAAACAAGTGCACTTCCATAATGTACTTAAAGTGCTCTATTTTTGCGCACTAATTTTGTACTTAATAATAATAATGACTAAAAATGCATTTAGTCACCACTTGTAGTACACTTCTTTCATACACTAGTACACTCAAGTGTATTACAAGTGGTAACTACATACATTTTTTTAATACAGAGATAGTATGTAAAAAGTGCATTTTAGTTCATATTCATGATGTCCCAAAATAGCACAGTTAAGTACACTTAGATGATCTTAAGTTTATCTTACGAAGTACTAAAGAATAAGTTTTAGTATATTAAGTACAAAATTAGTGCACGAAAATAGAGCACTTTCAGTACATTATTTCACCTGGGGTAGTTGACGTCACTCCTTTAGAAAGCCCAGCAATCTGTGAAACTCACCATCTGCACTGACTCCGCCTCCCAACCCTCCTCATCCAATCAGATTTGCTTAGGATCAGACGCTGGAAGCAGCCTGCCGCTGGTTTCTTTGGCATCATCAGAGGCAGAGCCAATCAGGAGTAAGTGGGGCGGGGTCTGGGGGTATTAAAGAAAAACAGAATGAGTTTGTTGATGAATAAATCAGAAGCTGATAAATCAGTCCTCGTGATTATTGTGCTGCAGATTCGAGCAGATGTTCCACACCGGCGACGCTGGCATCTGATCCGGCGACGTGTCCCATCATCCCCGGCTGTGAGACCACTATAGAGATTTGCAAGGGCAGAACAGGACTGGGGCTGAGCATCGTGGGCGGCTGTGACACGCTACTGGTGAATAAACTCAGTGATGTGTTCAAAATTATCTTCAACTATCAATTTTTAATTTACATAGTCTTCAACTCAAAAAGTTGGAACTTAAAGAAAATCCTGTTGTTGTTGTTATTAATTAAAACTAAAACTATTTATTGAACTATTAATTAAGTGAAATATAAATATTAGTTGAAAAGCTTAAACTAAAAACTGTTCAATTAGAATTAGAACAAATTAGAAATGTTATCTTGTCAGCTAATTGAGCGATAATACAAGTTTGAGTTAAAGTACTAAAATAAAATAAGTAAAACTAAAATATGTATATAGTATATATATATATATATATATATACTATATAAGCTAATAACAAATGTTAAAAACAAAAACTGATTAAAATGACAAAAGCACGTAGCAAAATTACTAAAACTCAAAATAAATTTTAACTAAAATGTTAAAATAAAACAGTTAATTTGAAATATTAATAAAAGGTAAATAGATTTTTATCAAAAACAAATAAAAATGACAAAATCATAGCAAAATTACTTAAGTTCAAGTTAAAAGGAAAATTTAAAATATAAAAATAATAATTATAAATATAAAGAAAAGAAAACTAATAAAAATGACAAAAGTATATTACAAATAATTAACACTTAAACTAAAATTAAATATTCAAATAAAAGCTAACTCAAAGTATTACACTATAATAGTATATAAATAATCCCAAAGTAGCACTGGCCTTATCAGCACATCATAATAAGTGTTCAATATTATAAAATATAATGATTCAAAATGTACTTTCAAGTAAAACTATTTAAGTCACTTAAGTGGCCTTTTATTTCACTAATAATATTACATTATCTGCAACTCCAGTTTTTTTAAAATATACTATTAAGATTTGAAGTCCACTACAAGTGCACATTCAACACAGTTAAGCACACTTATTTTTAACAAGGGGCGCAGGAACTCATTTATAAGGCCTGTATCTGTCTGTGTTCAGGGCACTATAATAATTCATGAGGTGTACGAGGAGGGAGCCGCATCTAAAGACGGCCGCCTGTGGGCAGGAGATCAGATTCTGGAGGTAAAATCAAATGAACTCTTCTGACTAGTGCTTTGATGTCATGCCAGCTTCATTTCATCTGTCTCGTTACTCATTGTCTCTCTCAGGTGAACGGTATAGATCTGCGCGTGGCGACACACGACGAGGCCATCAATGTTTTGCGGCAGACTCCGCAGTGCGTGCGTCTGGCGGTCTTCAGAGACGAGGGTCAGTATAAGGAGGAGGAGCTGTGGGACTCGCTGAGCGTCGAGCTTCAGAAGAAACCAGGCCACAGCCTCGGACTCAGCATCATCGGGAGAAGGTACTAGAGCACTAGTTAAAGCTACTAGTCAGTAAAGTGTAGTTTAAAGTACATATTAAATTTGTATAGGACACAGTTGTTTTAGTCTTTTATCTAAACATATGAAAACACTTCAGTATGTCTTGCATTTAAATAAAGTTCTGCATGCATGCCGATGTTAGAAGTTGCAGATTAGAAATGAAAATAAATCATGACAGATGGATGTGAAACAGAAACCTTTTGCATGAATTGTCTCAGAGACATTGGTTGTTGCTAAATTAGTAATGATTTAAATTAGTTGCTAAATTAGTAACACAAACGTTTCTATTTAAATTATATTCTGTTTACAGCCTAGGTTGTTGATTTGCCATATAACATTAAGATATAATTCCACTTGTAAAAAGGAAATACACTTAAGAATGCTTTTAAAAAGAGTACTTACAGTACTAAAAAAAATAATATACTTTAAAAGAATATACGGTAACACTTTATTTTAAGGTGTCCTTGTTACATTGTATTTATACATTTAAGTACCGAGTAATATTAATTAACTACATGTACTTACTTTAAGATTAGGTTTTGGCTTAGGGTTACTTGCATGTAATTATGCATAATTTATTGTTATTATAATAGTAAGTACATGTAACGTGTAACAAGGACACCTTAAAATAAAGTGTTACCAAATGCATACTTGAGTGTGAACTAAATGCCATGTTTTCAGACACTAAAATGCATGTCAATTGCAATTAAATGTAATTTTTTTTTTATTGTATAAATTTTATATTAAATGCAATTAGCTGAACATTTTCACTTACTTAAGTAGGACTTAAGTACATTTTAAAATGCAATTATTTGTACTGCCCAAATACACTGTGGCAATATGTAATTGTCTTTACATATGTCAAGAAAGTTATTTTTGGTTGTTTGTTTGCTTTTATAGATCAGTTCCCAAAACAGGTGCTACTGATGAAAAATCTAAAAAAATAATTCAAATTAATTAATGGCCTTTTTATTTTATTAATATTTAAAAAATATACTTAAAGGGGTCATCGGATGCAATGCAATGCCATTCATTTTACAAGTTGTTTGAACACAACACATCCTATAATGATACAAATCCACCCAGTGTTTTTTTTTTTAAAATCCCTATTTTAAAATCCTCTTTCTCAAATCAAGCTGTTCTGAGAGCCCTGTCAGAATGATATAGTTCTGTACAGGCCCCTCCTACGATAGTTGATTGACAAGACCGTCTTACCTTAGACCCGCCTTGAGTGAGCTGTGAGCTGTCCGCCATTGTGTCGACTCCGGTGCAGGGGAAGACAAGGTGTCTCCGATTAAGCGATTGAGGTGTTTTGTTGTTGGATGTAATAATGAATATAGCAGTCGTCATTTACTCCTGACATCTGAGCCGCTGAAGACACAGAGGATTAATGTTACTTTCGCTTTCAGCAGAGCTCATTAGCATTTAAAGCAACATGGACTAAAACTGAAAACAGAGCTGATTTTGACAGGGTAAAAAAAGGTGTTTTTACACTACAATTGAGATATTTCAACCAAAGTATGTTATAGACTTTTCATTAAGACCCTAAAGAATCATATCAACTTGTAAAATGAGCATCCGATGACCCCTTTAACATCTGAAGTACACTACAAGTGAGCATTCAGTACAATTAAGCGCTCTTGTATTCAGCTCTGTATCTCCTGCATGAGCAGTGATTGGTGTCTCTGTCTCAGGAGCGACGCAGGAGTGTTCGTGTCGGACATTGTGAAGGGTGGAGCGGTGGAGAAAGATGGACGGCTGATGCAGGGCGATCAGATCCTCTCGGTTAACGGCGAGGACGTTCGCTCAGCCACTCAAGAGTATGTGGCTGCGCTGCTCAAGGTAAACGTCAGAGTCGCTCAGTTAAACCACTGCCTTTTACTTTGATTATTATTGAAAGATATTCAAACATTCAGACGTATCAGATATATCACTGGGTGATCGAAGAGATCGAGAAGAGACTGTTTCTGTATATAAATCTATATCGTTCTTGCTTTAAACATTATGTATTTTATAGTGCTGTCAATTGCGATTAATCGCCTCCAAAATAAAAGTTTTGTTTACAAAATATATGTGTGTGTACTGTGTATATTTATTATGCATAAAAAATACACACACATGCATGTATAAATTTAAGAAAAATATGTTATGTTTATATATTAAATATATTTATATATAATTTAAATTAAATGAATATAAATATATGCATGTAAATACATGTAAATATTTTCAAAATAGATACTGTATGTGTGTATTTTTATATGCATAATAAATATACACAGTACACGCATATATAACCCCAGTGAAAATCAATAGTAATGTGCGATAAGGTTTGAGAATTGTCAATAAAATAAAAATCAATGCATCTGAAATAGTGAAACCTAACTCTCATGAACTAAAAAACTACAACTAATGTGTAAAATGAACACATTTTAAAATAAATAAGCTAATTTTTGAAACTTTCAGTTTGGCTGCTTCTCATGTCATTTTTTGTATATAAATGTGATTGATCTAGTGTGAATGTGAAAGCCAATTCACATGTGTCACTCATGTAAACTGGTTTTGTTTTCCCTCAGAGTTGTGCTGGTCCAATCCGATTGGACGTGGGTCGTTTTAAGGCGGGGCCGTTCCACTCCGAGCGCCGTCTGTCCCAGAGCAGTCAGGTCAGACACAGAAACCCTTCACAGAGTTTAAGACTCACACTCTCTTGTCTTCTGTTGTGCTGGTGAACACATCCATCCATCACTGTTCATCTGACAGCTCTGATACTGATGCTGTGATCCCAAAACACATTCTCACACAGTGAGCGAGTTTGTTCTTGAAGACTGTGGTTGTCAGATTTTAAGCAGGTTTGACCTCTGTTATTAGTTGGAAAGGGTCTTACAAGTGCACACCAGTATTATTTTAATATTAGTTCTTATTTTATATTTATAATATATTTATTATTTCAAATCAGTCCATTTTTTTTATTTGTCGCATACATAATCATCCACAGTTAGACATCCAGTGAAATGCTTTTTACACTCACTACATTACATAAAAATAAAAAATGGTAAGAAATGTAAAAGTTAAAGAATAAAGCTTGCATATAAGAATAAAAGAATTTGCATAAAATACAAAATTAAAATTTTTGGTTTGTTTGTTTGTTTTATTTGACAATTTAAAACATAATACAAAAAAAGTACAAGAAAGACTAATTCATACACATTTCAAAACTGTCGAGGATAAAATACACAAAAAAGCCTTCGGCTTATTTCTATTGTGGTCCTCGGTATTTTAAAAAATGGACAAACAAATCATAAATGGAGTGCAATCCACATCAAGTTCAGAAACTCACCACACAAACTTCAATGATAAAACAACCATTTTTAACTTCATTATAATAAACTAAATAGTGTAATACTGAATTAAAAGATAAAAAGTAGATATAGAAATAGAATATGTACAAAATAAACAGCAATAGAAAGGTTATACTTTAACATTTAGTATTTGTTTATTATTTATACTCTTATATTAATAATTATTATTATTATTATTACTGTTGTTGTTATGTTAATACATTTATACTCTTATTTTATTGTTAATATTTTGAATTAGCTTTTATTTTTAATTTTTTTCATATTCATTTCAGGTTAAGTTTTTGTCAATTATTTATGTTTTTTTCTTATTTTTATTAGTTTATCATTTATATAGTAATTTGTATCATTTATTTTGGTCCCACTTTATATTAGGTGGCCTTAACAACTATGTACTTACATTTAAATTAATAATTTGGTACAATGCACTTATTGTGCACATACATGTTTTTACATTGAACATTTAAAAAAAATACCTATATGTAATTGCATCTGTAATTAAGTTCTGTAATTACATTTATAATTGCACTGTTGACCCATCCCTTACACCTTAACCTACACTTAAACCGACCCATACCACCAAACCGGTCCCTAACCTTACCTGTATCCCACCTCAATAGCAGCAGAAGTGTTTTGCAATACAATATGAACAGAATTATTTTTTGATGTAAGTACATAGTAGTTAAGGCCAGTTAATATAAAGCGTGACCTTTATTTTTTATATATATATAAATATTTATATGTACTGTAGCTTTATTTTTATTTCAGTTCATTTTAGTGCAACAACTTCAACTTATTTCAGTTAGCTGCCAAGGCAACATTTCTAATTCTCATTTTAATTAATTTATTTTTTTCATCTGAAAGCACAGAATGCGATGAGTTTGAGTCGTGTAGTGTGTGAAATGTCTCTGTGTGTTTTCAGATCAGCGAGACGGGCAGCGGGAAAGTCACTCCTCTCTCCAGCTCTGCAGCTTTACTTGTAGATTCGGAGAAAACACACAAATGTAAGAACATACTGCAGTCCATCTGGTAAAACAGCTCAACGGTATAATTAATACTTGAATTTCAATCTTTAATTTCTTGCCTCGCAGTGCTGGATAAAGACGTCAGGGCGGTTGAATTCACAAAGGTCTGTTACACTGATTCAGTTTTAAGGCCTGTTCACACAGATTCGACAGAGAGACTTTTGCTTTCTGCTCATTCTTTGTTTCTTCAATTGAGGATGATGTGTGTGTGTGTGTGTCTCAGGGCCCGTCTGACTCTCTGGGCATCAGTATAGCAGGAGGGGTCGGCAGTCCTCTGGGTGACGTGCCCATATTCATCGCCATGATGAACCCCAGCGGCCTGGCAGCTCAGACGCAGAAACTCTGGGTGTGTGTGTGTCTAACATCTGAACCACTGGTGTGTATTTGTCAATCACAGTCTCTCATGTTTATTATCTGTGTGTATGTGTGTGTGTGTTAGATTGGAGACAGGATTGTGTCCATCTGTGGAAACTCAACAGAGGGAATGACTCACAATAAAGCCGTTTCACTGCTGAAGAACACAACAGGCATCATGCAACTACAGGTACAAAACAACACGGCCCAGCAGCTATAAGATCCACTGTCAGTGTTCACTTCAGCATACATTTAAAATTATGATTATGAAATAATATTCTTAACTGCAAACCGAATGTCATGTTTTCTTACTCTTAATTGCATGTAAATTGCAATTAAATGAAAATATATTATTGTTTACATTTAAATTAAATGCACTTAGCTGATGTACTTAAGAACATCTTTATATGTAATATAATTATTTCTGTCTTTGAAATATGCTTAAAGTACCAACAAGCATTTAGGATAAACTAAAATATACTTGTTAAACTAAAATGTACATTATTTCTTTTGAAACTTGCATGTGTTATATTTAAATATATTTGTACATTAGTAATGATGAAGTTGCAATTTAGTACACTTAAAATATATTAGCTTTAAACGTAATATTGAATAACAGACTACAGTAAAATTATAATCAAGTACTTTCCATGTGCTTTAGTGTGTTAGTCAACACATCAAAATAAGTGTGCTTCTTTAAAGCACGACAAAACATTATTAAAACATAATGGCCCGGTTTCACAGACAGGGCTTAGACTAAACCGGGATTAGGCCATTGTTCAATTAGGAAATTTAAGTCATTTTTATTAACATACCTTAGAAAAAGCATTACTGGTGTGTATGTGCATCTTGAGACAAAACAAAGGCACTGATATATTTAAAGATCAGTCAGTGCAAGTTTCTTTCAGTTAAAACAGCTCAGACTTACACTTTAGTCTGGGACTAGGTTTAAGCCTTGTCTGTGAAACCGGTGGAATGATTTAAAATGTACTTTGTAGTAAAAGTTTTAATTTGACATTCAATTATTTATTATTATTTTATTTTTATAAGGTTTGAGAAAAAGGACTGTCTAGCTGTGGCTACACACACATTGAAAGCATGAAGGCTGTCTTTATAGATGCTATAGTGAATTTCGAGTTTCATCTCCGCCACATCCGCTCAGCTTTTCTGCATTGTCTTTTCATACTCTGAACTGCTGTTGATTTTCTCCAAGATGATTTTTGTCTGCCAGTCTTCTTGCTGACCTTTACCAGAGCAATATCATCAATTACACTGTAACAAGAACACATTAAAATAAAGTATAACCTAATTCTTAAGATTTGAAGTACACTACAAGTGCACATTCTGTGCAATTAAGTGCGCTTCTTTAAAACTGTAAACAAAAGTGCAAAAGAAGTACTGTATGTGTACATTGGGAAATGCATTCTCTCACAAAATGACCAGACTGATTGCAGACACATTCTGAACTGTCCGTGTGTGTGTGTGTGTGTGTAGGTTGTTGCTGGCGATACAACAGTAACTGGACCATCAGCAGAGCAGACAGCAGGACTCACAGCCAGCAGCATTTTCCACGATGACCTGGGGTTTGTAATCAAATCTCTCTTCAACCGTTATGAAATAACACTCAACCTGTGCCAAATATGACTAAAACTGGCTTTACTGACTCAACGGAATAATAGTTATTTTATACAGAGTTTGATAACGAGTTCCTTTCTGTATTCAATTCATGATTTCTACAGCGCTTTATACAATGCAGATCATGTCAAAGCAGCTTCACAGAGATGAACAGAAAAATAACAATCAAATATAGAAACTCAACTACGGAGATGATTCGGATTCTCCTGTAAAGCAGCTCTTAAAAGACAATAGTGTCATTATAAATCATATTTTTCTCTCTGTTTATTATGCATCATCGTCTGCAATGTTTGCCTGATTATTTATTCCTAACGATGTTTCATTTTAATTTGACAGTTTTTGCTGTTGCCAGGTATGTAAATAATGATACAAATATCTTTTTTTTTTTTTTTTTTTTATCGTACAGTGTTTTAATTATTGCATATTTTTACAGAGAACATCATTAGATTAACCAAGGGCTTTTTTCACGAAGGGCTACAACGTCTTTAATCTATTAGTCAAGGCTTTATAACACCAAATGGCATTGTATGAGAATAGAGTCAATAACTGCTTACACCCTCATTAACAAAAATAATATAATATAATAAAATATTGTTACCGGTGTTGTTTTATCACAAATATAGAAAAAATATACTGCTAAATAATCACATATGAATTCATTAATCAATTAATTGTGACCATAATTAGTAATTGCATATCAGGTAAGAAATATATATGGCCAGGCAATTTTCCTAATTGACCCTCTTTTGTCAAAAAGTGCATTTTGTACACTTTTCTCTTCTAATCATGACTCTGTTTCATGAATATAAAATAATGCAATTAAAAAAGTTGATTCAAAACTGTCCAGTGTCATTGTTTTTATCTGTCTTTTGTCCAGACCTCCGCAGTGTAAGAGCATTAGTTTGGAGCGAGGGCCTGATGGACTGGGCTTCAGTATCGTGGGTGGATTCGGCAGTCCTCACGGTGACCTTCCCATCTACGTCAAAACCGTCTTCAGCAAGGTAACGCTTTGGCACAGCGAGCTTGTATGCCATAGTACAGACAGATGCATTATCTGATGTGTGTGTGTGTGTGTGTTTAGGGGGCCGCGGCAGATGACGGGCGTCTGAAGCGCGGGGATCAAGTCATCGCCGTTAACGGACAGAGTTTGGAGGGAGTCACTCATGAGGAGGCTGTCTGTATTCTGAAGAAAACCAAAGGAACCGTCACACTCACGGTGCTGTCATGAACACACACAGGCCTTGTAGTTGTTTAAACACTGGATGACACTCTGAATGAAGGAGCTGTTTACTGCTAGTTTGTGAAGAAACCAGCAGACCACTACAATCTGCCATACTACACTGAGACTGTAGAAACTCAGCTCCACGGCATGTGCTTTAAAATGCTTACTGTTCATGGCTACAAGGCACATCTAGCTATGACATATTTTTCCATCATATAAATAGAAAATGCACAAATATCTCTTTCCTGTTGCGTAAAAAAAACTGGGTGGACAACTTTGTTGTAAATTGACCCTATTGGTTTCCATGCAATTTGCTAAAAAATCAACACTGTAAAACATGGAAAATTCATGTCAAAACAGAAAACCTCTATTTTAGACTAATGTAATAATTCCCTTCTATTTCTAGTGTGTTGGGGTCAATTTGACCCACATATTTATGTTCAAAATGAGCTAAAAATATATATTTTGTCATGACTGCTTGCAGTGACTATTTACGCACTAAGGTGCAAATAATTAGTATAAACAGTAAACATTATTTGTATTTAGTGCACTAATTATTGCTACTTCCTCTGCCTTGTTGTTATTTGTTGTATTTTTTTTTAACTCATCTAGGAATTCAAGGAAAAGTGAATTGTAACTTTCATAAGTTTTCATACTTTAGCATAATTTACTATAATAAAGGTTTTCTGGGGCTTCATTTATAAAGCATGCGTACACTCAGATTTGATCTTAAGAGTGTGCTTAAATCCACTCCAATGCTCATATTTGAGAGCAAAGAGCTGAAACCATTCATTTGCAATTCATAGATTTCACGTCTGAAAGAGAGGCGTTTTCTGTGCGTATGTTCATTCTATGAGTCACACGTACACATATTTGAGAAACGATCGTAAGATCAATTTTAGGATGGTTTCTGCTCAACATTTTATAAATGAGGCCCAAGGTTTTTACCGGACTCTTTGCTGGTTTTCAAAGTGTTGATTTTTGGCAAACTGCATGGAAACCAGTGATGGTCAATGGGGGAGGTGGTCCTTTTGACCACATTTTCAGACTTTTCAAAACACATCTGTGCATTGAAACTTTGCATGCACATTCATGACCCTAAATGAGAAATATTGACCCACAATACAGCAGGAGGGTAAAAAACTCAGTTGTGTTGGGAAAATAATTCAATGAAATTTTGTGCAATTAGTCAATAAGCAGTTCAATTAATGTGGGGGAAAAACGTACTAAATAGAATGATATATTTTTAAGCAGCAGTGGTACAGCGGTTTAGTATTTGAAAAAAGTCTTAATAGCATGAATTAAAAAAATAAATAAAAATACAAGCTTCTTACGATCAAAGGACCTCAATATGTTTGATATTGCACACCACTGTCAGAATACATTTTTTGTTGTTTAATTACAAAACAAAAAATGAAAGTATGGTAAAAATGTGAGCAATACTGCTAGTTTTACGCTGCAAAATATATACAGGATGAGAGTCTTGAATGTGTGTACACTTATAGGATTTCAATCATCAAAACAATTTATCCTGATTATAAACTCAAAATATTTGAGTAACCACCTTTGCTTCTTAAAAAAAGAAAACTTATTTTATACAGACAGAACAGACTTTTGATATTGTAGAAACTGTGTGTGTGAGCAATGTGTTGATTATTGATTTCTTTGAAAAGAAAAATCAAGCATCAGTGCATTTAATGACATTTCTGAAGTTTTGCCTTCATCTGGGACGGATGAAGAACAAACTACTGTCATATATTTTGTTATATTGACATTTTCCTCTGATACAGTATTGGATTTCACTACAAACACAAATAAAAGTGACCTTCAGCACAAAAATGCATCCCTTTTTATTTTTAATGGATTCAAATTTTCTCAACTTTAAAAAAAAAAAAAAAACTTTTTTTTAAATAAAAAGCAACTTGCACGGTTGCAACTCATACAATGAATGTAAAAAAACAACACTTCAGTCATCGTCAAGAATATGCTCTTCTAAATCTGTTAATTCTGCAATATTCTCAAAACAATCCCAGAACACTGTCATCACAGCCGTGCGAGTTTGCATTCGTTCTGCTGGCTGTTTAACCTGTTAACCCGCATCGGCCCGCGGGCGGGCCGGAAGGGCGTGGTCGGGCGTGGTCGGACTTTTTATTACCTTTGTTTTAGAACAATATTCAATCAATTATCATTAACTATATATCATTTGAAAGCTAAAACACTCAAGATTAACGATGTGAGCTTGTTTTTGAAATCAATACACCAGAGAGGAAAGGGTTAACAGAAATGCTGAAAGACCGGCCATTTAAAATGAACAAAGCGAACCGCAGTACTCACGTTTGATCGCCAATAGCGCTGGTCAGCTCAGACTATTCCAAGACACACCAGCATACATTTCAAGAGAAGGGTCCACTCTTCAAAATGCATCCACTTTTTAATCCAAAACAACGAAAAAATAGGGGAAAACACGATAGATCCTCCTTTGTTTACATAAGCGATTCGAGTTATAGTTATCGATAGCGTCCATTTTCCAATAAATATCGATTATAATTCGTATTCCAGCTTTGAAACGCCATCTATTTCCAGCAGAATCGTCTCTTCCGAGTAAGAATAGCCCTCCCTCGTCTCTCTCCTTCAATCGCAGGAGCTGTTATAACCCGGGACAGTAAGCGCGTCCGTGAATGGGTCAGCGAGGTGTCAATCCGGACACATCACAATAGGGGTGTTTGAACCCAGCCAATGCCTCGCCAGCACAGTTTTGATGGATGGAAGTGTTAGCCAACCACAAGGACGTTTAAAGTGATTGACAGTTTGAATAGTTTACGTAAGATTGTTTAGAGAATAGCTCGGCGTATTGTCCGTGTGTTTTCGTGCGCTCTCGGGTTACGCATGAAGCGTACACATAATGGCGTCGCGGCGCTACACAGACTGGCTATCAGCGAACAGATGTTGTCCAAAGCTCACATCTGAATCTCTCCATCGTGGATCTTCGACTTGAGAAGTGTTTCTGTGGCGTTTGGTGGTGTTTTGGAGGACGTGGGGAGAAAAATGGCTAATTTAGTAGCCGAATACGCGCTGAGATCGCTGGGAAGCGTGGATAGCATTAGCACGTAAGTGTCTCCACCCTCCTCTTGAATGTTTATGTGTCTTTATCATGTATTTGCAGCTTTTGTTTCATGTTAGCTGTTTTAGATTCTAAAAATGACAACGGAGAGGGATAATATGAGGGGATTACATGAGTTTTGTTCGTGTGGGTGGGTGGGTGTGTTTGTTTGTGGGTATGTCCCGGTTATTGTGTGTGTGTGCGCGCGTGTGTGTGTGTGTGTGTACAAAATGTAAACAGTGTTGCAAGTTTGATTTGTTTTGCTTACACACTTTCTCACTCTTTTTCTCTCACTCTTCCCTGTCTTTTCAGAGGTCTGGTGAATCCAGATGGTCAGAAAAAAAAACATTTTAGTGGCTGCTAGAGCGTCTTCCTCCACTGTAAATACTGTAAATAGTTTTTTTTTTTTTATTATTTAGTAATATTAGTAATAGTAATCTATTACTATATTAGTAAAATAGTAATATTCATAATATTCACCATATAAAATAAATAAAAAATACAAATGTTGTAAAAACAATGTATTTTGCATGTTTTGTGTTTTCACTAGTTCAAAAATGATCAAATCTGTTTTGGTTCACTGTTTTCATTATTGGAATTGTTCAGAATAAAGACTGTTTAGTTATGTTCAAATTCTGAAATAGTTTTGTGTTTTTTTGTGGTTTCATTGGTAGAGCAGTTCTGAATTGATATACATATGTAGTATGCAGTGTCTTATGGAGTCTCTAAATAGCATTTTTGAAAGGATTCCTAGACTTTTCTTGAAATAAAATATCCAAATGACTTTTCCAAAGCTTTTCTTGAAATGAAATACCATAAAGATGTACTTTCTGTAAGTCTTTACCTATAAAAAATTTATTATTTCATATTTTATTTCAGGAAATATTTAGGCGTTTTTTTTCAAAAATGCCATTTGTAGACTAACCAAATGACTAAATGAGTCAGCACTACAAATGCTGTTCAGAAATAGTTTTTTATTGTGTGTTTTGGTGGGCAGAGCAGTTCTGAATTGATATACATATATGTATTATGTAGTTTTGACTCATTTGGACATTTGTTTACAAAGTGTCTATTTGGGGTCTCCAAATGGCTTTTTTGAAAGGACGCCTAGATTTTTTTTAAATAAAAGCTTACAGAAACTACATTTTTGGGAGTATCATCCTCAAATTTGAATCAAAACATGGTCAGATGTTCAGCTTTATCTTTATGGTGTTTTCAGGCCTTTGGCATGAAAGTCTCATCCATTTTTCCCTTAGTGAGCTTCATTAAAACATATCGCGAGTCAATTTCATGTATATTTTACCTTGTTTTACTCTATTGCTATACTAATTTTGAGTTATTATGACTCTAGAGTAACAAAGGATCAAGTGTCTAGTTTCAAACAACACCAGATTTTTAAATATAGACCTTAGGGTTCAAGAGCTACAGACATTTTTATTTGGTTATATCGTTTTTTACAAAATGCTCAAAAATAGGGGCGCAGGGTAACAGGTTAAATGTGGTTTGATTGTAGCTGTAACATTCACTGGTTATATAAAAACACATTCATATGGCATTTTGTGCACTCCAGCATACAGGAAGTTTCACAAACCGTTTTATATATGTACTGTATATATACACATACATAGCTTCAAATTCATATTCACAGTTTAAGGCAGTTTCCACATGAGATGATGAGCTCTGAACTCAAGCCATGACTTCATTAAAACAGTTTCCCTTACAGAAGTACATACCTGTCTGTTACAGTATGAGGAGTTTGCTTTACATTTAGCTGTAATGCTTTTTAACGCAGTCAGACTATAGATTTTTCATTTCTTTGATACAATATGGTGACTATAAAAGCCTGTATAGTTATTAAACAAAACCAAAAAAGTGGGGAAAAATCTACGCAATTAAAACGTGGAGAATAACTTTTTGTTTGTATTACGTATTAATAAAGCATATTTTCTATGCACTATTAGTTAATTCCTGCAACAGAATAATATAATCATGATTCATTTCATTTCCAACCAGTCTTTATGAAACAGAACAAATTGGAGAGAATGTCAAATCATTGTTTTTTTTTTAGAAATTTTCTCTGGAGTTCTGTTTGAAAATTGGCCCAGATTAAATTAAAATACAAAAGGAGAACAATCTGGGCCTGCGGGATCCTAAAAATAATGCATTCATTTCCAGATGTCTGTCTTCAATACCCGTCTATGCATGCTGTTTTATGCATTACAGCACAAAGTCCATACATCTGCGATTACTAGTGTAAAAATGAGGAAACTAGTCTGAGGAAACGTAAAACCTGATGATCCATGTTATCCCTGCATGACTTGGGCAAAGAGCATGTTGTGTGCTTTTATGCACAAAAATTTGACCTTTTGTACAAAGTCGTACATTTTTATTTCTTTTTTTGCTTACACGATTACTGACCTACAAATAGTGCAGAATAAGAGATGCTGTGTTTATTTTATGCAATACATGTTTTTCAAAATCTTGAAACTATATTTGCAGGTTTAAATGAGATCAGGGTCTCAAGAGTTTTGGACCCTAGTCTATATATAGAAAATGTAAATATATATATGCAGTAAATACTCCATTGATAAAAAAAATGTAAATAAAAATGTCCCTTTCAAAACTTACAAATTCCCTGAATGTTAAATGCGTCATTGTTTCCCTTTAAACAGCATTAAAAAAATCCGTCATCCTATAATCTATTGTTCTGATGGCCTCATATCGATAACAATAATACTAGTGACTAGTAGGGCTGGGAAATTTTTCCATAAAGCTTCTCAAAAAAAAATTAACATAGAAGATAAGGTGTTTTTTAATAATATATGCTATTATGTTTATTTATATTAAGAGTCTTATATTTTAGATTTAAATTAGACCAATCTATTTTTTTATGCAACACTTAAAATTATGACCAGCCCTGCAAAAAATAAATAAATACAAATTTTAAAAACTAGATGACCAACTAGAGCAACCGACCACAGGATTTCAATGTTCAATGACGTTCTGAACCGATTTACAGAAATAAACTGAACTCCACAATGTTGTCAACAAAATAATAGTGAAAATACTATGAATATTTGATATATCATACAGCCCTACTTGTAACTATGGCAGTGATGAAAGCTACTGTTATCACTGGAGTTATAATAGACTTGTCCATCCCTTTAAACTGACTGTAGAGCTGGTTTGATTCATTTGTCCCTTTAGTACAGCGTTCTATACGCATGTTTTAAGCTGCTGAATAAACAGTGAAATGCCACTGAATTTGTCTGATTTGTGATGAGACTGACACAAACATCACTGCAGACTAGGGCTGGGAAAATAAATCGATGCATCGTGAATCAAGAAATGATTCTACATTGATTCTGAGATTCTCTCTCGAGTCGATTCTGAGCTTAGTTTTGAAGCAGATGGCGCTGCGTGCTTCAGAAACAGCCGTACTCTGCTTGCTTTGAAAAGGTTGAAGCGAATTAGAGTTTACATTAATCTTGCAGCATAAAAGCCCAGGTGCAAGTACATTTAAATACTTACACGACACAAGCGCTCTTCTTCATGCGCATTTGAGTGTACGGTTAAAAACTAGCGTAGGGCGGCATCTGCTGTTAAAAACTAAGCTCAGAATTGATTCCAGAGAGAATCGCGATTCATGCAGAAAGACTCTGACTCGCTATGCAACGATTTATTATCGCAGCCCTACTGCAGACACCCTGAGAGCCGAGGATTCGGGAGTGAGATCGTGAGCATCAGACCAGAAAACGCAAAAGAAACGACAACGCTGCTCCCAGCGACAAACCCAGACCCAGAAAAAACGTCATCAACGCGCCGGCCGTCTCGCCATCTATAGGCTCCACAAGCCTGGAAAGAGAGGAAAAAAACATCAGCGTGAGAGATTTCGTGATTTCATGAAAATGTCCTCATCCTCAGGTCATCCAAGATGCAGATTTGGTTTCTTCATCAGATTTGGAGAAATGTAGTATTGCATCAGCAATGGATGCTCTCCAGTGAATGGGTGCCGTCAGAATGAGAGTCCAAACAGCTGATAAAAACATCACAATAATCCACACCACTCCAGTCCATCGGTTAACATCTTCAGACAAAAGTTGTGTTTGTAAGAAACAAATCCATCATTTAGACATGTTTAACTTCGAATGGTTGCCTCTGGCTAAAATATAAGTCCATAATCCATAATAACGCTTCCTCCAGTGATAAAGTGGTCTGAATCTGGAGAGAAATCTGCACAGATCAAGCACCGTTTACAAGCCAAAACAGCTCTGAACCAATATGTAGGGATGCACAATATTGGATTTTTGCCGATAATTTTCAACTCATTTTGGCCGATAGCGATGAATTTTTTTTTTACATTTTGGTTCGTTTTTAACAAGAACTTATTTGTTAGAATTAAATAATAATAAAGTTATTTTATAATGACAGTAACATAAAATAATATAAAGAATATATAAAATAATTTAATTTACAGGAGTTATGTTTGTGATTTTTTTTTTTATGTAAGCTATAGCTTCTGACCATTAAATCAAAACATACTCATTATATTATGACATCAATTACTGCTTTATTTAATCTGAAACAGTCTAAATGTTATTTGTTATTTAATTGAATTAGAAGTAGGCCAACAGCGCCCCCTACAGATTAAAACTCCTTACTGAACAGGTTTTAGGACCTGGGGGAGGCTGTCACTGCTGCATGTGCTATTACTGTTTACTCCATCACACACGGAACGCTTCATTCTGTTCATGCACTCTCAGATTAAATGCAGCGATGCAAACCAGTTAATCCAATCACCATTCAGAAAAAACTTTGCTTCAAGTATGAGCCACACTTCTGACATGATCTAATCACTAGCACATGTGAGTTAATGTATTCCTCTTATCGGCATCATTTTTCATATCGGGTAGATGCCGATATTTATATTTAAAGCCATTATCGGCCGATTCCGATATTGGTCCGATAATATCATGCATCCTTACAAATATGTGGGTGGATTTTGATTTGACAGACAACAGGAGATGGACTTTTTCACTGGAAGAAGCGTTATTATGGATCATGGATTTTAGCCAGAAGCAAAAGTTTGAAGTTAAAAACATTACAATTTATTACAATCACGCAGCTTTTCTCTTCTCAAGATGTTAACTGATGGACTGGAGTGGTGTGGATTATTGTGATGTTTTTATCAGCTGTTTGGACTCTCATTCTGACGGCACCCATTCACTGCAGAGCATCCATTACTGAGCAAGTGATGCAATGCTGCATTTCTCCAAACTTGGTGATCATGTGACACTGAAGACTGGAGTAATGATGCTGACAATTCAGCATTGACCACAGGAATAAATTACATTTTAAAATATATTACAATAGAAAAGAGTTTATATTGCACTAATATTTCACAATATTATTTTTACTCTATTTTTGTAAATGCAGCCTTGATGAGTCCATTTGTACACAATGTGTGTGTGTGTGTGTGTGTGTGTGTGTGTGTGTGTGTGTGTGTACTCACTGTGGTGCGTACGTCATGGACAGACATACAAAGTATCCGCTGGACACGGAGAAAAACACCATGATAGCAGCAAACATGAAATCACTTGAGAAGAGCACGGGCATGTAGTTTCTGTCCTGCACGTTACACACCATGAGCAGCGGAATGAAGATCACTCGACAAACAACCAACACCGGGAACAAACGACTGTCTTTAGAGGGCTACGGGGGAGACAGAATACACAGAAGACATTATTACAATTATAATACTGTATGAAAGCCCCACCAAGTTTTAACAAAACATAAAATCAAAAAAAAGGAAACATTTTCTTATAGGCTGTGGAAAAATGTCACGAATGCCGGTTTATCCTCTTTTTCTTTCATTCAAATCGCAGAAATGCAATATTCAAGTGATTTAAAAAATATAATTGACAGAAATATACAAATTCTGGATACATTAAAAACTAATAAATATATTTAAGAATTTATTTTTCATTTTTTTGTTTTCATTAAAGGCTAGACTTTTTACATAAATGAAAAATATTCTTCACAGTCTGTTTTGATCATTTTTACCAATTCTGGTGTACACAACATTATAAGTGCCATTAACTTTAACTCAGGTATAGAAACATTTCTAAGAAAGCAACAAATATTGTTTGTGTGAATTATTTTTTTTTTTATCTGCAGTTGTCTTGGTGGTGAAACATAAAAGCATTAATGAAAGAATTAATGATAAAATGATTCACTCACCCACTTAACTAGTAACGTGACAGTTCTGCCAAAAAAGTCCATCAAATTAAAGATGAGAAAACAAACAACAGGAATGAAGTATGGTTCTGAAAGAAAGAGGGAGACAAAAACATGATGTTCATCCTCCTACATATTACAGTGAAACATCCTGCAAGTGTTCAGCGTGTGATTCTTTAGAGACCCACCAGATGGCAGCTCTGGAGTTTGTGCCTCTGTAGTGGACATTATATTTCAGAGACATGTCACAGTTGTCCTGTACAGAGCACATGCAGGGCTTTATAGAGATACTAAATGATTGGACGTTTGACCAGGACCACAAACTCTCCTCGGTCTTTAAAAATGGCTCAATTTAATTTAGTGAAAAAGTTTGTCATTTAAATCAGAATAATTGTCATAAAGCAACATCTCAGGAAAATGGTATGGTTTTCAAATTCAAATATGGCTTCCATAATTTCATGCATGTCCACTGTAGAGGACACCGGGACTAAAAGCATGTTTATTATGCATTTTGGGAGACATAACAATTGAATAGGAAAATTAATTATATATCAATTTGCTTATGAAATACTAGATATTATTATGAAAATCTGGCCAATTATTACTCACATTATGACAATTTTTCAACATGCTGTCCCAACAGCTACACATTAATATGCAAATTAGATACAGTGTTTAAAGGGAAAACCAGTTTATAGAATTTTTTACACACATATTGCATAAAACAAAATGGTATATCAAATCATTTTGGTATATATTTTACAACATAGTTGAGAATCATGCTTAAAGTTTAGTATAAAAAAATCCTGAAACCTAAAAATTGATTGATTTTAAAAAAAAAATCCCATTGTTTTTGCCTTTTTGATGTCTATTCATGCCATTTATTTTTTCTACAGAGGACATAGAATAAAATATGAATATTTTTTTCTTATGCTCTAAACAATGTAATGACATGAACAAATACTAAACTCACAAAGCTTTTTTAGGGTGGGTCTCAGGAGGATAAACTGATTTAATTGATTTTTGTTTTTGCCAGATCGCAGCTGACACTTCCACTTCTGAAAGTGATGAATACGCGCTGGCTGTTAATCATTTAGTATTTAGTATTGCTTTTTCATGCACTGGTTACTTTGGAGATTTTGCTTCCAAAACATGACTTTTTTTCAGAGTAATAGGAAGAAAACATGCAAAATACCCATTTAAGTGATTATTTTATTGCATGCCATTGTTTTACGACTGTAGATTTCAATCTTTAAAGGCTGAGTTTTATCTCTACTTCAGTAGTGCTTAAACACACAACACTTCAGTTTCATTCCTATCTATATTCTGAAGGGTTTTACTGAGGGGTTTGTTCATATGTTACCTGATTTATACAACATTGTATTACTAAAATCATGGTGGAAAACAGCATTTTCTGATTTATGGAGTGATAAAAAAAATCCAAAATGCCCTTTGTAAAAACAAATTGGCTTTATATAATGTTCATAAATATTTTTGATATTTAATTAGATAATGCCTCAATTGAATATTTAAGGAACGCATGGTGATATCTATTAATTCAACCGGTCTTGCTTTTCAACAAAAAAAATAAATTACATTAAAAGCCCTAATTCATAAAACAATATATCAACCACCATTCATTTGACACATAATGGTTAAAAATATTTCCTTTTAGGTTACCGTATTTATGAATTGGCAGTCATTATAATTACAATGCAAATAAATGAATGTGTGTGTGTTTCCTACCCCATTTTTCTCCATACACCGTTTTCACATCCACCGTAACCGCAGGAAAAACTGACAGAGTCACTGTGAACACAAACGTCACACAGAACGCCATAACCCGGATCTGGAGACAGAGAGAGAGAGATAACGATGAAAATAAGCCACCTGAACAAACCACAGGTTGTGATAGTTGCAAATATAACGGCACCTTTTTGAAGACCTGCAGGATGGAGCTCTTCTGAGGGGGCGACGTGTTTTCTGAAGGCAGCGTGAGGAAGGCCTGCTTCACACCCTCCTCTTCATCGTTATCACCTGTATTAGGATTCCTGTTCGCCACAGAGCCGTTAGACGGATCGCTGGTCCTCACAGAGTCTTCAGCAGCATCCGGAGGAACACAGTCGCCTTAAAATAAAAGATTCAATTTGAGAAGAACAAGTCAGCATAATTGCATTGAATGTGCACTTGTAGTGTACTTCAAATCTTAAAGTATATATGCAAGTGATACAATATTAATGAAATAAAACTTGTTTCTGAAAACACTTTGAAAAAGTGACCTTTGTAATAATGTAATTTTAGAAGTTTTATTTTAAAGTAAATGATATATCATTGCATTAATAATCTTGTCATGTTTTTAAAGATGTGTTGCCTAAAGCACATGTAAAGTACTTGATTATCATTTTAACTGCATTGTGTTATTCAATATTACATTTAAAGTTCATATTTTAAATGCACTACATCGCAACTTAATTACAAATGTATTTAAACACAAAGCTTAAATAGAAATGACATTAAAGTATATTTTAGTTTATCATAAATGCTTGTCAGTACATGCAATATTTAACCATATTTCAAAGAATTTATATTCAGTTCAGTTCTGCATAAGTGGGTAAAAAAAAACCACTCTAAAGTTCAGCTAATAGTGTTTAATATGCATTTTATCGGTAATACAGTTTCACCTAACTGCAATTAACATGAAAGTAGGCATCCAAAAACATTACATTCAGTTCATTCTTAAGCATATTCCTTTAATAAGCACTCTTTTTAAAATTAGGCTAGTATACGTGTATGTTGTCTTCATAAGGGAAATGACATTTGTAAAGCTATAGTGCTTTTAATCTATAAACACTGGTGAAATGGCCATCAATACCTGAGTTTATAGTTTCACCTGTAGTCAGCAGCCGGCTAGACGTCTCAAGCTCGTAACTCTTTTGTTTTTTGACACTTTTGCGGTCCAGGTAAAATCTAGCAAACTCCTGCACACACACACACTCCAGAGATCAGTCTCAGATTTAGCTGACTAAGAAACAACACAGGATTTCAACTAAACACACACACACTGACCAGCTTTGGCAGCAGCATGTAACTGAAGACCGTGATGAGGGTCCCGACACACGGAGTGATGAAATAACCCAGAGCTGCAGACTCACTATCAGCTTCACCTGTTAAACACACACACACACACACACACACACACACAGACATGCACAGAGGTGCAAACAGGTAAGGAAGAAAAAAGGTGAGAACACTGCGCAAATCGGGCATGCTCCACACAGAAAGATATTTGTTTTACATGCTCATTTGTAGTTACTTATAAGGTAATAAAAAAATATTTGTAAAAATACCTTAATGTTCAAAACTGTAATTTTTCACACACACACACACACATCATTGCAACATTTTACAAAAATCAAGATTGAATATATTTGGTCAAAATCCCATGTTATAAAGGATGAAGTGCTATGCAGACTTTTAAAGACTAAATTAGCTGATCAGACGGCAGTGCTGACCTAAAATGCAAAATGTTTGCCCTCTCTCTTCACTGTTCCCACATCTCAGACATCAAATACTTAAATATTACCCCTTTTTAGACATAGTTTAAGAAGTAAAGAGTAAAGAAAATACTATACAAAACCACTTGGTAACTGCTAGCAAGTTATCAGTCTTACTTTTCCAATACAAAGACCAATCTCCCTTTTCAGAGCTGAATTTAAAAAGTTATGACAGTCTGCAACCAGCCCCGTTCTTTATTTACCCCTGTAATGTATGATTAATGTAAATGTTTATTCAGCAACAGTGAATCTGTGTAAATTAGCAGAAATGTCACAATGAACAACTAAAAATTTGTCCAAATGCTTGCTTTTCAATGACAAAAACACACCAAAAACTTGTTCAAGATATTAATAAAAACTAAAATAATATCTTAATGATGGTAAAATAACACTGATTCTCACTTGCGATGGCGAAGATCATTGCAAGAGCAGCAAATGTCCCACCGAGTCCCTGTCCGCTCATAAAGACGGCGCTGTACTTCTGCGGCAGCAAACCCACCAGACCAAACAGACTTCCCTGCAACACGGCCCCGAACGCTGCAGAGACACACAATCAAAAAATACTCATCTTTATGAAAAGAGAGGACACACACAGGGCTGGTATCAAAAATACAGTAAAATTGTGTAATATTATTAGAATTTAAAATAGCTATTTTCTATGTGAATATATTGTAAAATATAATTTATTTCTGTGATCTGCAGCTGTATTTTCAGCATCATTCCTCCAGTCTTCAGTGTTACATGATCTTCAGAAATCATTATAATATACTGATTTACTGCTCAGGAAACATACTTCTGAAAACTTATTATCAATGTTGAAAACAGTTGTGCTGCTGAATATTTTTGTGGAAATTGTTATACATTTTATTATTTTTTGATGAACAGAAAGTTCAAAAGAACAACATTTATTTAAAAATAAATATTTTGTAATATTTGAAATGTATTTACTGTCACTTTTGATCAATTTAATTCATTCTTGAACACACATACATACATATACATATATATATATATATATACACACTACATATGCATTAGGGGTGTAACGGTTCACAAAATTCATGGTTCAGTTCAATACGATACAGTGGTGTCACGTTTCGGTACGTTTTCGATACAGCAAAAAGAAAGAAATGCCAGAGAATGTCCTTGATTGGGCAATTTTTTTACCTTTATAAAGCCATTTTCACCTTTTGAGTACATTTTTACGTTTAATCAGTCAATAAGACATTTGGGCTATTATCAAGCAAATTAAGTCAGTATTGACAAAATTCATCTTTGCAGAGGAAATGCAGAAGCTGCATCTGAATGGCATTTAGATGCATTTACACACTGTTTAATGCACACTGTTTAATGCACACTGTTTAATGCACACTGTTTAATGCACACTGTTTAATACACACTGTTTAATGCACACTGTTTAATGCAGCTCAGAGAGACAAGTAACCTGCAGTTACAAATGCATAAATAACGTTTTGATATTTTAAACATCGAACATCAGTTGTCCACCTTTTAAATTAATAAAAACATTAAAAGATACTTTAAATGTGAAATTAAACCCGTCAGCAGGTGGCAGCAATTTAACCAAATCATTTAAACGATTGATTAACTTCTTGCTTATTGAACTGTTGTAAAAATCATTTGTAATCATGCTGATTTTTGGAGAAAAATGTCCATGTCTATGCTTGTTCGCCTCTCTGTGCCCACATACTGTATTTTGATGCAGCTAAATGCTCAATAAAACTGTTTTCATTGATATATTGTTGTAAGACAACAGAATGAATATGAAAAAGCGATTGAAACGCGACCCATTAAGACTACATAACCAGCTCTCCTTTCCAAGATGAACGTTAATAAAATATCGTATCGTTACACCCTTAATATGCATATGAGTGTTGCTAAATATTGAGGCTTCTCTAGTCACTAACAATTGATAAACCAGATGGTTGCCATGGTGACGGAGAAGAACCGGTCCTCCTCCATCGGGATCTTCACCAGCACAGCAGTGAGGATGAAGAGGAGCAGGATGAAGACCAGACTGCCTGCTATCCTCACCTTCTCAGAGATCCTGAAACACAATTGATCAGGGATATATGACTGGTCATAACTGCTGTCTTTTTGAATTATGCAAGATACATTCAGAACGCATTCCATAACTACACTAAGCATCGTGTGTCAAGTGCATGTGGTCCTCATGTCCCTCACCACTGATAGAGAATAGAGTTGAGCAAAGTGAACAGCAGCAAAGGCAGCTGGGATAGCAGAGTCATCCAGTTATTGAAATAATACTCTTTCCTGGTGGTTACTGTTCCATTACTCCATTCAGACGTTTCGAGTCTGTTGTTGAAATACTGTAAAAAACAATTATGATTTTAGAAACAATAATCAAGCCATTTTAACACTGTAATATAAACACACGCAACACTATGGCCTGGAAAATTCAACAATAATATATTATATAGTATTTAATAAAGAAATTGTTTAAAACATATACATACATACACACACCTAAATTTCTCGATTCATAAAATAACTAAAAAAAACTGAGAAATATTAACTAGCATTGAGTGATGCATCACACTGGAAACAATTTAAACAATTAAAATTAAATATAATTTGGTAATAATATTACAAAACTATAGTCTAATCAGATCAATCCTGGCCGTTAGAAAGTTAGCAAACTAATTAGTGAACTTATTGGAGAATTCAGATGGAAACACGATCAATGCCCGGGGGGGGGGGGGCTTCATGTGCAGGAATTTCTCTCAGCCTGAAAGTGCCTTTCAAATGGAAACAACTGCTGATCCAGCAAAAGCACTTTCTGAGAACATCCTGTGTTTTTCCCATTTGACCAGCGCTGCGTTTAATTACAATATTTGGAATGTTTCCCACACTCCGTTACCATAGACGCCGTCATGAAGAAGTTCCATGGCAACAGCGTTCCCAGGCCAAGGATGAAGAATATGACGCCCACGAGGAAACCGCTAAACAGAAGTGAAAAGACAGTCAGCAGGAAGTCTTCATGACAAACCTGAACAATTTAGAGAAGCAGGACCTAAAGTCTGCAGATTTCGTTATGTTTTCCAAGAAACGGTTTATGTATCCATGCTATCATCCAACCATAACATCTTTTAAGTATCCATACTCTACAACAATAAAACATTATTATTATTATTATTATTATTATAAGTGAATTTTTACAGTATGCAGAAACACACACAACCCTTCTATGGTTATATTAATATCAACTCACTATTCATAAATGGTCAGTATATACAATTAAATATAGGATAAATTAATAAATGACACTAATACTGTCTGTACATCCCTAGTTATTTTGCGTTACAGTTTTTTAAAAAATTTGAATTAGCTTTTATTTTTATATTTCCACTTTTCATTTTAATTTTAGTTTAGATTTTAGTTATTTTAATTTTGTCATTGTTATTATTATTTTTTTTTATATATATATATATATATTTATTTTATTTTCAACTTCAGGCAAGACTTCTAACTTTCATTTATTTATTAATTAATTTTTTCCCCATCTAATATTTATATTTTCAGTTATCAAAAATGTTAAATATTTTTTTAAATTGTAACAGCTTCAGTTAACAATAGCAACACTCGTTACAGACTGGTTACATGGTTATTGTATCATTTTTAATAAATCTTAACTTAGTTAATCTTATTAATTGACCCCTGACTGTTTGCTCTGAAAAACAAACTGGAGACAATTTCAAGACTTCAAAAGGCCTACCTACACTGCTCACACTCACACAAAAAAATAAAATAAATCGCAATGTAAAATCTCGATTAATATCCATGATTTTAAGAGAAATAAAGCATCAGTTATGGCTAGCATTATAAGTGAACTTCAGAATGTGACTCAATGGCAGACAGGTATTAGCTTGATTCCAGTCTGTTCTGTTGACTCACTCGAGTGCTTTTAGAGTAATTAAACTCAGTCCCTGCCCTTGTTATAAATTACATCAGTCCTTTAGTTTGGGTGAATTCTGTGTTTTGAAGGCGAAAAAGAAATTTATGAAAAACGTACCGGTCTGCAGGGGCGTCTTCTCTTGGGCTCATTTTGTACGGGTGGCAGCTGTCGAAAAACAAAACATTAAATCATTAAAACACAATTCAAGCTTTACATCACGTTCCTCAGCTACAGCCACGGTTTCACTCCATACACAACAACTCTGAGCGATTCCCACTGTGTCGGCTCTTTAAACAGTCATAGCTCCCTAAAACATCCGTGAAACAATCCAAACACTGGTCTTAAAACAGCTTTAGGCTTCTTCAAAGCTACAGTGCTCCACTAAAGTACAGACAAGAACAAGAAAAATACTCCCCTTTACCTTTATTTACTCCAAACACAGAACAGATCTAGGGGACACACTGCTGTCCCTCCACTGTCCAAAAGAAAAACGTCTGTCCATGACTGCGTTAGCTACAGCGCATCCACACTAAACTGTATAACTGCACTAAACGTGAGAGTAGATGTGGACAAACATGGCGTTTCTGTGAAAAATATGAGGAAGAGAGAGTAGGAGGAGCTTTCTGGTCTTGTCACAGCAGGATCTGTTTCTCACACAAACTCTACTGAATTACCTGTTCTGTGTGAGGATGTGCAAGTTCTTTATCTTCAATTTACACTTGCACTTACATTCCTCTTGGTTTTACCTACAAAATGATCTAATGCACTATGCTACTGTAGTTTACACCAGCTGTTTGAAGGCTCTACATTTTAACCGGCAATGACACAACCTGCTGCACAGCATTATTTCTATATAAACGATATATGAAGTGATTTAGTCAGTCCTTTTCCAGTACAGGGTTTGGTGATTGAGTGCTGTGGTCTAAACGGTAGAAACAATGCAAAGCACAACATGACTCATACACGAACAAGCCCTTCATGACAACTACAGCCATTCAATACTCACCGGTTTAATAGTAAACAAATATAGCCTCTAACAGCAACTATACTTCCTGAATCCCCATAACTACAAGCCTAGCACATCTGAGTCATGAGGAAACACAACTTGGAAAACAGTGAGCAGGTACTTTAAAATTTAAAAGACATCAGAAACCAACTGGATCTTAAAAAAGTTTTCTTTAAATCATCAACAATTGGATGGAGATGAAATAAAATGGTTTGGTGAAAGATCCTTGTGCACTTAACTGTACTGAATGTGCATTTTTAACATCTTAAAAGTATATTTTTAAAAACCGTACTTGAAGATCATATACTATTAATGAAATAAAAGGCCACTTAAGTGACGGTTTCTTTACACGCTTAAGTACACTTTTTAAAAGTGCACTTTGTAAAAATGTCAAATTTAAAGTACATTTTAAATCATCTTTTAATAATCTTGTCATTTATGTTTATGTGTTGATGTAATTTTGAATTTTAAACGTGTTACATTAAAGTTAATATTTTTTAAATGTACTAACCTGCAACTTCATAATTACAAATGTGTAATTACAACATACTAAAATACAATTTTCAATAGAAATGACATATTTAGTTTAACATAAATGCTTGTCAGTACATTCAGCAGTACTTCAACAACCTTTCAAAGACAATTAAAGCCCTTACGAAATTACATATAAGTATGTACTTAAGTCCTACTTAAGTGGGTCAATAACACTCTAAAGTAAATGTATTTAATTTAAATTGCAACTAACATGTTTTTATTTTTACTGCAGTTAGAATGCAATTAAGTGTCTGAAAACATTACATTCAGTTCACACTTAAATATATTCTTTTATAAAACATCATTCCCAATAAGTACTCTTTTGAAAAGTATGTTTAAGTGTACTTTTACACATTGGGAAGCTTGAATTCATAAGGCAGAAAGCACCCTGGAGGGTTTTTCTTCCCATTTATCTCGGTAATGCGTGGAAACAAAGAGCCACTGTGAAAATCAAGCAGTTTGTTCCCAACAGAGCAGCAGCTCACAAATTATCTTCACAAGATACAAAGTAATGGTACACAAATAGTTTATCCTCAAAGCATTACACACTTAGAGAGAAACATGAGGGATTCTGGGTATTTGGGTGGGAGATATGCAGGGAATGTGAATGGATTAACTCTTTAGTGACCGCTCTAGTGCTTCCATTCAACACGTCTGGAAGAGCTACAGTAGGATCGTCACTGTAAAAAAAAATAATTTAGGGAATTTATATGTTTGGATAGGCGATGTAGGAAATATTATAGAAAAATCTTGAGTATATATCAAGATATTCATCCATAGACATTGAGCTATATCTCAATATTCATGCAGTTTCTCTGAGCTTTAGATAGTCTGTATCTAAACACAAAACTACTAGCCTCTCCTTTCTGTTTGCTTCACTAGTTTCTTTCAAAGCCCCTTCAGTCATGTAGACAAGAACCAGTTTGCATATTAAAATACAGGTCTTTCAGATATGCTGACTAGGAATATTAGTCAGGATATTAAAAGTATAATTCACCAGAGCTCTACTCTGCTTTGTGATTTTGTAAAAAAGAAAGAAAAAAATACTCAAGATAAACATTTTCTTACATAAACATTTCTGTTGTGTACATGTTAGGGCTGAATACTGACAAAAATATAGTTTGCTTGTTTATTTATTCATTTAAATTGCTGTTAAATAGTCATTTGATGTCAAAGGCCACTGATGTTGCTTAATGATGAATTTGAGCTGGAAAGGAAGACGAATGTAGAAAGCAATTGGAGAAAGGCCTGGCTTTTGCCAAGTAAAGTCTGTATATGCAGGGTTATACAAAACAAGGTTATGGAGATTCATTATAAAATATATCCTGCTAATTTGTCCATTTCTAAATATTCTGATGTAGATGAGACTTGTTCTTTTTGTTGAGAAAACATCTGTTTTTTGATTATAGTGTAACCAACAAATTAAACTCAGAAGGTATGACCCATACCTTCATCCTCAAATATGTTATGTTTTATTATGAAAATCCAAAGCTATTATCTGCTGAATATGTGGTTAATTTCTTAATATTGAAAACAAAATTCTTCATTCATAATCAAAAATGGCTTTTTCTTGCTGTCTCTCGTTTAATCTCTTAGACTTACAAATAACAAAAAGAGTGCCAAATTTCTGTATTATGACAACTTTTCTTAAAAGATGTAATTTTATCTTTGTGCTTTTCTTTCTCTCGCTCTGTGGAATAACATAACTTGATATGTGCAAACCATTTTAGGTGTTTTCAAACACAGTTTTGACTAAAATAGACTTCAACACTTCAACCAAAGCTGCTCTGTTTGCTTGCCATAAATGACTAGAATAAACAGAAGCAAATCAATTCACTGAGAGAGAGAGAGAGAGAGAGAGAGAGAGAGAGATGAACAGAGAAAGAAAGGTGGCTGGGAGGAGAGCTGTCGTGTTTATCTTCTCACCGGTTTTCTCGATGTTTTTGGTTATTCTCTCACTTCATCTTCTCAGTTCAATACGCATAACATCCAGTAAACGCTTCCGAATACATTCATTCATTCAGATCCGCGTCTCTCAAGAAGGAAGACGATCATCGCGTGTGTTTTGTTCTTCGGAGGATGGTGAAGCAGTTTTTGGTGAATTACCGCGACCAGCTGGACTGGAGCCGTGAGGAGCCAGGGGCCAGTGACGTTTCCAGCCCAAAAGCTCACCAAAACCCGCCCACTTCAACAAAAACCAGCCCAAAATTTGAACTGCCAAAATAATGTGATAGAATTTTATCTCATGTTTTAATTTTACGTCAATAAAGGTTGATAAGGACCATTTTTATCTCCTTAAAATAAAATAATGACAAAATAAAATAAAGATAGGTTAAATCAATTTCACAGGAATATGGATCAAAACAGGGCAAATACGTTAAAGGGAGACAGAAAATTAAAATCTTTTCAAAGTGGCAATCAAGAAATTAACCGATGACTTTAACCCTCGGAAAAACACATGGATTATTTGCAATGTCCACAGTAAGAATAATCTATTTTTTTTTAGCAAAAAGTGCACAATAAAGTGATCAGAACGCAATATATTAGCTGGCATTTACTCTCGTTCATGTACACACCAATGACAGCCAAAAATGTGTTATTCATTGATACATACTGTATGATAATCTGACAGCAAAAATAAATAATAATAATAATAACAATCAACAACAATAATGCGCTTACCTTTGTCTTGTGCTTCAACTACAGCACGCATTTCACGAAGTACACATTTTAGCACATAATGCAGAACTTTACAGTCAAAACTGTTCAAGTCCAGCAGCTGTCAATCAAAACTGTTCAAGTCCAGCAGCTGTCAATCAAAACTGTTCAAGTCCAGCAGCTGTCAATCAAAACTGTTCAAGTCCAGCAGCTGTCAATCAAAACTGTTCAAGTCCAGCAGCTGTCAATCAAAACTGTTCAAGTCCAGCTGCTGTCAATCAAAACTGTTCAAGTCCAGCAGCTGTCAATCAAAACTGTTCAGGTCCAGCAGCTGTCAATCAAAACTGTTCAAGTCCAGCAGCTGTCAATCAAAACTGTTCAAGTCCAGCTGCTGTCAATCAAAACTGTTCAAGTCCAGCTGCTGTCAGTCAAAACTGTTCAAGTCCAGCTGCTGTCAATCAAAACTGTTCAAGTCCAGCTGCTGTCAGTCAAAACTGTTCAAGTCCAGCTGCTGTCAATCAAAACTGTTCAAGTCCAGCAGCTGTCAATCAAAACTGTTCAAGTCCAGCAGCTGTCAATCAAAACTGTTCAAGTCCAGCAGCTGTCAATCAAAACTGTTCAAGTCCAGCTGCTGTCAGTCAAAACTGTTCAAGTCCAGCTGCTGTCAATCAAAACTGTTCAAGTCCAGCAGCTGTCAATCAAAACTGTTCAAGTCCAGCAGCTGTCAATCAAAACTGTTCAAGTCCAGCAGCTGTCAATCAAAACTGTTCAAGTCCAGCTGCTGTCAATGCATACCAGAGTAGAGTCTGGACGGTTTAAAAGATGTTCTGAAGCAGAACAGCATTGTATAGTCCCATATTCAGTTTTGATTTTTATTAAATCATTCAACTGTTCTCTTATTTCAGTTACAATTACATTTAAAAGTCTTCTATTCATTCAGATTTGAGTCACTCTTAGACTCTTTATCGTGTATATTTAGGCCACTTTGCCATCGCAATCACTTAAATAAAATGAATGAATGAATATAGCTGCACATTTAAATCTTTATAGCGCCAAAACCCCGTCACTCAAGATTCATCACATCTCACCAACATAAAAGATGCTAAATTGATTGACAAATCTTTTTTAATTTTTTAAAAGCAGCCCAAAGTTTGTCAACCCGCCCAATCTGGCAACACTGGGCCCTCTGCTGGAGCAATCACTACCTGAACATAACTATTATGTAGAAAAATACTACACGTTCCTGCAGAATTCTTCTGGTTATTTTTCTGTGGGTACGGGGCAACTTTTTTTTTACACATCAATGTATTTTAAACGATATAAAATTGCATTTAACTTCCTTGCTTCACTTCACCAACAGCATGTGTGGTTTATAATACTGTGTGCAAAATAACTCCTGCGTCCATCTCATGTACACTCTTAAATATATATATATATATTTATTTCTATATGGTTCCATAGAGAATCTTTAACATTCACTGAACCTTTCCATTGGACAAAGAACATTGACTCGTCAGATTAAAGTGTGCTTAACATAAAAATAAAGGTTCCAAAAGCATGAACAGAGAACAACTTTTCTTCTTCTTCTTAGTGTCAAGAACATTTTAATGATCAAAACAACCGTTTGTGCAATCAAGTTTCCATGAACGTTAAAGAACCTTGTTAAGTGTCATTTAAAAGAAATAGTTCACCTCCAAAAAAATGAACATTTGCTGAAAATGTGCTCACCTCAAGCTTTCTAAGATGAGGATGAGTTTGTTTCTTCAGATTTGGAGAAATGTCTATCAGTTGCTCAGCAGTGGATCCTCTGCAGTGTCCAAACAGCTGATAGATGCAAAAACAGCTCTAAACAAATATACAGCTGGACTTTGATGTGTGAGACAACAGAGATGGACTTTTTCACCGGGAGAAGCGTTATTATGGGCTTTAGCCAGAAGCGGCTGTTTAAAGTTACAATCTATCCCACCTTTCTGTACTTTTGTTCTAAATTTGACTTGTTTCTTTTTCTTTTGTCCTTTTTGTGTTATTAATAATAATTATTATTCATATTCCCAGTGAATCTTTTGAAACTGAATAAATAACTTGTTTAGCAATTAAGAAGTGACATTCCTGTGCACTACATACACCTACAGGGGGCAGGTGACTTACAGTCCCTCATCAGACAGGACTGGAGCCGGCTGCTGCTGCTGCTGCTGTGAGGAGCCCGGGGCCCTCTGCTGGAGCAATCACAACCTGACCATAACTATTCATCCAAGATGTAGATGAGTTTGTTTCTTCATCAGATTTGGAGAAATGTAGCTTTGCATCACTTGCTCAGCAATGGATGCTCTGCAGTGAATGGGTGCCGTCAGAATGAGAGTCCAAACAGCTGATAAAAACATCACAATAATCCACACCACGCCAGTCCATCAGTTAACATGTTGAAAAGCCAAACGCTGCATGTTTGTAAGAAACAAATCCATCTTTAAACCATTGTTTCCAGCTAAATAACATCTCCATAATTCATAATATTGCTTTCACCGTGCATTGAAAGTCATCTTACCTGAATCAGAAGATAAATATTCACAAGTCAAGCACAGTTCATGAGCAAAAACAGTACAAAACAAATATGTTGGTAGATTTTGATGTGACAACAGAGGATGCACTTTATTGTTGGATGAAGTGTTATTATGGATTATATATTTTGGCCAGAAGTGACAGAAATTGATGGACAGGAGTGGTGTGGATTATTGTGATGTTTTTATCAGCTGTTTGGACTCTCATTCTGACGGCACCCATTCACTGGAGAGCAAGTGATGCAATGCTACATTTCTCCAAATCTGATGAAGAAACAAACTCATCTACAGCTTCGATAACCTGAGAGTGGGGCATTTTTTCAGCAAATTGTAATTTTTGGTCAACTATTCCTTTAAAGAAACTTTTCTCCCGCCTTACACTCTTTAAAATAAAGGTTATTTATTAGCATTGATGGTCAGCAAGTGATAGAATGCTACAAACAATCTCATCTACATCTCGGCTGGCCTGAGGGTGAAGATATTTTCAACTTTTTTTTTTATGCAGGTAAACTATTCCTTTAAAAACAACTGATCACAGAAAAATGCCAAAGGTTTGGAAATTGTTGTTCTATGGAACCTTTATTTTTAATAATGTACAGTGTCATATTGTTTATCATTTCCAAATAGTATAAATGTTCTTTCGGTTTCTCTCCACAATGTGTTACTATTCGGCCTTGAAGAGTGGTTATGAATTGGTTGCACCCACACACATGCAATATAACACCTCATATCTCTCTCTCACACACACACACACATACAGAGAGAGAGAGAGAGACGGGGGATGGGTGACATTGGAGAGAAGAAGCAGAGAGGAGGGGTGATGTTGTAAACCACAGACTGCTATTGGATGGACTGCATGATTATTATTATGTATCAGCAGAAGGACACTGTCATGCAGCATCTCTCTCAGCTCTGACCCTGCAAAGCTTTTATTTTGCCATTTCTGCTTGTATTTGTCTGTGATCCTGTTGTAGATCGCCCAGCGAGGATGCAGGTAAACACATGAGTAAGGACAGAGAGATACAGTGAGAAAAATGCAGCATTCATCAAGACCTCATTATTCTGCACCACATATGAGGATGCTGGAGCCACATGTGATGCTGTCATTTGAAATCAGTCAAAACTGACTTCTGATAGAGTGGCTCGAATGGCAGGCGCTGAGCTTTGACTAGATGTCAACACAATCCCATGCTGCACTGCTCACAGAATGGACTCCAACGGTGATGGCAAAGAGGAATGGACAGAGGAGCAATGGGAGAAATGGTATGAGCTTATTTTCTCTTCAAGATTGTGTTTTAATGGTAGATTATATTAAATGTTTCTGTGTTAGTGCATGTGTTTTGATGAGCAGCAGATCCATAGCAGATCATTATTTTTGTTGCATAGCAACACTCTGTTATGCCAAGGATCTTTTAATAATTTGTATGCAATATTATTTTCAGTATTGCAATGGAATTCTTGTCCTTTGGCAGCTGTTTGTTCATATACTGACATTAATATAAATTTGTATGGGCACAATTCTGTCTTCACCTGTTGTTTTTTTAATACAGATTATATTAATTGCAATGTCAGACTGATGCCGTGACAAAAGACTTTTATTTTGAAAGGGGCTGAGAATGTGCATGTTGCAAACCATGAGCTCTTTCATGCCACATAGAGACAAAAGCTGTTCTGAAATCATAGATGCAGTGTTTGATGAAAGCTGTTACAAGCATGCATGTGTGGAGTATAAATACAATACGGACAAACTACATCCATCATGGTGACATTGTCAGGTGACCTGTGACGTTTGCCAAGTCACTGCTTCCTGCCATGAATGCATTCAGTTGCATTAAAAAATATATATTCACCATATTAGTTTTTTTTCACATTTTGTTGTCTCATCCTTACGCTAAAATGCTTTAAATATTTTTTGCACATCAATATACAATTCAAACCTTATAATGAAAAAAAAATTGATTTGTAATAATTCTGCACATTTTTTAAAAAAGAAAAAAAACCTGAAATGCTACATTGGCATAACTTCATGCAGCGTTTGCTTTCTGCTTGCCAAATAAACAGACACTTTACATGCAGCAACTGAAACTGTTTTCATGCAGAATCAGGAGCCTACTTTATATACCGCTTAAAACAGAGCCTATATATAAGAATACTGTTTAATAGAAGAAAACCCTTGTGAGCATACATTTAAAATATGTACTTTTTATGGAAGCAGTATATTTTAAAAGAATATACTCAAGCGTGAACTGCATATGTTTTTGGGCATTTAAATGAAAATTTATTATAGTTTAAATTTAAGTGATTTTTGACCCACTTAAGTAGGACTTAAGTGCATATTTAATTTCATAATTACTTCTCTTGTCTTTGAAATATGATTACAGTACTGCTGAATGTACTGAAAAGCACTTATGATAAACTAACATATAATTTAATATAATTTCTACTGAAATTTGGATGTCAAGTGCACATTCAATACAGCTGTACACTTCTTTTTCACAACAGTTTATTGTGCAGTGCATTTAAAAACAAAGAAACTAACAGCCAATTAGCACCCCGTTGATCAATAACTGCTGTGGTCCTTACAGGTTGACCCAGGACATAGGCTTGGATGGATTTGAAGATGAGGACCTGTCTGAAATCACAGAAATCAAGGATGAATTTACACTGAGGTCCAGGCGCAACGACTCTGACATCAAGGTGAGAAAAGATCTTGCTTAACATCTGAAATATTACCGAACACAGTGGTTCCCAACCTTTCAGTCTACAAATCGCCATCGACTGTAGTAACACTAACTGCACCATGGTATTGTGGCTGAAATGTGGGGTATTTATATCAAATTTATTATATTAATGTAGACGTGTATTAAATGTATTAAAGGAGTAATGGAATGTAATTACACTATATTTGTGATTAAGCTAAATAAATGTATTTAGACTACCGTTTTACATATAAATAGGCTAACTAGAAACCATATAGTTGCACTTTTACCACAGTATTGAGGTGCTATATGTATGGTTTTAACTCTGGTTATCATGATGTAAATGTATGCTACTATGGAAGAACAATAGTTAATTTGAATAAAACTCTAAATAAAAAATAAAATAAAATTTCACCATATAAAAAGGAGGTTGTTGTAATTTTTACAGATGTTACTGATTTTGATAATGAACATAAATTTACATCTGCATCTTAACTCAAGCTACTACTGTCAACTCAATGTCAAATGTGCATTTCTAAGAGACAAAAAATTGATATTATTATTGCATATATACATATGGGCGTGTATAAATATATGGGGGGTTGGGGCTCAGATTACCATATGTGTAGGTTGGCATGAAAACAAGGTTGGGAACCACTGATCTAACAGACACTGCCAGTTACAATCCATCCCACCTTTCTGTACTTTTGTTCTAAATTTGACTTTTTCCTTTTATGAATAATTATCATTATTTATGACTGATTTCTCTGTTCAGGAAGTGACCTTCCTGTGCACTGCATCATTACACCTCCAGGTGGCACCTAGTGAGTGACCATGAAGCACATTCATGAACAGCATCTAGAGGAAATGATCTAGTACTCAACAAAACATTTCAAGTAGAAAGGATTACTGCCAGGAAGCAACGAATCAAGTGAAAATGGATTGTAGGACCATGAATAAAATAGCAGAGTCCACAAAACTAAGTGGTGAATTTCAGACAAATTAAGAAAACCTTAATGGGTGGTTATTAAGTCACACTGGCATGCAATGCATGTTTGCTGATTTAGCCTTAAATAGTAGTTAAAAATGACTAAAGTAACACTATATTACATTACTTTTAATGTCTGCAATTTTTAAACCAGTAAACACAGTAATATCGTGAAATATTATTACAATTTAAAATAGCTGTTTTCTATGTGGATATACCTTAAAATGTTCATTTGCAAAACCAGTAACACTTTACAATACTGTTCCATCATTAATGAATAACTTCACAGGAACAAAGGACTAATGTACTATTCACATTCTAGTAACTACTATTAACTAACAAGAATCTCTGATTAATGATTTAGTTAGTAATAGCGCTCGGTTGAATCTGGTAGTTCACAGCTAATCAATAACTACTGTTTTTTTCATATATATACTGAGAACTACTGTATACAGGTTCATAATTAATGTGAATTATGCATAATGTATAATTAATTCTAAAGTGGTAACCAGCTAGTTATGACAAGTATTACTATTACTTGGATCAGTATTCTAAAGTGAAGACCACTAGTAATGATTTAAGTGTTGCCAAATCTAGCAAAATGAATTACTAACCACAACCTTACAAAAATCTCAAAAGCTCACAATGATTTTAGTAATTACTGGAGTTATCATGAGCTTCACTTTAGAATGAATTATACATTATGCATTATTCATATTAATTATGAACCTGTATAGTAGTTAGTAGTTATTGGGGAGGTATGAAAAAACAGTAGTTACTGATTAGCTAATAGTGAACTACCACATTCAACTAAGCACTATTACTTACTAATTCATTAATCAGAGTTTCTTGATACTAGTTACTGTGCTAATATTGCGCTACTCATGTGTTCTTATGTAGTTATTTATTAACGATGGAACAGCATTCTAAAGTGTTACCGTAAAAACAGATACAGTAACTTTCAAAAATCATGTTGTTCTTTGTGCATTCCAATTGATCTCAATCAAACTGCAGTTGGGTTATTAAAAAATACAGCAAACTAACACGATAAAAACATCATAGCATAATAAAAAAAAGACTCTTCATTTCCACTCCACAGGATTTTTTTTTTTTTAGAAGCACTTTTTTATAATTTCGTCTCTAAATCAAAATCTGAGAGCAGGCCGAGCTGTATGTGTTAATGAGTCTCATTGTAATGCAGTGAGTAAACACCCGTATGAATAGTCTTTGTACCAAACCCCTCCCCGTCTCTTGTTCTCTTGGCTTCGCCGGTGCTGAAAATGCCAAAGTCTGATGTCATTGCTTGCTCTAGTGGTCCGGTCAGTGGCCCTCTCTTATTTTCTCATTCACTCTCTTCTCTGACTGACAGCCGGTCTTTGCAATCCCTGCAGGATCATGTGATCCAGGCACCCAATAGCGGCCTGGACGAGGTGGAGGCAGGCGCAGCGGGTCAGATCCAGGCAGAGACACATCCTTCACATCTTACTGATGCTGCCCACAGGAGCCAAAGAGCGGCTTGTCGACACGACAGCAAAGCATCAATGGACTCTGCCGTCAGCATGAATACCTACCGTCCAAAAAGACCCACCACTCTCAACTTATTCCCACAGGAGCCGCGGACTCAGGTAATAAACAGATTAAAATATGACTATAGATACACACCTGGTGCATTTTCTCTGATGAGGCGAGAGAAGCAGTGCATCCTAAAACATTTCAGTTAAGAAAATGCACAATTGACAGTGCAAACCTAAATATTATGAAGTACAAGTAGTGTAAATGGATTTGATGTTTTAATGACTAATTATAACTCTCTAACTTTGCCCTTGTAAAAAATAAGTATACTTTAGCATATGTTTAAAATGAGTACTCATTATGGAAATAATATACTTTAAAAGAATTATGTAAGTGTATCTTATATTTGTCACGGTGCACACACGAGGGAGGAACCAGGAACACGCAGACGAGGATAGAAACTCAAATAACATACTTTACTGAACATCAAGACATGGCAGGGCAAGGCAAGGCAAGGCAAGGCAGACAAGGACATCACCCACCGGGGTTAACGAGTAGACCAGACAAAATCTAACTAAACAGACAGGACTAATATACACAGGTAAATCATAGATAACGAGACGAACACGGCTAGACAAGAATAAACTAATGATTACATTTAACAAGGACAGGAAACAAACCAAATAAGGGCACAAGAGGCAGGAACACATGACACACACACGACAGTTCCCTGACATAACTCCCCCCTCCCGAAAGGCTCGTCCCGAGCCTTAACAGTTCCATCGGGGAGGGGGGGTGGGCGCTCTGGAGGCCTCTCAGGACAGACACGGACCACAGGACGGGGACCTCCAGAGCGGAACAGACAGACAGGACCCATGGCAGAGCAGGGAGCTCAGGAGGCCATGGCAGGTGGTAACTGTGGCCATGGCATCCTTCTTCGGCCCACCCACTCAACCCAGACCTCTACTACCCCCCCCCAAAATTTCCATGGGGAATCCAGGGGGTATCAGGAGCCCTCCGGGGCTAGACAGACAAAACACGACAAGACACGACAGAAACCCTCCAGGGTCAGACAAACACGACAGGACATCCCACAGGAACCAGAAGCCCTCCTGGGCTGGCTAGGAAGCTGAGTCTTCCTCTGGGCTTGACGAGGAGTCAGGGGCCCTCACAGGGTCCCTCAGCAACCTCCTCCACTTCTGCGACAGGGGGGGCAAGCGGCTGCGACTGGCCTCCATGGCCACAATTCAAGGAGCCGCCTGCCCCAGACGAGTCTCCATGGACAAGACAAGACATGGCATGACAAGGTAAGTTTAAAATGTTCCTGTGGGCACAACGAACACAAACACGGCTCTCCTGGCCGTGACATGTGGACTTGATCCACGGAGAGGGTATCGGCGACCGGCAGGCTTGAGTCAGCGGCAATCCGGTGGGCTTGAGTCAGCGGCAATCCGGTGGGCTTGAGTCAGCGGCGGACCGGCGGGCATTGAGTCAGAGGCGGACCGGCGGGCATTGAGTCAGAGGCGGACCGGCGGCGTGCACAGGGGAGCCGCGGACGGCGGCGTGAACAGGGGGAGCCGCCGACGGCGGCGTGAACAGGGGGAGCCGCCGACGGCGGGTTGGCTTTCCCCGCGGACGGCAGCGTTGATCTCCCGCGAACGGCGGGCTCGGTGAGCCGCGAACGGCGGCGTGACTAGGGGGAGCCGCCGACGGTGGGTCGGCTTTCCCCACGGACGGCGGCGTGATCTCCCGCGAACGGCGGGGCCGGTGAGCCGCGGAAAGCGGCGTGAACTCCCGCGAACGGCGGGCTCGGTGTGAGCGGCGAGGTTGGGAGCCGCGGGCGGCGGTGAACTTCTCCCGCGATCGGCAGACTTGAGGGCTCGCGGCCAGCGGACTCGCAGCACTCGCGGCAATCCTGCCGAACTCCCACGCCCACTTGACGCGGGCTAGGGCAGAAGGACGAGTGGCGACTTCCATGCCGCGAGGGACAAACAGAACAGGAACAAACAAAAAACTTTTCAAAAACGGAAAACAAAACAAGGTGAAGGGGCGCCGCTTACTGTTTGGGTCTGGTCTTCTGTCACGGTGCACACACGAGGGAGGAACCAGGAACACGCAGACGAGGATAGAAACTCAAATAACATACTTTACTGAACATCAAGACATGGCAGGGCAAGGCAAGGCAAGGCAAGGCAGACAAGGACATCACCCACCGGGGTTAACGAGTAGACCAGACAAAATCTAACTAAACAGACAGGACTAATATACACAGGTAAATCATAGATAACGAGACGAACACGGCTAGACAAGAATAAACTAATGATTACATTTAACAAGGACAGGAAACAAACCAAATAAGGGCACAAGAGGCAGGAACACATGACACACACACGACAGTTCCCTGACAATATTATCTGCAAGTACAACTTTACACTTTAATCTGATCATTAATGGTCAGAACAGTCTTTAAAATATGCTCTATAGACTGTATTATAATTACAGAACACTAAACACATTTTGTGTAATCATAAACATAAGGTATGTAATATTATTAATAATAATTTAAAGTGTTATGCATCAAATCAAAGGCATTTCAATATATGGACGTGTGTGTGTGTGTGTATACAAAAAAGCATCTACAAAGTAATTTCATGTCACTAAAGCACAAAGATCTCCTTAAAATACACACAAAAAAGGCAAATTATGTAATATTTAAAGAACAACTGTAAACTTAATAGGTGATTAATCAACTTTTATTGATATGGAAAGAGTACTGAAAAATCATATGAACATCATATGATTTGCAAAAACAAATAACTTAATTTTTAACAATTTTCAAAAATCCTGTTTTTTCATTGTGCATACCAATCAAATCAATCTGCAGTTGGGTTATTTTGATTAATTAACAAATACAGCTAACTAACACAATTAAACACAATAAAAACATGATTTTTGAACATTTAAAAAAACGTAGTTGTCTGTTTTTGCAAATAAACTCTTCATATCATACTTAAAATGACTTGGCCTATTACTTTCCAGAAATTCAGTTGTAACTTGTAACACTGCACAATGCAATTTAAAATACTGTATTTCACATTCCCTTTAATGGCTTTTGCCAGATAAAATATTGAAAATATAGGAAGCGTAGAAGTGACTTTGGTCTTGTTTTTCCACAAAGGTCTTATTTCTAGAACACAGTCCTGTATCTGAGCTTGTTAGTGCTTTGGCCCCAGTGCACAATAAAGTATGAGCGCCTCATTGTTATTCGGTGGCTTGATATTTGGTTGTCATTATCTGTTTGAATGAATGCTGTGAGCGAGGAGCCGAGGCGAGCTGAACACGAACAGAAAGAGACAGCGTTCGAAACAGTGCCTATTCCACACAACAATAGATACAGTTGCTTATTTTGTTGTGCCAGTTGTTGGTTATGTTTTTTTGAGGATGATGAGTAGAGAGCACAGTTGGGGGGGAATGGCACGGTAAAAGTACAGCTTTTAAAAATACAAAAAGTAAAAGTCCTGAGAAAAGCTATAACGAGTTTCTGTAATCTGTTACTTTACCCCTCTGCTTTTATGTTGGAGGAATGATTTAAAGCTGATGGTCTGTGTGGAGAATGTTAATATGGGTCAGTATGGAGCAAAAGAGTGGACTTTATTGTAAGAGTGAGAAAGAATCGGAGCAAGACAGGAAAGTCATTTGGACTTTTAAATGCACCTCGCTTACTGAACACTGTTGTGTTATTCCTTGAGTGCTCGATTTTGGGTGCCAGAAAGTGTTTAGGGTAGCACCCATAACTTCAACCCTGAGAAGATTTGTGCAGTGGAGTTCAATAGTCTAATGTGTATGGCTGTGCTTATTTGGAGTCTGAAAATTCCTGCTGGCAACTATAAGCTATCTGACTGAAATCACCAGCAAGTCAAATTTGGACATATTTGTCTGTGCGTCTGATTAAATAATGTGAAAGATTAAAAGAAAAGATTGATATTACCTCTGGTTCATCAGTACTCAGTGCCATGCATACAGAAAATGATGCTATATGCACAGTTTGCATACTGTATACTGCAGAATCTCTATATTAGTATGCTAAAACCTGTCTGTTGCCTCTCATCATCAGGATACTTTGAACAACAACTCATTTGCAAAGAAGTACAGCTGGCAGCAGAAGATCTCCCAAACCTTGCCGCCCCTTAAAACAGGTGAGTGTAGAGATCTTCGCTTACGTGTATGCGCTTAAGTCTTACTTGCAACAGAAACAACAGTGTTCTCTACTTAAAACAAAGGGTTTTTAAACAGAATTTTGTGTTTTTGCAGTTATCCTGCTTTCAGTATTGTGACCTATACGATATATTTACATTTACTGAAATAAAATACCTTAAAGGAATATACTTAAGTATGAACTGCTCAGACACTTAATTGCATGTTAATTACAATTTAATGAAATATATTGTAGTTTAAATGTATAATAATTGGATAACACTTTACAATAAGGTGTCAGTTGTTAACATTAGTTAATGTATTAACTAACATGAGCAAACAATGAACAATGCATTTATTACACTATTTATTAATCTTTGTTAATGAAAATGCAGTTGTTCATTGTTTATTCACGTTAGTTCACAGTGCATTAACTAATGTTAACAAACACAACTTGTGATTTTAATAATGCATTAGCAAATGCTGAAATGAACAAGATTAATAAATGCTGTAGAAGTATTGTTCATTCTTAGTTAATGTTTACTAATGCTATTAACTAATGAACCTTATTGTGAAGTGTTACCAATAATTGCAATTAGCTGAACTTTAGTCATATTTAACCAACTTAAGTACATCTTCATATGTAATTTCAGAATTATTTCTATTGTATTTGAAATATGGTTAAAGTACTGCTGAATGTACTCACAAGCATTTATGATAAACTAAAATATGCTTAACTTCTATTGTATGTAACTGGTATGTAATGCATTTAAATATATTTGCAATTACACATAAAGTTGCAATTTAGTACATTTAAAATATATTAACCTTAAATGTAAAATAAAATAACAGAACACACTGCAATTAAAATATAATCAAGTACTTTACATGTGCCTGTAGTCAACAGATCAAAATAAGTGTCTTCTTTAAAGCACATCAATTACCATTTTAAACTTGCGTAAAATGTTTAACATTACAAACTACAATTTTTAAAAGCGTACTTAAGTGTGTTAAGAAACAGCCATGAAAGCTATGTTTCTTTACATACACTTAGGTGACACTTTTTTTTTTTTATATATTATATTGTCTGCAAAGTGTTTTTTTTTAAAATATACTTTCATGATTTGAAGTACACTCCAAGTGCACAAACAGTATGATTAAGTGCATCTTTTCAAAGGCGTGCTTTTAAAAGGGTTTTTTGTTGTTGCATTTTGCTGTTAATTTTGTAGGTAATTTGACAGTTTGTCGGCTAGCTCACTGTATGCCAAACCTCCCTTGCTTTGTTGTCTCAATGACAAAAGACCAGCATGTTTTGCTGCCAACTGTGGTCATGTGAATTCGGTTTAGTTGAGTCATCTACAAAAACATGTTTGCATGTGCACTCTAGTCAAACAATGGGTCGCATAGGCATAACTAACATCTTGGTCTGTCTGTTTCAAAAACAAACAAAGCCATTTTATTTTTTATTAGTCTGCATGTTAGTAGACTATTACTACTGATCTCCCCTAGTAAAAAATAAAGGTTACACTTTATTTTATGGTGCCCTTGTTACAGTGTAATTATACATTTAAGTGCATAAGTAATATTAATTAACTACATGTACTTAGGTTTATGTTTAGGGTTTGGCTTAGGGTTACTTGCATGTAATTACACATCATTTATTGTTATTATAATAGTACGTACATGTAACGTTTAACACGGACACCTTAAAATAGAGTGTTACCAAACTAAATATAATAAAATTAATTTGAAATACATTTATTTCAGGCTAAGTATACTACAAATACCTTTACATATTTACAGTACGTACTTAATAAAAAAATACCCAGCAATTGTATTTTTAGTATACTAAACTGGTATACTAAATGTCTGCTAAACTGGAACAACTAATTTTATACTTAATGCACTTTAATTGTGCGGAAGTAGAGCTGTATAATTTAGTGTTCACCGTCTGTTTGATTACATGCCATTAACTAACCGCATGAATTTTACTGTACATTTCTGCCATATGGACATCAACTTGACATAGTCACCACTTATAAGCTACTACTAAATATAATGTAGAAACTATAAATAGAAACTTTAATTTTCTGTAAAACTGCTTTGCATCGATTTGTATCATGAAAAGCGCTATACAAATAAACTTGAATTGAATATATTTGTGCTAAAGTGGAACTACAACTAATTTTGTTCTTTGCACTTTAATTGTGCGGAAGTAGTGCTGACGTCCAACTAAAGATAAACTGAAGTATGTTTGATTGTGCTAAAGTGGAACTATTGCAAGTATTGCCTACTTCAGGTAGCTACAATTTAAATATCTTGCATTTAAAGACCGATATTATTCAGAGATCTTACAATCCTCAGCAATATTGACATTAAAACACATTTTAGGCTTAATATTAAGAATTGTGCATTGTGCACAAGTTGCACTCCAAATAAAGTTTAATTATAATTTTTATATCAGTAAGTCTTGAGCACTATGTCAGCAAAATAATAGATTTTAACTATACTTAGTATGAAATAAAAGTATTTTAAATTTTTTTACTAGGGTCAAAACTTAATTTTAACAGAATAATTAAAATGCACTGCCATATTTATGTGTGTTTGTGTGTGTGCATTGACTTGATCGATACTCTCTCAATTCACATTTTTGTGCACAATCCTCCTGCAACCAGGTGAACTGATGCCATCTCGCGAACACACATGTCTGAGCGACGAGGAGAAGCACCAGCCGGCTCAAAGTCGGACTCAAATGAAAAACTGTGGCACCTCTACTGACAAACCCAACAGCTGTCCCTCCAAACACACTCAAGCTCCATACAGAGCCAGAGACGTGCACAGAGAAGAGGGCCACTGCGAGCGCATCCGTTATCACACAGACGTCCGGCTTGAGCCAACGGAGGAGATCTTTCTGACGCCGATACAGCGCTGTACTCAGGGTCTGGAGCACGAGAGAACACCGGCACTTTCCCAAGTAATCCTAGACATCTCTGACAACGAAGCCCCCCCTCCGTACAGCAAACAGGATCTGCAGCCGCCGTCCTATTCCTCCTGTGTGGAAGCTTTGGCTGCTGTGGACCCTGATAGTAGCGGCGAAGAAGCAACTGGAGCAGAAGATCTGTATTACAGAGACTGTGGCGCAGGCGAGGCTCATGCCCACTGTGAGAGTTCGTCGGGAATGCTGCGGACCTCCATGAGCAACTCGGATGCGAGTGGACTTTCGTACGATTCGGTCAAATACACGCTGGTCGTGGACGAGCACGATCAGCTGGAACTCATCAGCTTGAAAGAGTGTTATCGAGGATACAGTGATGACAGCGACTCAGCCACCATCTACGATAACTGCGTCTCCTCTCCATACGAGTCGACTCGTGAGAAAGAGGATGAGGAGGATGAGAACGAGAATGAAGACAGGGGAAGAAAACAAAGCGGGAGCAAACAGGACGCTTCGACGTGTCTGTCAGAGGACTCCACGCCTGAGGCCGACATGCAGTTTTCTCGGAAATTTGTTAACGTTTTCATGAAAGGTTGCTCACGCTCCTCCAGTGAGTGCACTTTTATATATTTTTAGCATTTGAACACTATAAGTCAAAAGTTTGGAATTCGTTTTTTTTGTGTGTGTTTTTAAAAAGAAAGAAGTCTCTTCTGCTCACCAAGGCTGCATTTATTTGATCAAAAATACAATAAAAACAGTAAAATTGTTAAATGTTATTACAATTTAAAATAACTGCTTTCTATGTGAATATATTGTAAAATATAATTTATTTCTGTGATGTAAAGTTGCATTTTCAGCAGCATTACTCCAGTCTTCACTTCTGATTATTATCAATGTTGAAAACAGTTGTGCTGCTTTTTTTGGCAATTTATCTTGCTGCCGCATTCTGGATTAATTCTAAAGGTTTGATAGAACTGGCTGGAAGACCTGCCAAGAGGACATTGCAATAGTCCAGCCTTGACAGAACAAGAGCTTGAACAAGGAACTGTGAAGCATGTTCCGAAAGAAAGGGCCTGATCTTCCTGATGTTGAATAAAGCAAATCTGCAGGACCGGGTATCTTTAGCAATGTGATCTGAGAAAGTCAGCTGATCATCAATTATAACTCCAAGGTTTCTGGCTGTTTTTGAAGGAGTTATGGTTGATGAGCCTAACTGGAAGGTGAAATTGTGATGAAGTGATGGGTTCGATGGAACCACAAGCAGTTCTGTCTTGGCAAGGTTGAGTTGAAGGTGATGATCCATCATCCAGCAAGAAATGTCTGTTAGACACGCTGAGATGCGAGCAGCTATCATTGGATCATCAGGATGGAATGAGAAGTAGAGTTGAGTGTCATCAGCATAGCAGTGATATGAAAAGCCATGTTTCTGAATGACAGAACCTAGTGATACCATGTAGACAGAGAAGAGAAGTGGTCCAAGAACTGAGCCCTGAGGCACCCCAGTAGTTAGATGTTTTGAATTGGACACCTCACCTCTCCAAGATACCTTGAAGGACCTTTCTTAAGTAGTGGGGTTATACGAGCCTGTCTAAATGCTGAGGGAACAATTCCAGTGTGAAGGGATGTGTTAATAATGTGAGTGAGTGCAGGTACAATTGCAGGAGAAATGGCTTGAAGGAGATGAGATGGTATAGGATCAAGTGGACAAGTAGTAGGATAATTAGAAAGGATGAGTTTGGAGACTTCTGCCTCCAAGAGTGAAGAGAAGGATGTTACAGAAAAATCTTACAAAATATTTCTATTTTGAATAAATGTTGTTCTTTTGAGCTTTTATAATTAATCACAGAATCCTGAAAAAAATAATCATGGTTTCCACACAAATATTATTAATTTTCAACATTGATGATAAGGATCATTATTGATACTTAAGCGATAATAGTAACTGAAAATAACTGAAATATTAGAATGATTTCTGAAGGATCATTCAGCTTTGATCACAGCAATAAATAACATTTGAACATATTTTCATATAGAAAACAGCTATATTGAATGGTACTATTATTTCACAATTTTACTGTATTTTTGATCAAATAAATGCAGCCTAGCAGAACATAAGAGACTTCTTTCAAAAACATTACAACTTTTTAATAATTCCAAACTTCTGACCTATAGCATATTTCTCTTTCAATGAAATCTATAGATACTAAAACTTTTCTGCATGTGAAAAGGTTTTCTGCATGCTTTGCTGACACTGAATGATGATGAGTGTGCATAATTGTTCCACATGAGCAGTACTCTGGTTGCAGTTGTTTTTGGCAGTCGTGATGTGACGTGGCACACTGTGCTTTCATCAGGTCACAGTTTATTTATGTAGTCCTGGGATTACTGGATGTCAGGAGTGTTTCGAATCAAGGGGGCACTGCCTTCCCGAAAAGCTTTGGATGAGAAAAGAATCTACACTACAAAAACAAAACAAAAAGTATTACAAATTATGAGCTCAAAATAGTGAAAAATCACTCTTTTTGCTCAAGTCAAACTATCCAACCACATCAGCAGATTTTGTGTTCTTACTGAGGTCAAGTGGGGTGTTAATGTGAGAAAGGTAAGGGGGAATACAGGCGAAATGTCACTTAAGAGGACATAATGCTTTCTGCTAGAAATGGATTGATCGGTTACAAAGTAAACAATTTACCCACTGGATCATTACCACGTTTGGTCACATTCAAATCTAAATGAACTTTCTATGATCATGCTGGAGAGCTAGTTTAAGAGGCAATCAGCTCAGTTAAAATATCAGTCAAGTTAAATTATTATTACCGGTTAAATATACCGGTTAAAACAACATACACATTTAAAAAAAAATGAAGTACAGTTTGTTTTGTATATTCCTAAAAGCCCTTAATAACCCTTTAGCTTTTAGTTTGTTCAGCGTAGATTGCTTCCCTGGGTGTGTTTTGCAATTGTATCAAATCCTCAATTAATATGTCAATTAGAAAGTACTAACAGTGATGGGAAGTTGTTGTGTAAGAATAGATCAGTATTCGACCGTAATTAGAATGCACTGTATATTGATATAATGCACTGTACTGATGTGAATGTGTTTGTATGACAGGCTGAAACAAACTCTTTGCTTTGGTTTTTAGGTACAGAATCTTTTGGCTTGTTTTCCTGCATAATTAACGGAGAAGAGAGAGAACAGACGCACAGAGCCGTGTACAGGTGAAACAGACTGAAACACATGTGTTACTGTTAACAGTGGATACTGGGTCATTCTCAGGAAATGACACCATTTGTGACAGAAAACAAACAAACATATCATTTGAATAGGCAATGAGCACTTGCATATCGTTGCTCTTTTGTTGATTTTGATTGCTTCATTGTCCTCATTTATAAGTCGCTTTGGATAAAAGCATCTGCTTAAAAAACTAAATGTTTGTAGTCAAATATTATTATTGTTTTTAATTATGTCACTCCTTTAAATATGATGTCTGAAAGACCAAACCACTATTTTCAAAAGATGGAAATGGGGAAATTACTCCGTAATGCTGCTTTATAACCCAAATGTGTTTAATTAAGTTAATTTAATTAAGTATCTTGTTCATTTTATTAGTAGTAGTAAGTCACTGGGACCAAAATAAGACAAATCTCACCATCTGAGAACAAGCCAGATAGAAAAGCAAGGATGCCCTGGCCTGATGGAGGTGTTTTTGTCAGGTTTGTCCCTCGTCATGATGATGAGCTGGAGCTGGAGGTCAACGACCCTCTGCTGGTGGAGCTGCAGGACGAGGATTACTGGTACGAGGGCCACAACATGAGAACCGGAGCACACGGCATCTTTCCTGCTTATTACGCCACTGAGGTCTTCAAGGAGCAAGAGCTTACTTTCAATGGTAAGAGCTGGAGATTCAGTTCACTGTGTTTTAAATAATGACACGATTGTCTTCTGTAGAGTTGCTTTCTGAGTTCACATCATAGCTAATGAACTTTGCAACAATAACTCTGTTATTGAATTAAAATGAAACAACACTGGACTAAAGTGAGCTGAATACTGAGAGCTGCTTTACAGCTGAAATTGTATTTCATGAGCACTATATACAAATGTGACTTGGCTTTTAATAACTTAACAAAATACTTAAATATCTTGTTCTCATTAGCAAAAAGTTCTGAATGGATGGAGAAATATTCGATGAAATTCCTCGGTTCGGTTCAAGTGCAGAATCACAAAGGCAATGATGTTTTGTGTGCAGCGATGCAAAAGGTCTGGATAAGATTTACATCACATTTCACTGCATATTTTAAACGAACAAAATAAAACTGCATTTCTTACAGTAAAAAATGTTTCATGTGAAACTTGCGACGGGCAAATTTCACTATTCTTTGTTTAAAATGTTGATTACATAAATATCAAAAAATATTTAGGCCTAAATGAATGATTTATGTATTTGAATTGCATATAAAATTTCCATCAATTTGGATTACACAGTTTTAAAGCATGTGTCTGTCATAATTAAATGAAACGGGTCAGATTTCTGTAATAGTACTAATATAAACTGAATGTGTTTTAAATACACAATAACCAGGTTTATGCATTATCATCGGACAATCTGATTTGTTATCTGATCTCTGCTTTTTCCACAGCTAGCCATGTTCATATGTTTAACTGTATAAATGTAATTCAGTTAAACAATGAACAGATTTATTCTGATTCTAAGCTATTTGACTAAATATCATATATACAGCTGTGCTCATAAATTTACATTCACCTTGAAGAATATGCAAAATGTTAATAATTTTAATATTTATTTAGTAAAAAAGTATTAACATTTTGCATATTCTGCAAGGGGCATGTAAATTTATGAGCACAACTGTATATGTTATATATGTTTTATAAAATTCTTAAATATTTCAAAATGGCAAATATTATTTAAAAAATGTTTTATTTAAATTCAATCAAAAAGAGTTAATAAACTATGCCATATACCTTTTTTGAGCACATAAATCTCATCTGATTCATTTATGTTTAACTGATAAACACTATGCATCACATTTATTAGTATCAAGTTTATTAATCCAGCTGGATGCACATTTAAGTTGAGATTCTAATACATAAATCTTAAATTTGGGCCTTAAATATTATTTGATTGTAGTGAGGGAATCAGCACACACACTTGGGTTAAGCACATGTAAGATGAAACACTTTCTGAATGATGGTCTTCATATATTCCTCATTAGACTGATGATAGTTTCTGATTGACTCCAGATTGCGATGAACAGGAGACTGACGGTGCATTACAATCCTCCCTCATCCTGCGTCCTCGAGATAAACGTGAAGGGACTCAAACTCACGGTGCAGGATGATTTGGACATGGTAAAGCCACACGCACATTCGTCTGCTGCATTAGAAATGCTTGTTTTATGATCGTCTTCAAGCATGTTTTTGCATCAAGCATCTCCTCTCCATGCTGTATTTCAATTCTCAAGACTTAAACATTAAGACTCAAGTAATGCTGTTGTTTGTTGAATATTTAGCTGTATGAAATCAAACAGTACAGATGAACTGGGCTAGAAAAACTTTTAAAAAATATTCAGTATGTGTCCCAGTAATTAGTGAACGGAGGCTGTAGGCTTGAGAACATGCTGTCTAATTGTGTTATGAATGTGTTTCCACAGAGCAGCCAATATAGTCACTTTTTCCATTTGAAAAACATCTCATTTTGCGGCTATCATCCCAGAAACAAGAAGTAAGTCAAGCATTTACCAGCAACCTTCCCATTTTTACTGACAGTGATGATGGTTTTATTATTATTAATTTGCATCACTACAGTTCAAAGGTTTGGGGTCAGAAAGGTTTTTTTGGAAAGAAATTAATACTTTTATTCAGCAATTAAGGATGCATTAAATTGTTCAAATGTGACAAACAGAAAGTTCCAAAGAACAGCATTTATTTGAAATATAAATCTTTTGTAACATTATATATGTCTATCAAAGAAACCTGGAACATAAAATGCATCACGGTTTCCACAAAAATACGAAGCAGCTCTACACTTATAATGAAAATAAATGTTTCTTTAGCAGTAAATCAGCATATTAGAATGATTTCTGAGAGATCATGTGACACTGGAGACTGGAGTAATGATGCTGAAAATACAGCTGCATCACAGAAATAAATGACATTTGAACATATATTCACATAAAAAAATGGTTATTTCAAATTGTAATAATATTTCACAACTTAACCGTTTTTACAAAAAAAAAGAGCCTTGGTGACCAGAGACTTCTTTCAAAAACATCAAAAAATCATACTGACCTCAAACTTTTAAGCAGTTGTTAATGCGTTAGTTCTGTGGGTTATACAGGTATTTTGGCTTTATTACCAAACATCCAGCGGATGAGAGGTTCGCCTGTCACGTCTTCGTGTCTGAGGACTCCACCAAACCGCTTGCAGAGTCTGTGAGGTCAGTCTGGGTTTTATGCTGGCTTGACAAGGCTTGAGTATGCTGATTAAGCTTTTTCTTCTGAGACTAAATATAGTCAGTACCCGAGGTTTCAAGCTACAACCACCAACTTCGGCTCAGACCTCCAGACTGGTCTGACTCGGGTTGCTATATCATTTCTAATTGAACGGACTTACATTTTTCATTAAACGGATGATCAAAACTACTAATAAATCCCACCGACTTTCACTGAGGGGCATCAAAACTTTTGTACAATAACACATATAGAGTATTTATTTTAAAGCTTGCTCACAACATGTTAAATCATGCTAGCAGCATGCTAAGACATGCTAGCAATGTGCTAAATCATGCTAGAAATATGTTATGAAAATTAACCATGGTTTTAAGTTTAGTAACCATGTTTTAAACTATGATTAGTGTTGCAAGACCATGGTTAATTTGTGGTTACCATGGTTTAACTATAGTAACCTTTTTTTTTTTTTGGTTTTATTTGTAAAACCATGGTTAATTTTCGTAAGGAAATCATGTTAGCAACATGCTAAAACAAGGGGTTACGTAGGTAACCTAGTTCTGTGAATGAAGTCAACACAGCACAGTAAGGGTCAGCCTCGCTAAGAATGAGCTGTCAGGAGACGGTATATCAAATTAACCACGTCCTGCTTGCAATCATGGACTATAAATACAGGTGCAAAGCAGCCTGCGGTTTCTCTTTAGCCGACTAGTGACAAATGCTCCCCGAGTGTTGTGTTGACTTCATTCACAGAACTAGGTTACCTACATAACCCCTTGCTCTATTTCATCTCAGTCAACATGCCATAGTATGGGTCAAGTGTGTACCAGATAAGGTCAGGAGGGGAGAAAAACCCAAGCGGGGCAATAAACTCAAGGAAACCAATTCATGCTAACAGGACATTTATTAGTTTTCCTGTCATTTACACAGTTAAGTTTGGAAGAAGTGAAATAGATGATCACTTCTCCTAATCTTAAACACGCAGGGTGCACAGAGTAGGCATGAATTTAACTCACCCTCTTAGCTGAAGAAAAGCAGTCTTCAGTGTGAGAGATTCCATCCCTATTTCATCTAACAGTTCAAAAGGAGGATCTGTCAGAGCCTTCAAGACAATACCCAGATCCCATGAGGGACTTAGCTGCGCTTGAGATGGACACAGTCTGCGAGCCCCTTTCAGATAACGCCTGACAAGAGGTTGAAACCCAGCTGTGTAACCTCCGTAGCCTTCATGACAATCAGATATAGCAGCTACATCACCTCTCAAGGTTGATTCTGTTACTCCAGTCAACGTTTAAGACAACATTTTAATAGCATTTTATTGACTGAGTGAAATCTTCAAACTATAAGCTTTTTAAAGTTATTTCAAACAAGGCTTTGTCAAGCCAACATTAATGTTTGTGTACACACTTTACTCATCTAGTCCTACAATATAATGCATCTGTAATAAACTGCACACTTCTATGACTCAAGTATTTAATTCTATTTGTTTTTTATTGGCTCAGAAAGTGTTTATTAGTGTATTCTCTGTCTTCTTTAACAGGAAAGCTTTCCATTTGTACTATAAAGAGTTTGTGGAGGTCTCGTGTCCAACAGAAGACATCTACCTGGAATAAGCTCTGACTACAACACAGCAGTGTATATTACGACTATGCTACATGAGTATATGAGAAATAATATATGTATATGATCAAAGACTAATATATCTGACAAAAAGGACCAAACGAGATGAAGCGTGACTGAGGGTTATAACGTGATGCACATGACCTGATCAGAATTCGTCAGACTGATGCACAAAAGAAAAATTGTACAGTATATAATTTTTAGGATGCTTTGGATGTGGCTTTCATCCATTTCTCTGCTCTTGCTGCTGCGCTGCACTTCAGGCTTCATAGAGGATATTTTTTCATAGCACATAACTTATAAAATATTAGTAAAACCTATTAACGGTAACCAGTTTAATGAGACGAACAAATCTGCCATTTCAGCTGTTTGTGATGTCTTGATGTCTGTTGCATTTTACAGGCATACCAGCATAATTAATTCCCAAAACAAGCCTGTAAAGTGAAGTTTTATTCATTTGAAATCCTAAAATAGGACTCCTTTGTTACCAAATGAAAAACTGATCTATAAATAGCAACAAAAGGAGTTATAAGGCAATTTTATCTTATTAATAGAAGTCATTAACAGCTGATCAGAAAATGTTTTAGGACTTTCCCTCTAAGTGCAATGGAAATAGTTAAAATAATAATAATAATAAAAACAAGTGCCAGAGTTGCTGTTAAAGCTAGAAGGTAAATGACTTCGGAAGATCTGCTTTTGGCTTGGTTTTAATAAACTCCTGAGGTATTTCTTGTGAAAGCAAGAGTGTATTACATCAGTATGAAGAAATTATGTACAAATGATGCGCTCATTAAAGACTTGTTCATCATTTGTAGATCACTTGTTTTATACCAATATACTACAAACTGAAGATGATACATTTAAATATTTACATTTGTTTTCCAGAAGATGTATATTGCTTATTTCTGTGAAAGCCTCATGAATCATTATAAATAATATGTCAAATTTAAATCAATACTTAGGTTTCTTTATGCAGAGGGTGCCAGCAACCTGGGGTTTTCTGTTGTTTCGCAGCACGGTAATAAATCCTTTTTAATCTTGGTCAAACAATATTTAATTCATTAGACCCTATCACTCATTCTTTGATGCTTACAAAATAGTTTCCAATAGCTTTTTAATTTTGAAGTCGGCAACATCACTAACGATCATCTTAATAGCGCAACAGACTCAAGGATTCGCTCCATCTGTATGAGACAAACACATTTATTGTGACACACAACAGACCGTTATATACAATAATACACAGCAACTCACTGCTCAAGCCTAAGATGATAAAGGCAATCTGAAAACTTTATTTACATGGTCTCAAATATGAAATCGTTCCTGATCATGGCACATTTCTACTGGAGAATGCACCACATGTTGTCAGCAGGTTAAACCAGTTTTGGTGAAACATCAATGGTGTTGATCCTTAATACGGTCTGCGGCTGAATAATGACTGTGGGGGGGGAAAGTTGAATGAATGCACTGGTGAAAAATCCAAACAATGAAAGACTAAACATCGAGTGTGGATTTATAATTCCTCATACTTCTCTTTCTTTGGAATCGATGTCTCTTCCAGAATCTCATGTGAACCATTGGCCAGGATTCGGTCTTCTCAATGACTGTAGCGTGAACTTGTACTAAATCACGGCTGAGCATCAAACAAACAGACGTGATCAAAGCAGATATTAGAGGAATATAATAATATAACATAACAGAATCTGAAAATGCAGTCAGTTACCACAGAGAACGACTGAATAACAGAGAAAGTGTCATCAGATATTCGACTAAAACCTGTCAATGCATAAAAATGACTCTTCATGAAATAAAAAAAGAGATATTTGTTTTAAATGTAGAAGCACCAAACTTGTGTCCATTCTACCACGTCTACATAAATCCATGAATAATGTCAGAAATGTAAACAAACTCAAACCAGACGGTTTCACAGCACTGTACCAATAATAAAACTTGTTTTCTAGCAAGAACACAATGATTCCCATCAGACATCTATTGGAAGTGTATTTTTGCACACATTTTAGGTTTGTTTTTCAATGAAATGCTACACTTATTTTCCACTTAATAATGCACTCTGGGTATTTAAATGGTGGAGAAGTAAGCGATCGTCAGACTCATGCATAAAATAAAGATTAGCCCATTTATTAGGGAAATAAAATGTCAGAAGATACTAAATTTCATTTTAGTCCATTTATTTAGTGAACTTCAGCTTCAAATTACTTTTTATTATATACATTTGTTTGCAAACTGAGGTCATGGTGTATCAATATTTCTTGGATTATAACTGTATAAACTGCATCTTACCTGAGAAGTGGTTTTCCAACAAGAGTGAAATCATTTCCTCCAACTAACAGCACCTGCAAAGAAGCATGAGCATGAAAACTTTGATTACTATACAAATATTATATCCCGTGTTGCATGGTAAGGTAACAAAACTATAAAAAAAAAATTAGGAAACAAAACATGTATTTAGTTCAGGAGTAATGCTATATTTTTGCATATTAACTTCTTGTATTACACCACAATATATTTGATAAATTATTTCTCAGTAATGAATGATGTGTGACTGGAATAATCTTCAGGCATGTGATGAGTCAAAACAAAAAAGGCCTGATGCTAATAACACTTTTTGAAAACAGCATTTTGCATTTATTCCAATGTGACTTATAGATGTCAGTTATTGTCAAGTATTTGCATTGTTTCAAGCCATTAAAGGCACAATATGCAAGTTTTCGCTGCTAGAGGTGGCATTTACGAAACAATAACAAAGGCGGAACTTTTGGAAAACCGTAAAGTACACAACTGCATAAAATATATCACACTGTGCAAGTAGTTTTTGGAAATTTTATTACGAAAATCTTACATATCGTGCCTTTAAATCGTGGAATTGTTTAAGGACCCAGCTGGCCATTTGGATAACAATGATGACGCG